>NW_028187055.1:2692977-2714500 GCF_003343005.1 Rhea americana | reverse complement strand
GCGCGGGGCGGGCGGGCGCCTCGGCACAGGGCTGCCGCTTACCTGGAGGGCAAGAGCGTGCTCGGGCGACCTGTTGTCTGCAGGGCAGCGCTCCAGAGAGGCAGGTGCCCTCGGGGCAGCGAGGCATCGCGCAACTGCTGATCCAAAAGGTGAATGGTGAGAAAAGCCTCGTTATTTTCAGTAAATCACGGTGATTTATCAAAGCACCTTGTTTTTCTTTTTAGCTTCTGGATTGTCTGTCTGCTCTGTACTCTGAAATCAAGGAGGTATCTGCCATTGATACTTAGGAATTCAGACAGTCAGCAATAGCGACACGCACATTAAGATAAATCTGAGGTGATCTTGGCTAGCAGAATTCATGCATCCAGTCATCTATCCAGCCATCAGTCCAGCCAGCCTGTCTTTGAGCATTTAAAAATCCTGCCGGGTGGCAAGGGCACAAGATGAAGCTACAGGGCTCTGCAATAAACTCTTTCTAATAAGGAATATAGAGGAAACTTGACTCTGTGAAAGGATTCATCTATGTTTTGTATCATCTGTCTTGCCATTAGCAGCATCAGGTCTGCAGCTGTTAATCTTAATAAACTGTCCCACTCTGCTTTCCAACCTTCTCAGCACTTCCTCTGACCTTCCCCACTCCTTCCCACCTCCAGTAAGAAAACCTTATTTGCTCAGTAATTGAAAGTCACCTGATTTATCCATAGAATCAACTTCTATAATACAGATGTGCAGAACCTCCCTTATTCAAGCGACAGTAGAGCAAATGAAAAAGGACAGTGGCGAAAACAGTCATAGGAGTGTTTCTAAACAGATCTCTCTCCTGCAAGAGGGTGAAGACATCCAGATGGCTTAGTTTCAAGTTATAGTTACTTTAAAAGGGTATAGGACAAGTTGGCATAAAACAGCTGATTTTGCTGTTCGGGGAAAATTTGCTGTGTCACATCAYGTAACAGTAAGCGTCCTCATCTTTCCTCTTCTGAAATAGGGTGTTTTCTTCTTAAAAGGTCTCCATTCTATTTTGATTGCCACTGCTTGTATTAAGGATGCCATTGCAATGATATTGATAAACAGCACGTGTAGCAATATGTTTCAAACATGTCAAAATGTAATTGTACACTCTCACTACGAAGTCAGACATCCACAAAATAGCTGAGGAGCAGCCATGATGACCACTGCCTGTTTTGTTAATGAGACCTTAAGGGGATATCTCAGGATCTACTTAGTTGGATGCTAAAATCAGTAGGTTTGTTCCAATGGGTTTATAAGCAAGCAYAAAAGTGCTTGTCAGTTAGAGATTGGTCCAAATGAGTTTCTAGCTCAATAGATCTCCTGTAGAGAGTTAGAAATTTTGAACCTCATACAACTWCTATAGTCTTCATCCTATTTGGGGGGGATGTGTTTTACATCTCATTTTGTTGCAAAACCTGTATTTATGTGAGTTTTTGTAAATACTCCTGCTAAAAAGGTAGTAACTCATCAATCAGCATGTACATTTCAGCATACAGGTTTTATGCAGGTGAATGTCTATGTTTATGCCGTATAAAATGTTTAAAGAAGGTTTTGTGGCTGGAACAGRATAGTGACCATAAGTAATTTTCTTAAAGGACAACTAGGTATTGTTTGGAATCTTCTGGATTCRATAAAACTCCTATTGTCCTTTAAATGATACCATTTAAAAGGTCATTAAGGTTTACGTGTATGCTTTTTTAAAGTTTTGCATTTTTTTGAGTAAGAATATTAGAATTTGGCTTTGTTTCATTACATGGAACTACAGCTGGATTTTTAGATTAGAAATGTACTTTTCATCTTATTAGTTCTTTACTGGATGCCAGCTGAAATCTTATTTTTTTTAAAAAATAAGCAAAACACCCAAAAGAGTTATATTTCATGATTCAGTGCATATTTCAGTGTTATTCTTTGTAGCTTTAACCAATCATTACATGGCAATCCCTTTGTACAGTAGATTCTGTCAGTATCTCTCTTTCACATTAGCAGTCAAGCTTTCTCTTGATTTTAATGGGAGTTTGTTTGGAGCAAGATATGGAGTGCTTTCTTCTTATGCTCTAAAATCTCTAGCCTAATCTAAAACAGCATGGACAGCATGGCAGAAGGGACATCAAGCAGTTGAAGATCAATTTAAGCACTTTCAAGTTGAGATTTACAAAATGGAAAAAAAAAGATACTCTATGAAAATAGTTCTGACAGTTTTGTAGGAACAGTTTCTCATCAAGACATACGTGAAGGACTGGACACTTTTTTAAWTTGATAGAAGAAAAGCTTTTTGTCTTCTGAACTGTGTTATACTAATATAGTAGTCCCAAGGCAAATAATAAAAATTAAAATATATATATATTTCCGCYTATATTTCCGCCTTCAGTACTCAATCTTTGTGTTTACTACAATAAATAACATAAGTAAATACCAGGAGAAGAAAGAGAGAGAAGGAGAAGAGATTCTCTCTCTTTTTTTTTCTTTTGATAAGGAAGAAAAAAATCTTTTTAAAAAATCAGGATAGAATTAGTTACTTTGATCYGTTCAGTAGAATAAACAACATAATGAGCAGTTTTATTTCAGAGTTATATTCTAGAAGAATTCCTAGTTTGCCTTCCTATGTGATAGAGACCTTAAAATATAGCTGTATTTTCTCCTCATTGAGTAAGGGGATATCTTTTGGAAAGCTACGCTGTCTCAGTTAAAAAATTCCCAGTATGGACAAATCCTTCATAAATTGTCCCAGTAACTATTTCTCCATTAAAATCTCTCTGATTTCTAGTTAGAATTTGATCAGCATTTATACTTTTGCTTGGCTTTCCAGATAGTCTTACCATAGCCCAAGTGTCCCATTGACTACTGTTCAAGCTATGCTCCTTAAAAACTCCTCTTCAGGCAGCTAAAAGACTCAAAGGGTTCAAAATAGYTGTGAATACTCTCACATTCCCACGGAAAGACTCCATGAACTGCAAKAAATAGAAAAGTTCCAAAACAGAGCAAATATTGGCTTACCGTTCTATAAACAGAAATCCACCCATTTTGGGGTGAGAAATAAGAAAGAACAGAATAATAGGTCACTAATCTCCATTAAAAAAAAATCAACGGTGTGAATTCTGTGCTAAAATATTTAATCACAGATATACTTTTTGTCATACTCTCTTTGTGAAAGGTTTTGTTGACAGAATGTAAAAAATCTAAACTGCAGGCCCAGAATGATGCAGCTATACACAGTGTGACATTTGGAAAAACTAAAATGCATCAGCAAGCTGATCAGCACATCTATGCTAGTGCTTTAGTATAGCTCAGGACTGTGTTTTTGGACTGCATCTCCCAATTATCCCCACTTACTGTCCACTGGAGCAGCATTGGAGATGCATGAGCTGGATTACTTTTGGCTGAAAGTGAACTGAAAAATGTGCACGGAGGAGCAGAGTTTTTTGTTTTCCAGCTTCTAAAGAGAATGCAGTCTATAGGACTCGACGAAAGCCAATACTAAGTAAATCCTTCCAAAAGACATACAGAGAAGGCATCTCAGCATCTCAGTACCAATCATTCTGCCTTCCAGACAAGCTCCTTTTGCACTGACCTACTTATTAATGTGGACATATCCAATATTTCTTTCAGCTGAGCTAGAAGCCAAAACAATGAAAACTGAAATAGATTCTGTTCCTGTTATGATGAAACACCCACTGAGAAGCAGAATCTAAACAGGCACAGACACCTATTTGACGTCAAGCTATCAGTAYATTTTGGTTCCTTAAAAAGGAATCTATTCTGTCGTTATCCACTTTCCAGTTTCCTCAGGACTCTGCACTGTAAGTGCAGGAGGACTCTGGGTCTGCACCCTTCTGGCTAAATATCCTAAGCACAAGTATGGAACATCTCTTTCCACGAACTTTTCTTTGCAATTGAAGTTTGTTTCCCTTCTACGAGCTGATGCATGTGGTAACACTTACATACCAGAAACAAGTAACTTAATTTAAACAAAGAAAGAAAAAAAATCTGCTACTTTTTGTCTGCAGAGTTACTCATAACTAGTTTAGTGTTTGCTAAAACTTGCTGGATATGCATAATATTCCATGACTTCAATGAGGTAATAGACTTCTGTTTCTGCAGGAAGCTTACCTTTCTTTTCCCTCCCATCTGCTTCAGTCTTACTCTGAGACAGAATGAATTAAATAGTATTTGCTTCATGATACAGGAATTGAGAAGGATACTTACCATGCTCAGTCTTCTTTGCTTTATCTAGAAAATCGCTGGCAGCTACCCTCTCCGGAGCAAACACTACTTGTGATAGTGCTAGCCAGGATTCCATTTTTTGAGGCTGAGATAAATTTGACAGTTAAAGAAGGGCTCCAACAAATTTTTGGTTTTACTATTTAAAGAACAAGGGTCATTATTGACAGAATTTCATAGTACCAAATACATCATTTTAGTAATTCACATGTTTGTGAATGGATCTATGAATTAAAACAGGCATATTTATATTTGAGGTAATTCCATGCTTGAAATTCCAGGCTTATTATTGGCAAAATCTGGAATAAAACTGTTTTAAGCAGAAATACCTGAAAGTTCTCCTTTCCAATTCATCCAGTAGGAACTCTGTGATTCTGTGTGGCCAGAATAACTAACATTAAAAAAAAGGAAAAAAAAAAGAAAAGAAAAGGAAAAGAAAAGAAAACAAGAAAGAATGACAAGTAATCATTTTTCAGAGAAACGACTGTAAGAGTATATAACTGTCATGGTAAGCCCTTCCCAAGATTATATTCTGGATCAGGAACCACAGGCTAAGATTTTGCAGACAACTGTGCAAGATAAACCGTGGGGATACTCTTAATGGAGAACTGAAAACTGAAATGGCAGAAGCTAAAATCAAATTTAAAGTATATGTGTTCCTCTTGTTAAAGCCACTTTAACTCACAACAAAATGAAAACTTTTAAAAATTGTTACATGCAGTTATTCTAGAAAAGAATTTCCTGCTAGTTGCCACACAATAGACATGTTGTACAAACTTCAAAATCTCTCTTATACAGATCAGTATAACCCCCATCACCAATATCACAGTTACTGAGCTTTACTAAAACTTGTAACACATAACAATGTCTAGCTCATGTTTTTGGATCTTTACACCAATGTTAAGGGATGCCCTTTAATCCTGAAAATCTTATAACCAATAATTAGTGTATCTAATTAAGATCAATTGCAAAATCTAATACAACTCTATTTTGTGGATTTCCATCAGAATATTATGTTAGGCAAATGCCTTTGTCTTGTGCAATGAAGACTGGAAATAAGTCAACTTCAGGTTTTTTAACTTCATCTTTTTTTGAACAATGCCAATTCAAGTATGAACAACCATACAGAGCAGAAAATATTGGAAAACTCTGTTTCTCTATTTATATAAAATGAGTCCTTGCAGAAATTTTGCTCAACCTAGAGAAAAGAAGAGGAAAAAGAATCCTCTCCATATGATACCAGCTGAGGAAAATGTTCGTGCAAAACAAAAACATCTAATAAAATTATAAGATTCCAAAGAGGAGGAGTAAAATGGAAACTCTAGCATGGATTTCTCAGTAAACACTAGTGACTGCACAGTCCTTAGAGGGATTAAAGTGTCCATAGGCAGCCAACAGAATATGCTGAAAAACAACAGGAACTTTCTGCTAGCACAAGTGTGACAGGTCTGTGCCTAGTACCTGTTCCCCTTCTGAAGGGCAACATTCCCTTCATGCACAGGGGAGAAGAAAAATCCCCATATATCATCTTTAACTAGTTACGCGTAAATACTGCAACAGAACATTGATTAATCTACTGGTCTGCCAACACGTGAATGGAAAATTTCTGGAAATAAAGGCAAATAACTACTGTGGTAATGAAACATAGCCTAACGACTGATGCCATTGAGACCCTGCCACAATATACAGATATAGTGGTCTATTCACCACTGCATAGCCACATTCTGGGAACTTTTTAACTATTAGCAGATTCACTTGTGCTTACCTCTGAGCCATCACATTCTAGCGCTGCCTGCAACTGTATTTATGGCAATTATAGCAACTGTATTTATGGTAATTATACCCAAATACCACTTGGGTGTCCTACCTGAAGAAATAATGATGTGACATACTTAGGGACTGTGAAGATTTGCAATAAAGTACTTGCTCTTCATCATATCTAATGACAAATTTTAATTTAGTTATAAAGATATCTGCTTTTTTTTTTTCCTGAAGCCCATTAAATTTTCTCTTCACCATTGACAAAGAAATGACCTCTTTATTAGGACAAAATAGCTAGGTTCATCTACCCAATAATATGGAATCTTAAAAGTAATTGGAAAATTCAAGTAATTTTTATTTCATTAGTGTTCTAGTGGAAAACTGTAATTAGATACATTTTTCCAGAGGATTGCTAATAGGATTCAATTTACAGTTTAAGACAAATAATCTTTTTCACACTAGGAAGACAGGATAGGTCTTTGTTATTTAAAATGTAACGTTTGTAATGTCGTGCAGTGGAAAGAAGAGTATGAATCTTGCTACCTTGTCAAACTGTTCATCCTTGCAACAAAGTAAAAGAGACAGTGGCAGGTCACACATTTTGGACTCRAATTAATTATTGTTAGATACCATGAAAATACTCATTACTGAGCATGGCACTGTAGGCCTAGTTCAACCAAGACATCAATTTATAATCTCTTGGAGAAAAAGAATTTGAATGCTGTTAGCATTCAAATGCTAACTGCAAAGTCAGTATCTTTAATACATCTAACACATGAGTTATGAATGTGACACATACTGCAAAGCCACAAGTAAATAAATGGGGTACCGATAACCAGATTGAGATGACTGTAAAAGAGGAAGAGTTATATGGGAATGCTGAATTAGATGCAGAAACCTAACTTGGTCAGCAGGCATAAATCAACAAAATTTGAGGGAAGCTGTTGGATGGATGCACATTTCTCATTCCAGATGAAGTCCTGTTTTAATTACTAGTTTCTAGATTAATATATAGTTTTGACTTTCACTTTTTTTTATTCTGCTTTTAATCTTGGGGTGAGGAGAAAAGGTTGTCATAGGATGTAAAGGGTAGATATATGATGGGAAGTGTGACATACACCTTATGGAGATGCTCGGATTTTAATGAATACCATTACAGATATACACTTTTCAGGTAAATCCTCTTCTCATGTAAATCTATTTCACTATAAACATTTAAAAATCAGGGTTGCTTCACTTAAATATCAAATCAGCATCTGGTAATGGAATTCTAAATACTGCTGAGGACCTGAATTCCTGTCTCAGCAGCAGTCAGAGACAACCTCCACCATGGTGAGGTTCATTCAGCATCATACCCTTACACCCTCCAGCTGGTTTTTGAGTTTTAAACACAGTAACCATGAGTGAAAATAGAGTCACATTGAGGTTCTCAGCTATACAAGAAAATCCAAGCAGTATAGTCCCAAAAGTGGAGAAAAACAATTCACATGGGAAGGATGTGGCAAGTACTCCAAAGAGTTACTGCCTGAGTAGCACCTATACATGTGGGACCGGCAACTGCTGCCTTCACATCCCGAATGTCAGGAAGAGACAGATCCTTCTGTATCACATGTGGGTCACACAGTCAGGTCCTGCCTGTAATGGCACAGGGGACACTACTGCCAGGGATGTCCTTACTTGAGCCATTTTGCTGCTTTCAGAAATCAAATAGTCTTATGAAACCAGTTTCACCGGTGTTTCACAGGGCAGCTCGGAAAAAAGTAGAACAAATCTGAGTTACAGGGTTGCCAGAAAAAAGGTCTTAACACAAAACTTAGTACTGCATTCCCCCCACCCCTGCCATCTCTGTTTCCACWCTACTTTCAATAATATAAAATTGATTACTGGTTACTTTGGTTTAGGTAACTCCAAAGAGATGTTGGTTACTTTGGTGTTACTTTCATGAAAGCAATGTCATACAAGTGAGAGAAGTTCCCAAAACAAACTAGGGAACCAAGGAAGTTCAGAGATAGATCAGATATAAATCACTATGTGTGAGTGCTGATGGTCATTTTTTTCCCTGAAGAGGTTTAACTTGAACCTGCTACTGAGCTCTACACATGGAAAAGGTTTTTCAAGGAGTAACCTAGAAAGCAAGCTTCCCAATTAAAGCAGATGCTTTACATGTTCTGCATATGTGAAGGCTTTGCCTTTAGGAGACTGACATCAAAATGTTCTAGACAGGACAAAATGTTAGTAGATATTAAGGCTGTAATTTCTCCAAGAAATTAACTATATATACAGAATTCTTCCATGACTATTGTTTACCTCAGTAAGTCGTTATTAGGTGAAAATTTTTCTGAATTTCTCAATTAAAATGCTTGCTTGCTGATATAACTTCTATATTATATCTTCATAATTGAGTAAAACATGTTAAAAAATCAGCATCTGCAGTACACATTTCCTGTAAAATGCAAACCATTTCTTTCCAAGGGCTAGGCTCATGGAAAGATAATCATCATTATTTAAAAACCTTACTGGAGCAAAATTTAGTATCATTAAGTCAATAATGTTAAAACTAGGTTTGATTTCCATCTTTTGAATTCATCTTTCATTCACAGTTCACATATGCAAATTTTCACAGAGGTCTTCATGTTTAAATGAATAGTATGTACTTGCAGTTATTTAGATGACTGCTGAGCTTAGTCAACATATTCTGCATCAGTTTTCTAAAAATAAATAGCCTAAAGTTTTGCTATTCTATTTTAAAACTGTCAAACATTATTACTGGAACAGAGTATCAGTTCAAAAAGTAATTAATTCTAGGGCTTAGTGTAAACTGTTATTTTAATTAAAAGAGTGCTAAATACTAATGTCCTGTTTCTTTTTACTTAGAACATGAACAAAAGGTCTAAATAAGTTACATTTTTAATCCATTTTAAACATAAGTTGAACGATATTAAAGACATATATCCTGCTCCTTCTATTTATAAATTGACTCAAAAGAAATATTCAAAAGTTAGAAAGATTATATACTGTATTTCCTGGTTATGTTATGCCATTTCTCTTCTCAATTCCCTTCCAACTAGGACTGGATAGTGAAATCAGCTGGTACCTAACAGACCTTGACATATTCATTGTACATACGACATCAGACCTCAGCTGTRTAGTTAGGAAAATTGCCTCTTATAGGTCCACACAAGATGCAAGGTCCACAACACTTTTSATCTAACGCTGTGAAATAGTGCTTTCAATGCTTTGTTTCTATGCCTATAYTTATGTCTTCTTCAGGTTATCCAAAATTTAGGTTATACATGAGAAAGRCACTCTGAGCTTGAGATACATGAGTTTTAGTCAAGTTAGCTTCTAGTACAGCTTTACACTGTCTCTGGTTAATTTGGTGATTCTGTCTCCTCGTGGAGAGCACTGACAGTCCAAGCAGATAYGTTTGCAGTGTGCCACGAAGCATAGGATGGAGACTCACAAACTAGTATTGATCCTACTCCCTGCAGAAGGGGAATCTCCAAAAGGATAATTGCTAAGGCATGAGTGGGCCAGAGCCACTCAGCACTCATGGAAAATATGATTTATGGCTACAACAGGTGCTGCACCATGCTATCAGTGCTGCACCATGCCATCTCAGGAGTCAGGTGGAGTCAGCTGCAGGATTAGAAAGAGATGGAAACTGAATCTAAAAGATAAATATCCATACCATAAACAAATATGATTGAATTTGGTATCTGAATTTACATTATCAGAAAAGAAATATGGAAAGGGATATTTAATCACTTGCTCTTTACTCAGAGAATGAATTTAATCATTTGTTGATTTAATCATTCGGTAATCCAGAAGCAGTGAAGCTTGCATTTGATGTACTGCACACTTGAATAACTATTCTTTGCCTATAGATAAAATTTTACAAATGTCTTTTTTTTCTGGGATAAAAACTTATTGGAGTTATCATGGTGTCATATGAGATACAAACTTCTACATGCTACATGACTGTCAGGTAGCATGTTAGTATTGACCAGTGTTACTGGTAGGAGATATATCCTGGATGATGTACCAAGGATGATCCAACGTTCTTCAACATTTTCAATTTTAAGATCCATTCTTGGTTTCCTATACCTAAGCTTCACTCATTTGCCCAGATTTTTCTGCCAACTATGAGATTCTATTTCCATACCTTGGAAAAATGTCAAGAATGGTTCAAGCATTTCAAGTCAGATGTAAAGGAAAACATGTTCTCTTTATTATTTCCTTATAATAACTATTTCACTGACAAGTTTTGAAGACACATTGTTTTAATAGAATGAATTTTAGTTAAATTTCTAATGTCTTACAAAAATCAATAAAATCCAAATTTTGGTCTACCCAGATTTAATGGAAATTCTCAAACTAAGAGTTTGTGTGTCTTAGTTTCAGAAGCACATTAGGGCCAGTAGGAAGGACAGAGGGAAAAGATAGGTAGGAAGAGACATACCTTAATTGTAACACACAACTGAAGGTATATTCCTTTTGGATAGTGCTACTGTTTATCCCTTGTAGGGGAAAAAAAAACTTTAGAAAAAAAAGAAATTGATTGTGATCATTTAATTAGGGTCTATATTATTTCTCATACAAAGAAGAGATTGTATTAAGGCACCAGAAAATCTCACATACAGCATTGCCTAACTTCTGAATGTACATTGTAATACTATTTTCAGATATTTTTAAGGTCCTTTCCAATTTTATACAAATTGACATAACTGAATTTAAATTACAGTGATTAACACTATTGATTGGATTTGGTCTTTAGAATTAATATCAAAATGAGCCTATTAGCACAGAAAGACTTACYTTTTTCCTCTACAAAATTAAAAGTCTTGAAAGCCACAAAAGACTGATACAACCTTCTGAAATCTGCATGTATAAGTAATCAGATGACCTGTACAGACAGCAGAGTCCCCATAGGTCAAAGAGGAAATGGACCAAATCAGAGAAATGTCCTYTCTAGAGGAATTTACATTTATTAGTATTTATAGCACACTAATCAATTTATAACCATCAGAATGTGTTCTCTTCTAAATGCCTATTTTATTTATACRGATTTAAGAATAAAGGCTTCACTGGAAATAAATTGAGAGATTCAGTAGTATAAGTATTCAAAAAGCAGTAGTTCAAAACGATTTACCTGGCAAAAGTCCCAGGAAGATAGCGTTGGGGTCATCTATTCAAAACATTATATGTCTCCATTACTGCAGTCTGTGAGCATCTCAAAGTTTTTATTATATTTATTTTCACATCTTCATAGAATCATTGGAAAATAAAACTGAGAGGGACTTTTGAGAGGTCGCTGAGTTCTCTGGCACAAGGAAGGATCAACTATATCTTTGTCATTCCTAATATGTGTTTGTCTAACCAATTCTTAAAAAACTCTAGTGAAGGAGATAACACAGTATCCCTGCGGAATTTCTTTCCATGCATCAGTAACTCTATTATTACAAACTCTTATGCTAATATCTACCGTAGCCTTCTTGATGCAAATCAGCTGTGCATTAACAAAGTGCAACAGCCACGCAGAGTGCGTCTAAGTATCGCTGGAATATGAGCCTGCACTGATCTGGGTGCCGYGGTGGTGGTGCTCAGCCAAAGCTTACTCCTCCAGCAGGTGAACTAGATTTTCCACTTAAACATTATGAGTCTTTGGCTCAGGCAAGTTATAAAAATCACAGAGGAAGGATATTGAAAACAGCTATCACAAAGCATAAACTAGTGCCTCCCTCCAAACTATTTGTAGCAAAGCTCTTTGCCAAACTTACACTGCCCCTGCAAGTTTATATATAGGATATTTAAGTCATTACTCAGTGGCTGATGGAAAGCATTGCAGTTTTAGTTCAGTTACACCATTTAAGCACAGTTTGTAGTCAGGAATAGAATACGACGCCATAAGTCTGAAACATTTGGGGTGCCACATATTCCTTCATCATTTCCCTCCTGGTTGCTCACTGCAGCATACGTAACRGTGATCCTCACTACTGCTCACCTTGCTGATTTAGTTTGCTGCTTCCACTCAGGGTTTGCTTCGCAGAGCCCATTTTTGCATAAAACTTWAATGAGCTAGGAAAGTAAGCACAAAGGTCTTTATGCTTTATCCACAGCATATAATGTGAAGGCACAGTCTAGCACCAGGCCCTGTGATCAGAACATGCTTGCTAGAATCTGAAATAATTCCCAGATAATCCCTAAATTTTCTAATAAAWCTTAAGAACAGACAGATGATTACATTTGTGAAAATAATCAAGCAATAATCCTCATAAATCATACCAATCCACTTTCAAAATATTCAGACATTCAGCTGCCATACAGAAAGTGAGAAATTACAGGTGATAGCGTTTATGAGATCATTCAGAAGTCAATTTAAACATTCTCTGAGAGCTAGTCTGCTCATCTTTTTGTATGATGACTTACTTAGCATCCTACAAAAGCTGTAATATCCATAACTTGTCTTTGAAAGATACTTTAAACGTTGGACCCACATTCATCACTAAGTTGTCTATACTCTTGCAATATAAAAGGTTTCAATAAAAAAATATTCCATTTGTCAGATTTAACATGTTCCATAGAAGATCTGAATGAWATAAAAGTATCATTGTTGTGAAATGCTGTATTTGCTATAAAAAAGGCCACCACATGTCACTTTCAAATTTTGAGTTATAGAATCAAAATATGAGTAGGAATAGCACTAAACTTCATACTACTTTTCAGACTCAGAAACACATGATATAGCAAAAAAGAAAATGTGTTCATTTGTTTTCCATTTCTTCATAGACTCATGAAAATCTGACAGGGCATATATATATAAAACAGAWACGTATACGGAGAATATGTAAGAAAGCTAAAGTTTTATCAGAAAARAAAATAAAAAGAATTCTGTGTGTTTTATAGGAGCCTATAAAAYTATCAGTGACATGAAGAGGGTGAATTGGTAACGCTGGAGGTAAATGCTTGCTTATTTCTTGTTTTTCTTTAAGTATTTGCTCCTGTTGACTGTGAGGGACAGGATACTAACAACATTTTGCTCTGCAGGATTGTTGAAATTTTCTTACTAGTATGCCTTTTAGGATCTGTTTTTAAAACATGCATGTCATCATTACCATTTGCATGCAGTCTGTACARAAAGTCTAAAAAGCAAGAAATGTTTACCTAAGCTTGGTGATACCGTATGAACTCCTGGTCAAGTATCAGTGTATGCTGATACAGATTTCCACTAGACAACGCTGGTTCRTTCAAAGCCAGATGTTTCAGTTACGCACCTAGTTAAACAAACTTCCCCCACAAAAAAAGAAAAAAGAGCTGCAAGATGCTTGCCTTTGTTTCTAGCTGTTCTCATGGCAAGTCAGGAGGATATTCAGATTTTCTAGCTCTGAGGGAGAMAAGTCAAGCAATCTTCCTCTGCTTTGATGACTCTTAAAATATTCCAGGCTCCCTGAAGTACCTGGGAGCCCTAAGGGCTCTTTGGCTTCTCAGGTTTCCTTGAATGAGACTAAAAGCCTGAAAACTCCTGCTCTGCGTGGACGGGTAGGTAGGTCCTCTCTCGGCTGAGCCACGGCTGGAAGGTGTTGGTTTCTGGAGTTCCTGATTTCACACTGAGCTGCTGCAATCTGGAGGCCGTGGCTTTCCAGCTTGCTGCCACTACTCCAGGAACGTCTCACAGACAATGATTACTCTGCAGTCTGGGCTAAAATCTGTGGCCTCTTACTCAGTGTTAGTACTTGAAATGTATACTCAGTTATTTGATCTGATGCAGTTACATTCCCAGAGGTGAAATCTCAGCCTAAACTTAATCAGCATTAAGTGTTGCTTCTACAGCTCAGATCTGCTACAGACTGCTATGAAGAGTGCAGAGAAGTCTTACCCAACCAACGAGAATACCGCAACAAATCAGCACTCGTTTTTGCAGAGGTTTAAAGAAGAGTTAATAATTTGATAATAATAAAAGCTGCATTTTGAGTCAAGTCTTCTTTTATCTGTTTCTCAATCCAGCRCAAAATTGAGTTAGTTTAATTTTTGCATCTTTTCCTTATGCCACATAAAAAGGCCATTTTTAAAGGAGCAAGAATGAAATTCACTTTCATTTTATGACTCGTTGTGCAAATGAAAAGAAGTGAAATTCACTCAGAAGTTTTGCTGTTAGTCTGCTATATATACTATATGTGCTATATGTGCTATACTATATATGCTATATAAACTGCATTTACAAGTGTTTTCAGTGCACCGAATGAATGACAAYCCCAAAAACTTGCTGTAGCCACAATACACAATGAAGTATTCCTATCTRAATATTAGATAAAAAGCTTTTTAAAGTCTTGGTTTCAAAGCTAGTCTCGCATCCCTAATTTGAGTCTGAATTTTATTTCTCTTCTTGGTTTAACATAGACCTGCAACTGATGTTTGTATTTTCCCCTGTGATTAATTACAAGTTTAATGTACAAGAATCTTTTAAATTAATTTAGGTTTGGACATTGCAGTTTGGATGGGAGCAAATGTTCTATTTGTGTGCCTGTCTGTCTAAAGGAAAGGAGAACAAAATTTACAGGTAAAATGAGCCTATTTAAAAGAGAATATACACCTCTTTATTGCCAATGTGCATAATTAATTACAAGAGTACAGAGAGAAGGTTTTTAATTATTAACGTGCAAGTTTATTCAAGCAATAGCTGTAACTAGATAAATACTGAATGCTGCAAATGTGGCTGTTAGAGGGTGCTTTAAAGAAAATAATTGTTGTGATGGGGGGAAAAAATTCCATTGGGTGAAATTGTAAATGGCTATGAATAAACAGACATCACACAGTGCATGTGTGGTGCACAGAAATGATGAAGAACTTACTTCTTCTCAGCACTGATGTAGCATTATGTCATTTCAAAGATATCATAAGAGGAGAACTTGAATGAGGTGGACAATCATTTTACCATTATGCACATTAAACACACAGCAGTACAAGATGGTTTTAGCACTCAGAGTTGCAAAATCCTGACACACATCAAAAAAGATTCAAAACACATGACACTGCATGTGAAGATTCACAGGCTTAGATGTCAGACTCTCCACTTACTAAAATACAGCCTGAGATGACAGAATGATCAATGGACTCAAGAAAAATAAATTATTATCCCTAGACTTGATGATGATCAAAGCACTTTGTAAAAATAGGACTTGAATACTGCAGCCTTTTCCTCATGGCTGCCYGTACTGGGGATACAGGAGGAAAAAAAAAAGTCTGGAGAGGGACATTTTGACCATAGGAAAGCATAGATGGTCGCTTTATGCCAGCTACAAAAAGCCTGTTCCTCTGACCTTGAGGCAGTGAATGGTGACTAATTAGTCTTCTCTGCTTTGGCACCTACAGTTCACTGTCCTTGGGGCAAGCAAAGTATGTCAATTTATCTTTGCGTTCTTTACTAGCTTGAAAAATTAGATGACAAGACATAACTAGGTTTGTGATTAAAGTTGATGTGGTTGCAGGAGTGTCTTACATTGTCAGATGTATTAGCATAATGTTAGAGCTTCAAAACCATCAGGGTATTCCATAACGTAAAAAGAGCAAATGCCCTGCTGTCTGCAGAACACCCTCAAGCAGTATATTCTACCATTCCTACAGGAAAACCACTCAGAAAAGAGAATGTAGTTCTTCCAGAAGGTAATGAAAAGTCAGTCAAGATTTCATTTGGCARTTACACCTGCAGACGCTCATTTTGAAATTGTTTACATGGTGTCAAATAAGGTAGGTGTCAAGAATAATAAGACGGTTCCAAATATATTGAAAAAGGTCAGGTAGGAGAACATACACTGTTGATGGTATAGTCACATATCTGGGGATATGAAAGTTTTGGTAGAGATGTATTTTTGAGGGATGTGTGTATTACACAAACCATTTAAGAACCATTTTGAGGGTAAATATTACCAAGGTTATAAAGGCAACCTAATGAGGGTAACTGTAATGATAAAGTGATATTAATGGCAAATATTTGGGCCTTCTTCTGTTTCAAGTTAAAAATAAGGGACCGCTTGAATTKCCGGTGTCTTATGAACTACCAAATGACTGCTGTAATCCTCTGCAAAGCTGATATAGATTATTGCCTTAAGCTATGTGGTCTGTGAGTGGAACACAGCAGAAGATAATAGTTGCATTCTTCTTATGATTTGTTTTCATTTTTTGATTTGAAATAAAATGAAAACCCTTTGAATGCTTTAAGGATGGTATGTGCCTTTTAAGTGTAAAAGATGACAAGATTCAAAAAAAGGTTTCAGCCTACACTGAAAAATCTCACTCAAAATCTTTCTTATCTGCAGGTCAGGACCTTGAATAGTTGGTCTGATATAGCATTTTCACCAGCACAAAACACCAATGCAACAAAATAATTCCCTGACATAAGSTGAGGTCACAATTACTTCTTTCTGAGGACATTTTGGGGTCTCTGCTCTGATCTAATTCTATCAAGACACTTTCAGAAGACCTCTAAAAGTTGCAGCTAATATATGTTTCCTGGCAAGAACTCCTTTCAAATGCAGTAAAGMAAGAGCTCCTTATAACATGGACTGGTAGTCCAGACAGAAACAAGTTCGATCGTATTTATTGTCAACAAGGGGTTATACTTCCATTCATTTCAATATTAGTTAATTAAACAGGACACTGAATTGTGAAGTACATAAATGCAAATTGTCAGGAGCAAAGAAATAGAGCTACATAGTGTTGATTCTATTTATGTCCTCAGATACTTTCTGAAACATTTGTGATTATATATGCTTATGATTACGAAAGTATCCTGCATCTGCAGATGATGTCACAGTAAATTTAATCTTAAAAGCTCTCCTCAGGAGTTCAAGTTACCGAGCAATATCAGCATATCCAGCTTTCATTGCTCCATGCACTGTGACTTGCATTTCATTCATATCTAAATTATTACCTGCAGATGAATTTCTGTCCTGAAGCAACCAACCAAACCACAGATGAAAATATTAAGTACTTTTTTCCCCCTCATCTTACAAAGCAGCTACACGTTTCAGTTGCTAGACTCAGTTTGGATGAATCTCTGTAAATTCAAGCTCAAAAATAAGTAAGGAGACCATTCAGTGTTTGCCAGCTGGATAATTGCAGTCTTAAGGCAAAATTAGCATTAAATCAATGCAGAGGAAGATGTAGCATCATATTAAAGAAACACATCTGTAGAAATGGTTTGAAACTCTATGGCAGTTCTCATTAGTTTTAGATGGTGATAGGGATTCAGCATAAACTTGCATTAAGGTACTAATTCAAATTACTGAGCCACCTTTCCTTCTTTCTACAATCAAATTCTGCTCAAGGACTACCAAGGAGAATGAACAGGGATTATGGGCAAGATAGTAACATTTCAGTAGTTTCAGAATTTACCAACATGACTTATCAATACAAGTAAAAACCTATGAATGAATGTTTACAATGAACAAAAAATATACAAAAATGTACTAATAAAAAGTCTTATCTTCATTTTATTATCTTARCCTTTTATAGCACATGTTTTAAGTATCTTAAGCTCTTCCTCAAAATGTGCGATCTTCCTGTCTTCCAGTTAGGGATGACCAGCATAGCGGAAGSTGGTTATACAAACATAGATATAGTATCCTCACCTTAATAAATYGCTGTAGACTGGCCTCCTGAAGAATGAATCACTAACCAGCAAGAAGATTTTCTATATGTGATGTTCTCTGCAAACATTACGCAAAGCATAACCTGTAATTTAAGATTTTTCAGTGAGCACATTTAAATAGACACATCAGACAAGTCAGTTCCATGAAATGGAATTAGGTGTACAGAAACTTCTTGACTAAAAAGAGCAAATGAGAAAATATATCTGGATACTCCTCTGAGACGAAAGTTTTAATATGGAGTGAAATCATCTGCCATGCACATTCAATGTTCAATTACCCAAATATACGTTGACTTTGTTACTCAGTTTTACTGCATTTGCAATGCATTTGTTTTCAGCAGATTTTCAGTCACTAAAAAGTCAGTACCCTATTTCCAGCTGAATTGCAGTAATTACAAAAATCATTTCATTATATTGTAGAGGGTTAGGTGAAATACACCAGAACTCAAAATTTTAACTTCTACTATCCATGAACTACTGTATTGTCATTTTGCTATCTAAATGTCCCCCTCTTTCTACGACTAATGCAGTGGCTCCGCTCATATTAACRGTAAGTGAGCTCAGTCTCAAAGAATCTATATCTAGCGAGGTTTAGATTATTAGGTTTCTTCGATGCAGAATGGCGGCTTTTCACTGCAGAGACCTCACTGCTATATCAAGYACCCGCCATAATCTGTTTTTAGGRAAAGGATTTATCAAATCAGTCAAATATAAATCTTACAAAGAGACATACTGGAACACAATGTCACTGCTGTTGCCGAGYTTATTTCTCTTTAAGCCATTGGCAGCTCACATCAACTTACGGTAGCATTGCTGTGTCTTCACATGAAAAGCAGATTGACTATGATTTTAATATCTACTTTTATATCCTTTTTATATTTATCTTTTCCCAATAATATTTTCTTAATTAAACTGTTAGATTGTTGCATATGCTGAAGTAAATTTTTGTAGTATAATCATATAATATAAATTCTCCACAATACTAGGCAGTAAAGTGCTGTTTTTCTCAATATATATCTTTTCCTGTTTCATATTTTCCACTCTGGGGTGAACCACAACAGCATTTTTCTAGAGCTACAGCAGATATCTATAGTAGGGAAAATAAGAGATTTGCCTTTTCCAATCAGATTCCAAAGAAACCTGGAAATTTTAGAAAAAAAGTAGCATAAATATAAAAAAGGAAGTGTAAAAATGTACTTTAAAATATAACCAGTTTATTTATAAAGATTGCTATGACATTAACAATGAATGTATTCTGTCTTGAATTATACCAGCAAACTATATATATTACCTATAATAGTACATCCAAGAAAACACTGTCTACAGTGAGGATTACAGTAGACAATTACTGTGACAAGTGAAATAAYGAATAAAAATAATAATGGGCTTCATTAAAATCTTGATTTTGCTAATACGAATAGGAATAATTGGAAAAACATAATTTCCCTGTCTTTCACTCCAATCAAATATCATAAAACAGATGTTTAAAGTGAATTCTTTAGCATGTCATACAAATCATGCCCTTTTATAATTGATGATTAATCCATAATTATTCATTCAATCTAGAGTTTATGTTTAGTTTTTTATATATACATATTTTTATGTATATATAAATATTTATTTTATATATATATAATATATATGCTAATCTATATATGCTTGTGTGTATTTATAAATACACAAAGTTAATTTCTAGTTTCCTATTACACAGGAAAGCTTACAGTGCAATTGCTTTCAGTCACAAGTAGGCAAAGGTCACTGCCATGAGGAAAAATAATTACTTAACTGTAAGTGATTTTCTTTGGTTAGTATTGCCTCTCTGTATCCTTGTCCACATTCTGTATGGCCARCGTCTTCAGTTCTTCTGAACTGTTGGTAAACATTTACCTGCAGCTGCACGACAGTAGGAAAAAAGGCATGTCAAGTAAGAAAAACTGATTTTGAATCAACACTGCTCTTGATAAGATTCTGAAAGCTGAAGAACTCTTGGTTTGGTGGGAGATGAAAAGAATATGACAAGATGGGTTTAAAGACACTCTTTGTTCCTGCTAACTAGACATGTTTTAGATGAGATTGAAATTATAGAGTAGATGAAAAGAGATGTTGGTCGGTTTAACTTCAAAAGGTTTTCATGATGGCCAAATTGTCTGTCTGTTCGTGTCTCACATAAGGATACACATTTGTGCATGCTGATTTTAGTGCGCCTTTTGCTAAATAAGTATAAAAGCTTTTCTTGCTGGTAGGATCTTGGGATTTTAGTAATGAAAGGAGGGAAGGAGAAAGGGCTGCATATTTTGTTTGACAAAATATATAATAGTCTTGATGTTTATGCAGTGTAAGAGCTATTATTCACACAGTCAATAACATAAATTCTAACTCAAACACCTTAGTATACTAGACACAAAGATCATGTTATAATTCAAGAAGTATAACAAGATGGATATCTGCAATGAGTCATTTTTTTCTCTACTTCAGAATAAAAAGAAGAATATACAAATGAGTATATCACAGTGAAAATCCAGATTTGTTCAGGATGTCAAGAGTTAGTTAAATATGAGCAACCATAATGTATCTTAAAATAGTGGTCCTTCAGACTGAAAGAAAATATAAAGAGGATTTTGTAAAATGATTTGCTTTGACAAATTAATGTGCATGGATGAATAATTCTTCACCTGAAGAATAACCATGGAACAAAGAATTAACTAAAAGCCAATATCAAGAGGGTCTAAGTTGAGTCTGATTTGTTTTTATAGTTTGTTCTCAGAGACAAATATTTCTTAACATGAATATTTGTAAAGGTGATATCCAATGCTTGACTAGCTTACTGAAAGATGCATATTCTTTCAGTAAGAATTAACATCCTAAACACAACCTCTCATTACACGTATACTAGATTTCATCAAAGCTATGAGCTTTTCATCTCTCCCTATGATCATCAGTTTGAGCCTTCAAAGCCTTTAATGCAATATAATAGATGTGGTTTCATAGCAGTTAAGCAAGAACAGTGCAAGGCTGAAAAAGCTTAGATTTGTATCCTCTGCTAACATTGCACAGAAAGGTAATTCACTGTTTAAAGGAACTACATTCTGCCTTAAATCAAGCTCAACCCTGCATGTACTTGGCAGTAATAAATGTGGTCGTTGGTTTATCCTGTGAMAAGCTAATCCTATGGCAGCTGCATATAAAGATATCATGGTACTGGAACAGATTGGCTTTCATTCCAAAACTAAAATATATCCCTTCCCCTTTTCTTTACAGTCACTGTGCAGTGAAAGTTCTGGACAGAAATTCAGTTCATGTTTTTAATTTATGCTGTGCAAAGGCACATGCAAATATTAAAGACTGCAGCATAAATACTAATGTTGTGGTTGCACTAACCAAAATTCTGAGCAGTTCTTTGGAAGATAAGAGTTTCGAAAGGCTGTAGTTGATTACTAGCTTTCTCAAAGAAGCACAATATGAGAAGTCTTTTAAGGAACCAATACTTAAATTTGCTATTGTCTATRTACCTCATTCACAAAGAGATATCTATTTTGTGGCTAGTTTCTGTTGGGAATGAGATGACCAGGTTGTGGTGTGCTCCATAGTACCAATAGCCTGCTCCTCAAGTCCTACAAGTCCTACCCTGTTAGTCTCCTGCARTGGTACCAAATCACAGTTTTATTGTGATCAGGGTCCTCTAATCCCGCAGGTCACAGGCTGTTCTTGTTCTGAACTAGGAAAAGTATGCAATAGCTGCATTTATACATTTCATGGACCACATAAGGCTTAGGTGTTTGGATGAGCTAGCAGCTAGCAAGACCTTAGGGTTTTACTATGTTTCCCCAAGAAAAAACCAAAAGCCAAGTGAAGGGGGAAAGAAGGAAAGGAAAGGAAAGGAAAGGAAAG
>NW_028187055.1:2565238-2692206 GCF_003343005.1 Rhea americana | reverse complement strand
AAGGAAAGGAAAGGAAAGGAAAGGACAAATATGGGTAGATGGTGGTGTGAGCAAGCATTCATAACAGGGCTAGGGTCTTGCTGTGCTCCAAAATGACAAAGTCTAACACATAAAGACTAGTATCATAAGAAAAAATATAGCTTTTTTATTTCAATCAGTCATAAATGGCCAGCAATTGATTTTAATTCTTCTTTGGAAGTTAAACAATAAGGACTCATAAAATACAAGGGAATATAAGAAGAGGAAAGGGAGGGGAGGCAAAGTGAGAGATGAGAGTGAGAGGGGAGTAGAAAAGAGGGGAGGAAAGGGGACAAGAAGACAGGACAAGACTTGGGTCTCTCATATTCCAGGTGAGGTCTCCAGGTGGATTGCAGGATGTAAGAAAATCATTCGTCCTCTTGAATCTTGGATCTACACAGGATAGAGAGGGAGTGAATCAGAAAACATATAAAAATGATGACCTGTGATTGCACCGGAATTTCAGCATAAACTAAGCATCAAGCAGTGGCCAAATTTACTTAGTGCTGAACATATTCCACTTCAGAAACGTTGGTTTATAAGGGTCTTTTTTGGCAGAAACTTTGGCATTCAGGAAATTTTGGAACCTGTACAGAGGACCTGTATAGAGATGAGCCTATAAAGAGATTTTAAGAATCTAAACTTTGAATTTAGACACCTAAAATGGCAATCATCACTCAATTTTTTTCTTGGTAGTCCTATCTCTATCTTGCTTAAAGACATCAAAAATAGTTCAAGATAAACAAATGCCAGTATTCTGCTTTAGGGTGCTATGATCTTTGAAAATATGTTTACATATTCATTTGCATTGATTTCACCATCTGTTCAGATATGAGTGGCTGCTAAACAATGATCTGCATAATAACACTAAAGTTTCCTTCATATGTTACAGCTTTCCTGTAAAACCATCTTTGGTTGCTGCCCTACAGTGTAGTAGAGTCATTCTTTGAGAAAGGCAAGAAAACTTTTAAAAATTGCTTTTGTAAGGCAGTGTGGTCTTGTGAAAAACCTGAATACACAGCACAGTTAATTAAGCTCTTATCGTACTGGATGCATGTGCATCTAAGGTAGTCAAAAGCGTACTTAAATTGAGAAGACATCTTTTTGATATTTTGAAATAAAGTTCATGATTATATAGTTAATAAAGTGAAGCATTTTAGAAAACACCAAAGAGACTTTTATGTCTAGATTATATAGTCGTAGAAAGAATATTTGGAGATTCTGTAACTGTTTCACTTGAAAAAATATATCTACTTAAAATGTCTCACACCATTTTTACTAACCAAGAGAAACAAGAGAGAAGATTCTGCACTCTGTTCTTCTGAGAAACTATTAAGATTTTTTTTCTTAACTATGAATTTACGTAGTATTACTTACCTAAGTTAATAAGYATTTCTCCTTAGTTATTTTAAGATCAAGCATCAGAGATTATTTATAATAATTAATTCGTAAAATACGCTTAATAACTCTTTGGTGTGATTTAATCAAGAAGTCAGAGTGAGAAAGCATTTTCAGAAAAACATAATTCTAGATTCTTTCTAGTTATTCTCAAATATGCCTCCAGTGGGTGCRTGCAGACCGGGCATCACGTACAGGACATGACTATAGAGGACTCTCTTGCACCCCTCCTGGGAAACCTGCATGCTCACTTACTTCTCTGAAATGTCTGTACATCAGTGCACACAGCATGGGAARTAAACAGGAAGAATTAGAGATCTGTGTGTGGTCACAGGGCCACGATCTCATTGCAGTTACAGAGACATGGTGGAATAGCTTGCATGACTGGAATGCTGTCATGGATGGCCACGTGTGAAGGGATTGATTGCACGGACTCCTGATAGGTTCTGATCAGAAGACGTTTATCCATATCAGAAGGCAAAATATATATATCGATACAGCAAGCACGAGTTGTGCACGCGACATACACAGCGCAGTGATTGGGTATACAGCGACAAGCACGCGCTCCAGCTACTAAAGCGATTGGTTATGTCGCTTGATACAATTTTCTCACAAGCAGACACCACGGTTATCTGCTTGGATCATATTCTGCATTCTTGTTCTGTTTCTCACAGCACACCTGCTTCTAGTCTCAGTTGAAGGACGGGTCGCCTAGCTCAGTGTCTAACAAACCCCACACACGTGTTTTTAGGAAAGAGGCTAGGAAGGCAAAGTGGTGGAGTGGGTCTTTATGTGAGAGCACAACTGGAATATATTGAGCTCTGACTAGGGGTGGAAGAAGAGCAAGTTGAGGGCTTATGGATAAGGATTAAAAGGCAGGCTAACACGGGAGACATTGTAGTAGACACATGGGTGTCTACTACAGGCCACCTGATCAGGAAGAGGCAGTCAATGAGGCCTTCTACAGACAGCAAGAAGTAGCCTCGCGATCACAGGCCGTGCTTTTCAAGGGGGACTTCAACCACCCGATATCTGTTGGAAGGACAACACAGCTAGGCACAAACAGTCCAGGAGGCTCTTGCAGGGCACTGATGATAACTTTTGACACAGATGGTGGAGGAGCCAACAAGGGGAGGTGTACTGCTGGACCAACAAAGAAGGACTCGTTGGAGATGTGAAGGTTGGGGGTAGCCTTGGCTGCAGTGGCCATGAGATGATGGAGTTCAGGATCCTGTAAAGAGGAAGCAGGGCAGTAAATAGGATCACAACACTGGATTTCAGGAGAGCAAACTCTGGCCTCTTCAGAGACCTACTTAGAGGAATCTCATAGGTAAAGGCAGGGAAGGGAAGTCCAAGAGTGCTGGTTAATATTCAAATGTCGCTTCCTCCAAGCTCAAGAGTGGTGCCTCTCTATGCATAAGAAGTCAAGCAAAGAGGGCAGAAGACAGGTGGAGGGTCTGTCTGTCAAAGGTCGAGGGCAGGCAGATGAGCAAGGAGCTTATGGCAAAACTCAAATAGAACAAGGAAGAACACAGAATGTGGAAGAATGGACAGGTCACTTGGGAATGTTCGCGGAACATGTAGAGATGTGACAAGGAAGACTAAGGCCCATTTGGATTTGAATCTGGCAAGGGACATCAAGGACAACAAGAAGCACTTCTTCAAATACACCAGTAGCAAAAGGAAAAGTCTAGGAAAAGTGGGGGCCCACTGCTGAATGGGGTGGGTGCCCTCGTGAAAAAGGCTACAGAGAAGGCAGAGTTACTGAATGCCTTCTCTGCTTCAGTCTACTGCCGAGGGCAGCCCTCAGGAATCCTAGAGCCTGGAGACCAGACGGAAAGTCTGGAGAAAAGACAACTTTCCCTTGGCTGAGGAGGATCAGGCTAGAGAWCATTTAAGCAGATTAGACACCCACAAGTCCACAGGCCCTGATGGGATGCACCCACGAGCTCTGAGGGAGCTGGTGGACATCATTGCTAGGCCACTCTCCATCATCTTTGAAAAGTCATGGAGAACAGCAGAGGTGCCTGAGGACTGGGAAAAAGCCTCCTGGAACATCTCCCTAGGCAAGCTCAGGAAGCACAGGCTAGATGAGGGGACAGTGAGGTGGATTGAGAACTGACTGAAAAGCAGAGCTAAGAGGGTTCTGGTCAGTGACCCGAAGTCTAGCTGGATGTCTGCAGCTAGTGGTGTCCTCGAGGGCTCTGTATTGGGTCCAGTCTTGTTCAGCTTATTCATCAGTGACCTGGATGAAGGGACAGAGCGCCTCCTCAGCAAGTCTGCTGATGATACCAAGCTGGGAGGAGTGGCTGATACACCAGAAGGCTGTGCTGCCATTCAGAGAGACCTGGAGGACAGGCTGGARAGTGGGGTATAGAAGAACCTCAAAAAGTTCAACAAAGGCAAGTGCAGAGTCCTGCACCTAGGGAGAAATAACCCCATGCACTAGTACAGGCTGGGGGCTGACCTTCTGGAGAGCAGCTCTGCAGAGAAGGACATGRGAGTGTTGGTGGGCAAGCTGACTACGACCAACAGTGTGCCCTTATAGCAGAGAAGGMCWATRGTMTCCTGGGGTGCATTAGGAAGAGTGTTGCCAGCAGGTCGAGGGAGGTGATCCTGCCCCTCTACTCAGCCCTGGTGAGGCCACATCTGGAGTGCTGCATCCAGTTCTGGCTCCCCAGGACAAGAGAGTCATGGAGCTACTGGAGAAAGGGCTTCATAGGGCTGTGAAGACGATCAGAGGACTGAAGCATCTCCCCTATGAGGAAAGGCTGTGAGAACTGTGCCTGTTTAGCATGGAGAAGAGAAGACTGAGGGGGGAATCTTATCAACGTGTCAAATGCCTTAAGGGAMGGTGTCAAGARGATGAGGTCAGACTCTTTTCAGCGGTACCCAGCGACTGGATGAGAAGCAACGGGCACAAACTGAAACATAGGAAGTTCCACCTGAAATAAGGAAGAACTTTCCTGTGAGAGTGACGGAGCACTGGACCAGGTTGCCCAGAGAGGTTGTGGAGTCTTCTTCTCTGGAGATATTCAAAACCCACCTGGATGTGATCCTGTCTAACATGCTCTAGGTGATCCTGCTTCAGCAGGGGGTTTGGACTAGACGATCTCCAGAGGTCCCTTCTGTGATTCTGTGAAACATTGGCCTCAAAAATGATGAAAATGAAGGGGGAGGGAGAGCTACATTTCCTTGTGCTAGTATTAATGCTGAAATAGACMTAAGCCCTATCTACATGAGCCTGGTTAGAAAAGTTAGGTTAACTAAAGGTGTGAATTTAAAGTGGATTAGTTAACCACATCTACGATGGCTCATATGAACATGTTCATTCATAATTTAAATGGTATAACTTGATTTTGTGTAATTCACTTCAAAAATACATTCAACTAAACTGAACTGAGGCCACTGTAATTCTGACTAAGGATCATCAGACAGAGGGGTAATGTGATTTAATTAATCCTTGAAAACATTAATCCATCATAATTTTGGAATGTCTTTGGATGCCCTTTGTGAAGAGATTAGATGGCTCAGAAAGTACCAACAGTTTACTGTCATTTTCAAGTATCTGATTCAAAGTCTATCCAGAGCGGTTAAAACAAAAAGTTTTCCAGTGAAAATATTGTTCAGTAATGGTAACTGTATCTACTTAGAGGGTAAATCAAGGCTGAAAAAGTGATTACTGTGGTTGATATTAAGAAAGTATCTTTTAAGCTCACTTAGCAAAGGTCAACAATGTAGCTAGCAGGATAATAAATTGTTCTTTCAGGTACTTCTAAGACACAGTTAAGGGGAGCTGACAAGGCAAGACTGAGAAGTTTGCATATTGCTTGTTCATTAAGCTGAATCCATTTGATCCAGAGGCTGGCTCTTGTCCATTTGTTAGGACTAATTATTTACACTAATGAAGCAAATAGCCCCAAAACTTAGACCACTTGCTGGAATTTGGGAGAATAGATTTGTAATTCTGAATGTAGCTCAGGTGGAATGGAAATTTAAGCATGACAACTCCAAAAAGATTCTCTGTATACTCCTAYGTGGAAAAAAATCCATATATTTTTACGAAAAAAACACTTACCGAAATCTCAAAAACAACCATTTCCCTCTTACTCATCCCTGTGTATCTGTTTGTTTGCTGTAGCTAGGGAGATTCTAGTGAGTATATTTGATCAGGTCCCTTGATAACCAGTAGTAATTCAACAAGAAGATGTACCTTCTACCTCGTGTGTACATGTGTGTGTGCATTTTACACTTCCAGAGATCTCACTGAATCAGTAGAAATSAAGTAGTGGTACTGATTAATCAACCAATGTAACTCATCAGAGAACCGAGATCCACATTTTTATCTTTCTTTAATTGCAGTTCAGTCTGCACTGACTAGTAAAGCACTAGAGTCAAAACTCTGGAAATCAAGGCCATTTATCTACAGTTTTACCTGTAATACAGAACAGAAGTAGCAGCACCAAGCTTCCCATACAGCAACCAATTTCTGGCTGTATTCAAAGCTCAGGTTAAATACTTAAACTTCTCTGATCTTAGCCTAAAGATAACTTCTCTTAAAGATCAAATCCAGTTCTCTGCAAAGATTTCAATTGGGATGATATAGCAGGAGATATCAACTCTTCTCTTATTTCTTTAACAAAAATCACTGAGATTTGTTTCTTTATTATCGCATTGCTCCATTAATGACCCATGAAGCTTGTGAGGTAATAAACTACTTTTACTCCTATGGAATTCACTGGTGATTGATAGCRAGTATCACATCACAAAGCAGACTACCTGCTCATAAAATTGTAAATAATTTTAGCATTTGCTTTTACATTTGTAACACAATATTTTTCTGCAGCTTCCATTTTTACCTGGGTCTCTGTATTGCAACATAATCACGCACATCTTATCTACAAGTCTAACCTGTGCAAAAAATCATCTAAAACAGATTCTCACAAACTTATTTTCTTAATTTTCTGCATTTTCTTCTTTCCATTTCCACAGGGAGAGGTGGTAGGAAAGACAGGAAGTGAAAAGAAAATGGGAAAAAAGAAATGAAATAATTTTACTGGTCAACAAATTCCAATGCAACAAAAATCAGCCCAAGCAATTACATCCAGATCCAGAGCTATAAGTATCCAAAAGCTTGAAATCCAGAAATGTCTGTATATAGACTTTTGATTCAGCGTAGTGTAAATATGAAGCTGACTATATCTATATTTAGTTAGATTTTAAGCCATTCAACCACCCTAAATYATAAATGGGATGCCGGAGCAAGAGTTTTACTCAGGAGTATTTCTAAAATTCAGTAAAAGTAGTCAGAGAGTACAGTAGGAAAGGTTTACACAGGGTATTGWAATTCAGCACTGTCAGTGAGCATGAATCTTTACACCAACAGGAATGTAAGTACTCTGAATCCTATTTTAAATTTGCATTAACATAGGTTTTTCCTTTTAATTCTGTAAAACTTCCTTAGTGRTTTCTGCTGCTAACTTAAGCCTGAAGGCAGATATGTGATCTCAGAAGCGCCAGTACACATCCTCTGGATTTCCTACATAAATATTTTATGGAAATARTTTACAGAAATCAATTGTTTGAATGAATAAGAGATGTGAGGTACTACCATATTAACATTTTGGAAAGGTAGCACTCAAAGACATCAAAGACAATGATTAGAAACAGGGGAGTTTTTAGGGGGACAGGACTGGAAAAGAAAATAAGTATATTGGTAACTAGGTTGATGAAGTTGTAAATGCACTAAGAATTAAGAGCATAAGGATTTTAGGAATTCTTTAAAAAAGGGGGGATTTGTCCAATTCTCCTTGCTCACGTTCCTTGCCTGAAACTATTGAACCAGAATCAAAATTAAAATGACACTTCAAATTAAGATTTGCACTTCTATACCTAATAAGGTTCAACCTGGCTTCAAGAAAGCCCCTCAAATGTAGTCTGGAACTATATGAACCCCCTTCATATTGCACAACACTCCTCCATTACTATCAGCAATGGTTTCATATTAGATGACCTGGTTTTGCTCTTTCATCTCTCCAGTAATCTTTCTGGCAGCAAGAATTCTTTTCATATTTTTATGAATTTGGGGTATTATCTCTGTCTAGAACTTTAAGTAGATGGGGAAAAATGAGGTACACCATCCCAAGCCCAATAGGTCCCTCAGGTATGGACACTGACCRTACAGTAGGGAAACTAATTTATACAGCGCCTCTAAACGTAACAACCAGTGACTAGCTCTAGGAAAAAGAACACTTCCTTTCAACATTTCCATTAAAGGCTGCACAAAAATTAAGAAAATATTGATCTCCAGGTAAGGACTCTCCAGAGACCATTTGAGACAAAAAGCCTCTTTGATATTTGTTTAACCTCAGATTGTAGCATCAAATAAATCACATAATGGACAGCTGTGTTTAAAAGGTTTAAGGAAGAACAGCTCTTTTTTTTTTTTTTTTTTTTTTTGGGGGGGGGGACTTGTATTGAACAAAGCTTTCAAAGAAAAAGAGCATGACCTGGTGCATTCTTGCAGCAAGATGTCAAGACTCCTATTTCTGTGGCCCACTACACTCCTGCCTAAATGACTCACTCCAAGGTACTACTTTCCTCTACCAGGAGATTATTATTTGGGAGAGGTTTCTATTAATCCCAGTGTTCATCTGTTTTTTGTAACTGAAAAATGAAAATAATTTTATTTAATTTTAGGCCAGACTGATTAGAAAAAAGACTGAAAACTGGAGCCCAAAAATCAGAGTTCTTTTTAGAACTTTTGAATTGCAGGAGAAACAAACTTCAGTAAGTTTGGTCCATCCTATACATATAATGGTACATGTATTACAGTGCTTTGAAAAAGTACTAATCTGTACTCTGTAAAAACTGGATGTGAAGGCATCTACRCAGTGCAGACATGAACACCTTGGTAATTCTTTTAGCTTTTGTCCTTGACTGAGTAGACTGATAAATAAAAGAATGAGAAAAATAATTAGCAGGAAGATGTGAATTGCTCTGAAGAAAATGTAGGTCTGCTCTTACAAATTCACAAGGAACAAGATTCTTCTACCATCACTTATCATGATCTGCACTTTGAAAGGGCTGAGGCACATGCTCAAATTTTTCCAGGAATAACAAATGCTGTACATCAGCTGATCTCTGCTAGAATTAGCATCCCTCACCCCATCTTGGTCAGCAAAATCAGCAAAGCTGAACAAAATGTATTTAAAAGTCTCTACAGTTGATATGATTTGCTTAGACATATGTAGGAAATAAAATGAATTATAGACACATATCTTAGAAAATTCAGATTCAGAAATTGGCTAGCATCTTTTAAGAATCATGCTTCTTCATTTAAACTGCAAAYGGATACTATCATGGTTAAAAGTAGGGACAGATATGAGAAGGTAAATATTAAATTAGAGACTGACAAAGAAATTAAATAGTTCAAGAAATACATGCGCTATCCATTGCAAATGCATAGTGATACACTTTCACATTTTGTGCTCATTGCTCAAACTCTAGCACCCACTAGTTACTCATTCTAGAGATGACAGGGGAAAAGAAAAACAAGCAATTATTTGTATAAGCAGTCGCATAAAGTGTGCACTCCTATAAGCCCGTGTCTCTGGTTTTCAAGTTAAGCAGACAGGTTCAATGCCAGCCTGTCAGCGAATGCACCTCCAGCTGAGGGGGGCTTCTCCCCCAGGGGTAATATCCTTCGTCTTTACCTGTTTGCTGTGTTTCCCCTAACAGGGGCATGTTCAAATGCCAGATTACAGTCATGCAGCCCGGATGCCAGCTCACTGCCTTTATGTCCCGTTAACTTTCAACGAGAAATGAAGAAAATGTAGCCTATGTAGGAACAGAGTAAGGGTCTGCTCCARACTTTCCGGCAATCAAGACACTAAGCTGTGAGCTAAAGGTGTTAAAACCTCTGAGGGGAGATGACAGATACTTTGCAGACTCACAATCCCCAAAGACAGGTAAGTGCTGAAATATTGTGTCTCTGGACTTATGCTTTCRCATCTTTCCCCAAGCAAATGGACAAACCAGGGCACGCTTAGGGCTTCCTTAACTTACCTGACAGCAGCTGCTGCGTCCTGACCAGCTTTCTACACTTAGGGGTCTCAGAGCCTTAAAAGACAACTCCTCGGTTAATGGGAAAAGCAGCCAGTGGTGTAGTGAGAGTCCGTTAAGAGGAGGGTTGTATGTCATCAGACAATTTATTTAAAATACACGGAGGCACTGGCTTTTAAGTTAGGACCCGGCTGGGACAGCTATTAGCAAATCAACATCCTGTATCAGTGGCGCCTCCTCTCCCTATTAAGTTCCTTTGAAAAACGAATTTATGGATGAGAACACATTACAACACAGATTGGTACTATTATTGTTATATGTTACACAAAACAGGGCATTTCATCCACTTTCTATAAACATATACAAGATAAGTATGCACTATATAGACAAGATAAGTTTGACTAAAAATACATACATCTCTGCAAATAGTTGCTAGTGCAGCATCCTCATCTGCTGCTGTGGTTCTTGTGGTGTATATTAGTGGCTATGTTTTTCACCCAGCCCTGACTGTGATGACACATTAATTCAGTTTGCTAAAAAAGGTGCACAAGAAAAACATTTAAGGCAAGCATGACAGAAGCTAAAACTCAGCAAGAGCTGGCAAGTCTGACAGGAAATTATACAGGTCCAGTTGCACACTGGAAATACTCATCAACAAAGCCAAGATGGCTCAGGAAAGGCGCACAGGCCATTTCTCTGAGAACCGTTTGCCTATTTCTGCTGTGTTTCTCTAATCAAAGCCAGCCTGACAGGCCAAGAAAAACAATTGCTTCTCCTGTGCAGTATTAATACTCATTAGCAGCTGCTGCATCCCAGATTGCATCATATCTGTCACTACTTGAAGGCTGTGGTTTAACACCAAAGCACCTGCAGCATACTAAACGCAACCCAAACAGTAACTGCATTTTGTACAGTACAGTTGGATGTTGCATGAGTAAATTGTGTCAAACAGTTGGAATTATCTAGTCTTCTGTCTCTATCTTGTCTTACATAACTTGCATTAGGCTTGTGAATTTGGAAAGTCACACTGGCAGCTTGCCAGGCCTCAAGAATTCATTGGTATTTTAAAGCTTCTAATGATCTTAGCAGATACCACTGCCAAATATTTTTACAAGTGACTTTGGTTTGTTGCTCTTCAAATGAAAAGATAAGCGGAAGAGAGAGTCTCCTAAGCTTTTAAAGTGCTATTTCCTAAAATTAACTGGCAAGTGCAACTATTTCACTCTTTTAAACCATTATTACTCAAGGAGAACATATTGAAGTCATAAAAATTGTGATCTAATATCTGCAAATTTATGGAAATAAGGGAAATTCTTATCCTTGTTTCAACCTTCATACCCTCAGCTCTACATGGGAGAATAACAGTTCTCCAGACATCTGCATATAGTGCTAGAGGCAGCAAGCCTAATCCACTGTTTCATATTAGCATGAATGGCATTTCTTACTAAATAGTCTATTTTACCCTCAGCACAACAACAGTGGTATATAATGGCAACAATTCAAAKTTCATTTCAAAATGAAAGATATTAGGCTGCCACTGTCTAATATGAAGATTAGATTCCAAGAGATAAACACATTTTTCAGAATAAAAAAAGGAAAAGAAAACTTAATTAGCACTTTAATCAAACTACAGTTGAGGTTGCTAATACTTGCTTGTATAATATATAAGGAGYCTGATATATATCAAACAACATTGGAATAATATAGCTGCAGTACTTTGGATATTTGCATATTTGAACTAATTGGTTTATCTCAYTTTGAGGAGGTGGCTCATCCTTAAGGAGATGAAAGCTCCAAGGATTTTCTCTAAGTTGACTTCCCCAGCTTTGTTAAAGTGTGTTTTATGGGTTTTCATAGCCATAAATTAAATACTTCTGTACTCTTTTGGCTCAGTTTGGGCAATTTCTTCTCAATGAGSTATTTAAATCTGTGTGTACCCTACTCACAGATTTCGTTGTTCCTCCTCAGTGCATGACACCCACTGCAAAGGACAGGGCTAGCCACAGCTATCAGGGCGAGGGGAGTGAGCAAGGGCTGCAGCATCAGGCCCTCAAGGAGGTGGAGGGAGATGAGGTGGCAAGGACAATGTGATCCTTATTTAGCTTGTGATCGTGTATTAGCTACTTTGCACTCACAGCAAATAAAACGTTGTGAAGCTTGGCAGCCCAGCTCAGCTCTAAGGTACCACAGCCATTGAACACAGTTTTGTAATAGCAGCCTCACAGCTTTGTATCTTAACRTTTGTTATAGTGGCTATCATTGACTTTTCCTGCTCCCATTAAAGTCAGGTTATGATTTCCRTGAGTGAATTTTATTGAGTATTCACACCCTGGAATTACACCACTTACTGCAGCCTCCTTTCCCATAAGTAATTGAAGGGAATAGCTTGGTTCCTAAGCAGCTACTTTCACACTCATGGCAGTCAAGTGTATTTTACGAATGGGTTAAATACTGAAGGTGCACCAACTCTATGGAAAAATAAAGCAGTCATTATGCTTTCAGCAATGACTGGACCACATCCAAAGACATACGCTTATTTTAGTGAAAGGGGATGTTGGCCAGAATCCTGCAGTTACTTGGTGGCCTGATAAGGAAAAAGAACAAATCCAGAAATCACATCAGATTCTCTCAGGCAAACAGTGAAGGGTATTACTCATAGCATTTCACTGGCATTGACTTTCTATCATTTTGCCATTTATTATATTTCAGCTCCTCAGCTCACCATAAGGTTTTTTTTTTCATCAGTCTTTCAGCACTTTTACTTGTATGAGTGAGTGGATTCTTATTTACCAATTCAAAAAGGTTCCCTACTCACCCTTGTGTTTCATATGGTTGTTCCCTGTATGCATAAAAACCTTGTCATCTTCCAATTTTTATACCTGTCACTCTGAATAGCCAATTCTTCATCTATTTTCATATTTTCAGATTTGATTGACTGTTTATTATCCGATATATTTTTCAAGAATTGAGTCAATTTGGGGCAAAGGATAGGGTTATGGCCCATGACTACAATTAGCTAAATGTATTTAACACTCCRTATGCTTTTCTATTAATAAATCAATTTTCCTTTCAGTTCAATACACTAGAAAGTTATACTGAAAGAGCATAAAGCGCCAGCATTCAAGAACAATACTGGGATTACAAAGTAAGATTTATTTCAAATATTAATTAGTTTTGAATTTATAATTTTAGCTACAATGGAGTTCATAATTCATTGCAGTCACTCGAAAATAACAAAGCAATGTCGAGCAGTACAGAATAGTACAAAATGTTTCTGGCATGACCAAGACACACTGTGTGAGCACTATTATCAATTTAATGAGCCTCAATAACTGCAGCTAATAGGTCATATTGTGCAAAGAAAAAAAAGCATAATTAAACACTATTTCTGTGTAATTATACCATCCATTGTTCATTACTGAAATTAAGAACATGTAAAAGGCCTTCTATCACAATAAATCATTAGAGAAAAAATAAAGATCGTTTTAGATGGAGGCTTCTTCTTGTTTTTTGATAAGTTTGTTAAGTTTCTTCCTGAAGGAAGAAAGCCCCAAGAGCACACCAAACCATCATCGTCTAACACTGTCACTCAYATGTGGAAGAAGTTGCAAAAGAGACATAAAATACCACCATATCAGAAAAAAAGAATATTACGCACATGTTTTATACTATATGACAGCCATGCAGGGAAAGGGTTGTAGAGGTAATAACAAAAGTGGTATTGAAAGCTAGGCACATACTTGATATACTATGAAGTAAAACCAACTAACTTAATTTTTGCCAGTACTAAGGACCAAATTCAGCTAGTGGATGAAGCCTCCAGACGACCCCCCACAAAAAGACCTTGAAATTAACTTGAAGTTTAAAGAATCATCTCAGTGATTCTGTTTCATTCTTCCTTTCCCTTCCAGAGAGAGTGCAGGAATCAGACTCACAGAAACTGAGGTCAATCAAAATTGAGGTATCAATCAAAATATAGACCATATATCACCAGTCATCAGGTTGCCCATAAAACTCAGTAGCATATGAGAGCAATCATCCAACTACATTAAAAGCATTTTTAAGCAACACCAACAAAAAAAACCCAAATAATCCTTTCCTTCTATCCYCTCACACTCCATACCGAGAAAAACAAAACAATATGTCAATGTCAGAGAAATACCAGAGAAGTATTTCTGAACATCAAGCATAGGGACAAGCTACTTGCTTGTTAATAAATTATTTAAATTCTGTAGCTCAGAATGGCAGTACTAAATTCTAAATTACTAAAAAACTAAATTTGAAAGGTTAATGTTACACAAGGTCAATAGTATCTACAAGACACAAAAGGCTGACAAAACCTCCAAGAACATGTTAAACTGTTTGTCAGTAAGTCATCTATTTTTCTAAGAATAATATTTTTTGAACATTGACATTTAGTGAGAGAAATCTAAATATTCAGATAGGAAACATTCAAAGATATTTTGGTTCCAGTTTGGCAATTAGGCCTGTAACCTCAAGGACAAATGAAGATCAGAAAATGGGTGGAACTGAGATCCAGATTCTTCTGATTTTTAATGTTTCCACTACCAAATTACTCATATGGTGAAGAAAGAAGGAATAATGCCCTCTGCCACCTTAGACACCCACYAGCAGAGAAGGGATAAGTGAATCAAGCTGCTCAGGGTATTCTTTGGGAAAAAAAATTGTGCTCCTGTATTTGCTGATCCACTTTTGCAGTGTAATTCTATACAAAAATCTCAGTATTTGAAAGACAGAATCCAGAAGAGGAATCAACAGACAGGGTAGACAAAGTACAGTCAAAGACGGAGGCATATTTCTTGCCACAGTGTAAGAGGGCTTTCTTTTGGGCTTTTTTTTTTTTGTTGTTTTTTTACTGTTAGAATAACACAAATATAGATGATAGTAGAATTAGAATGTCAATGCATTTTTTAGCAAGTGTCAGCAAAGAGACAATAGGCCGAATTATACGCTGATACCAGAGGGAAAAAAAGGCATTTATAGCAATGAAGAATCTGGAACAGATAATTAAAGCATCATGTCAAGTTAGTTGCATATGGGAAAATCTAGGAACATCTAGGGAAAATAAAATGAGCTACACTCACAGGGCTGAAGATGATACAATGGAATGGATCAATTCTGTGACCAGTCTCATTTGCAACCTGAGTATTAAAACTATTAGTAAATGGATAGACTCGTGCCAAAATGAACTGGACAACTATTCATTGGAAGTGATATTTTCCAGGCTGATAAACAAAAATTTATCCTAAATTTAAAGGGAATACAAAATTAATAATTTTCCTAAAGGGAAAAATAGTCAAACACTATGTAATATTTTATAAGACATTAAAAAAATAGAAGACTTTGTAATTATTTGAAAAGAAAAAAGATAGGAGAGACAACAAAGAGAAATAAAAGTTGTTGCTTACATCATTGGATAAATGAATGGGATCTTGTTTTTTATATCAGCCTGTGGTTAATGTGCAGGAAGCTAGAGTAACACAGAAACTGTCCCAGTGTTACATTACCTGGGATCCTGTGATGTGTTTGGTGCCATTGATTCATATCAGATTTTAGATTTTGTATTTTGAATATTCCAGGTGCCTAACAATTGTTTAAATGCATCCTATTCTAGAATTAAATTCCTGCCAAGATMAAATCACTTCATCTTGGAAAACTGTGTTTGCAACTGAGAATTTAAATAAATTTAAATTCAATAAAATTGAAATGTGTGAAGTATATTTCASTCTACTGTTGAAGAATTTTTTGCTGAGTTGATTTTTTTTACTGATTKCTTTTATTACACATAGATTGCCAACTAATTCCAATACTTGAACTCAGAAAAAATGTCCATAGTCACCATTAGTATATCAAAAATATCCTGTTTTATTGGCCAATATTAAAAAAAATGCTGTCATAGGAAAAAGAAGTGGCACAGAGAGTGACAGAGTGGCATATATTGTCTAGATGAGTCTTGCATTAAAGGTCCGGAAAAATATGTAGGAAAAAAAAAAACAAAAAATAAAATGCAATCTTCTGTAAATCTTCAATGTAAAACTCACAAATAAAGACAAAACTAGTYCATTAGGAGCTTGCCAGTCATGGTCAGGCATGCCCCGTGCCTTTTAACAAGAATCCAAAGCAATGCACAGGTTATTACGATGAAGAGGAGATGTCTTGGCCTCTCACCTCCTGTACTGTTACCTACCATTACCTAGTAACGTAAACAAGCCACCATCTAGCCTGGACTCAGTCCTGTGCTACAAAAGCAGCTTAATTGCCAGCAGAAGTCAAGATATAATGTCAGTCCTAACAGGATGGCAAACGCACCATGGCACTGATCAAAACGACGTCTTTCCCACTGAAAACCAAACAAGCTTTCTGAGTTCCTGCAACCAAAGCTTCTTGCTGTGATACTTCCTAAACACTTCCAAAATGTGATGCTCACAAGCACTCTGAGTAAACTCATGGCAAGAAGTGAAAAGCATCCTGATAGCAACCACAGAGTTCTTAAAGCTCCAGTGGTCCAGGCAAAAGGTTRCTGTTGCTACATGACTGCAGACCTGAAGAGCTTGATAATCAAAATGATAAGTCATTCTCTGGGCAATTTCAATTAAGTGGCTCCTAGCGTTCAGCAATTTCTTCTTAAATGTGTTTTCCTTTACAGAACTGGACAACCAGCAATGTAACATTGTTTTAACCTTGCAGGAAAATGTGAGGCTCCATTAGTAGTTTTATGATGATTTACGTTTTCAGTTAACGACACCATCTGCTTAAGTATATTTTTCTCAAATCATCATTAGAAAAGCTCTGGTCAAAGGCTTATGCAGTTAAGAGTGGCTTAAACTGTTTTCAGTTTAATTTATCCATTTATGTCTTTTCTTACTTTACTGGAACTTTCACCTTTTGTATGAGTGTTTTCCATGTTTCTCCATTTGACTTAAATGTCAAGTTTCTAGAGGAGTATCAGAAAACATACGTCAGATGTATTTACAGGGAAAAARGAATAAAATAAAAGCAAATTGCTGTCTCACTATTTCTTGATGTTTTCTACGAATATTGCAGTCAACTCACATTTTAAAGCACTCTCTTGATCCTTGATTTGGGCTTAGGAAATTAGTTAGAATATATAAAATCCCACTTTTGATGAAACTGAGAACAGATTATATAAGACCAAACAAAATTATCTAAAGAGGATATAAGTTGCAAACAATTTAAAGTATTATTGAAGTTTCAAAGATTAGTTTATAACTTAATGTCTTGTTTAACTTCATGCTCTGGCTGGCTGGTTCTCAAATAATAAAAACATGACTGATACAGAGAATGGGAGAAGGAAATATTTTTCGCTACTTCTTCTCATGCTTACTCTCTGGAGCCTAAAGCAGTACCACAGAACTGTCTTCTAGAGAACAGAATTTCCTCCCCATCTTCTAAGTCTCCTGAGGAGGGAAGGAAGTGCACAAACGATTGTAAACCYACAATTTTTGCTGCCAGGAGAAGAATCGCAGCCAAGGCACAAGAGAGTAAAACGGAGGGTTTTGGTGCTGCCTAACGGAAGCGCTTGGAGCCCGTGGTCTGAAACATTTATCACGGCTGGACTGCTCAGGCTTAGACCGGGCACGAGCTGGCTTACGTCACCCCATGCCAGGGAGAAACAGCCAGTTATGAGTGATGAAGCTCTGGCTRTGATTTTCACAAAAAGCCAAAACAAAACTTTTTGCTACCTCTTTCCCAATTACCATACACTCCACGTACTAATAGTTGGTGTTAGGAGACAAGAGAGATAATGCGATATCCGCTTGCCTATGTGCAAAACACTGCTCACAGATCTGCACGGAAACGTTTGCTTCTGTTGATACCTACTCCTCTTCTTCTGTGAATTATGCAAAATTTAAAATGCTTTCTCTGAAAATGCAGTATTTGTTATTCCTTTTTAGAAGGAAAAAATGGAAAAGAAACTTCTTTACTTGATTTTTATGGAAATTAGCTTTCCTTAAAAAGGAACAATTTCCACAAAGCAGTTTCAAGTAAAGCATAAAATAGTAAGGAAATATTAATTGTTCAGGGCTGAATAAGACATTGGAACATCAAGATTCAACTTATGTGATTGAATACACATTAGAAAATACAAAATGCTTACTAATATATGTCCTTTGCCTCCACTTCGGTTTAACCAGAATGTCACTGTTATACCATATATGCATAAACAGYTTATGAAAAACAATCATGTGAAAAAGATATCAGAAACAGAAAATATACTATGAGAACACTGCCTTGTAAGATATTTCCATCGTTCTCGATAGATAGTCAGATATCCAGAAAACAAGGAACTTAGTAAGTGCTTGAGAAAATTAGTCAGACTTTGGTGCTGATTCTGCTGAGCAGTATATTTATTCTTGAAGACTTATGTATACATTAGGTCAGTCACCCACGCATATTATCTATCCATCAGTGAGAGAGAAGTGATAAAGTGAGTCAGCTCTAAAAAAATGCCAAAAGCACACAGAAATTATTTTAATATGTGCTTCAGATATCTGTCACAGACTTTCTTAGAATGCAAAGGCAATGAATTTTGAGTACTGTTGCAACAAGCAACAACCTTTCCTTAAGAATGATGGTCTTTATTTCTGAAGTCAACAGCTTCTATATTTTTTTCAAATACGACCAATCTCCGCAGAGCAACTACAGAAGAATGCACTTGCTATACGTCCTGCTCAGTGTTCTGGCACGTTTATCAACCAAGATTTTTCATGAACTCCAATAAATTTTGAGTACCTACTGTCTGTTTCAGTGAAGCCTTTGGGCTCCAGATCCAAAAAAAAATTATTTCTGAGCTTCTATTTTATAGTTATTGGTACTTGAATCTTGGGTTCTGGACATAAAACTAAAAACAAGTGAAAAACAAGTAAATAAAAACTCTCAGAAATATATCAGAGATCTACAACATAACAAAATCAAACCAAAAAGGGTTTGTTTTAGAAGACAAATTCTTTTCAAGGCTCTACAAGATGCTATAAGAAATTAAGACTGAAAAGAACCAATACCTTCCACTGTTCAGGTCTTTGCAGGAGCTAGGTATTATTATTACTCACGAATGTCACTTCTATTATTCAAGTTAGTGGAGGCAGCTGAGAGATTAAGCAGATCACAAGTTTCAGTACCTGTGAGACAGARAGAGGATGAGGAGAACTAGAAAGGAACTGGACAAATTTCATGCAGCTTGGATAGTTCAGAGTAAGTAAATTTCTGATGTAATACTTCTAGTGTTAAGAAAATGGCTTCATTTGGTGAATTTAATGTCAGCTTCACTCTATAAACAATGTCAGCAGCAAGCAGCGCTTTCTCATGCTATGTACTCACCAGTGCTGTGTGTCTCACCACGACGACTGTTATTCCACAGGCAAATAGAGGCAATAAAAAGCAGGCAAAGGGAATTGGAAGAGATAGTACTTGAGAAACAGGCAGAAGTGGAGAGAAAGAGCTCTATCCCAAGCAAGAGCGAGAGGAGCCCAGGAAGAAACACASAGGCAACAAAGAAGGGAAGGAAAATGCAAATAATGATATGCAGAGAACCAAAGTGGGGAGTCTGTGCAAGTCAACATACAGGTGGTTAACGTGTGGAGGTGAGTCTGCAAAGGAAAATGTTGATAATGGCTTTGCTTTATTCTTTCCACAATTTATAATACTTCAAGTATGTTACTTTACCAATAATGACTGGTATAAATCTTATTTTTTCTTAAAAATAGCATTGGCTCTTCTTGTTAAAGACCTGATGTGGAGGATGATGGCAAACACCCAAAACAAGGGGCACAAGGTATTATTCATCCAAGAACATAAACTGCTATGGGAGCACTTTCTTTATAGTGCCAATAAGTCTCCATAAGCAGAGTATACGAGTCTTTATTTTCAATGGCGGGGGCAGGGGGAGGGGAAATCAAACTTCAAAATTAACGTATAAACTAAAATCAGAAAACAAACCATAAAAATGAAGAAATACCATCTTGAATGGAGAAAGGAAGATAAAAAGCAATTTTCACAGAACACATTCAATTTCTTACTAACTTTACAAGAAATACTGACATTGCAAAAGCAAGTGCACATATTTAGTAAAAAGTCACATAAATTATATGTGGAAGAAAGTGTATTTAGTGTGTTCATTTACTTTTTAGAAAACCGTGAACAATTTCTTCATCCTTTATTTCTTCATCATGCTATTCYGAGAACGCATGCTCGTTTGTTTAGTAGAAGCAGAAGGAGCTGAGAGGCACATCATTATTCTTAATTCATGACTTGTGATTCCTTTTGAAATTCCAGCCTGGATTTTATTAACAGAATCAGAAGCATTGAAGCCAGACTGAGTCATCAGCTTTATGGGAAAAGTGTAAATGCTTGGGAGATAGCCAGAGGACAGCCAGTGCAAAACTAGCATTTTCTTTTCATTTGTTGAATGAAGAATTTCCCTTCTAGAATTTTGTCGAAGAAATAATGGGCATATTTACCCACTTATACTGGTTGGAACAAAAGCTATACCATAGCTGCAGTACACCACTTCTGCTTTCTTCCCAGATCTTTTCAGAATATATTTCTTTATGTGGTTTCACTTTTATCTCATGGAAAGTTGATTTGGACTTGAGTAGTTCTCTACCAATATTACACAAATATGAAAGATGCCGCCAAATAAACATTGATCTTGTCTGTTAGTACACACACAAGACTGATTGGTGTATTTTTATTTTCCACAATACTTTTACAGACATTACTGTTAGTTTCTCAGTACTGTGTGAAGCCATATTGTATGGACATAACCAGTCTATTTGGAGAATTGGAAGCAGTATAGCCATTAAAATGTAACATAGATCTTCACTTAGCCTACAGGTTTCCCTTACTCGCCTTAGTTTTCTCTTAGCCTTCCCCTTCCCTTTCTCTTTTCAGATTTCCTTTTTCCTTTTACTTTCYGTTCTTCTTTCCTCCTTTTCTGTTTCCTTACTCTTCTCATTCCTTTCTTTCAAACATGTTTTTTTTCACCTACTTTATTAATAACTCAGGATGTTGAAATCTGGCCAGGTTCCCTTCTATCTCTCTAGAGAATGATTTAATCATCTGGCGGTAGGGATTACTGTTTATTCCTATTGTTGAAAACACTGCTCTTTACAAAGGAGAACTATAATTTCACTGAGCTGAAAAACAAGTGAGAAAAAGAGTATAAGAGAATGACCCTGTTTCATTATAACTAATGTGGTCACCTGAGAGGAAGGAGACCCTGGTGCCAATCTCTGCTGGAACTGCTTAGCATTTTCATTGAACAGTTATTTCTTAAATCAGCTGCATGCTCAAGAGTTTAACTCTGATATCTTTCTTCTCTCAAAATTTATTTGGAAGGGTAAAACTGTTTTAAAGATCTCCGAGATTAGCCTGTAAATGAAGGAAGAGTTGAGGACCTACAATTTGGGTTTGGGCTCCCAAAATTCTATCCAACTTCCACACAAGGCATTGAAGTCCTCATATGRACTTAGGCTTTAGACTGTTAGATATCATAAAAACAGGGATACACAATTTTCAATATCTCACAACAGTGCGGAAAGGCTTAGTTCACTCACTTTTGGAAACTGTTTGAACAGCCTTCGATGAAAGGTGTGGAAGTGCCAATGTAGTTACCTTCACAGTAAAACTGTGAACAGGCTTTCTCTCAAGCACACCTGTGAAGTTTGAATCATAATCCTCACTGCTTGATGTCTACTTAATTGCAGGCTGAAAAAGAAAAAAAATATATTTTTTCCTTCTTTTTTCTCTTTTTTAATGAACAGCTTAGCTGAGTCCTCTCATTTCACAAAGACAACAGACTGTACCTATATTCTTTGACAAAGTAAACCTTTAGATTGTTTCTTTTCTCTTTCCCTGCCCAAGACAAGAATTGTTTTAGGAAACAGTGCAGTTTAGTAACCCCTATGCACCTGTTAGAGAAATACTGTGAGAAAAACCTTGCAAATAGTTAACAAGACTCAAGGACAAGGGGGAGAGAAAAACAGTACTGCAAAGGATAACCAGCTCCAGCTAAATAACCTTGATGAAACCACAGCGCTTTGAAGATTGCGAGGGGTAGGTGAGACAAAAACAGCAGAATAACCCTTAGGTTCATTAAGGCTTATTAACATAATAAACTTCACACCCCTAAATGAATAATGAGATGGAAATGACATGATAATGATGTTACCGCCTCTTCTTCGCTTCCTATGCTAATTAACAAGAATGTGAAAGTGCAAGCGCAGAGCAATTACCTGATGTAATGAAACTGTAACCAATAGAAAGATTTGTATAAAATACTCCCTGAAAAGTGTGTATAAATCAAGAATGAGAGGGGGAGAAGGTGTGCTAGCTTTGTGGATTTACCACCTAGCACCCATCTCTGCGCAGAAATGAAATAAAAAAATATCTCGACCCTCTGTGTCTATTGGTTGCTTGCACACTGGGTAACAGAACCCTGATTTTGGGACAACACACCAACACTTACGGAAAAACACTCAGAACACAAGCTTATGTCCTTTTGAAAATTAACAGCCAAAGGAAGAGGAAACAAAGAGGAAATATTTCCCCAAGTTACTGATCTCTGAAATTTGAGGTTATCCTCTATCCTTACCCACTGGGCAAAGGCACACAATAATCTAGGGTACCAGTAAAGTTTGTTGTTAAAAACCATCCAGAAAAGTTAAAAGAAAAAAAAAACAGTTTTTAAAATAAGAGGTTGATAGCATATCTTATCTCTATATGGGACAAAATCTCAGGCAATCCTTGTTGAAGGAACTGACATTTTACTAAGTAATGAAATTATCAAAGACAACTGAGGAGTTTTATAATTAAGTCTTCTTAATCTATAACACAAATAATGTCACTTTTATCTTCCTTACCTTATGCTCCTTCCCATCCACCTTCCTTGGAGAATGACATTTTAAAATAATTAAAAATATTTTAAAATAGAGAATAACCAAAATACACTATGATTTGTTCCATATAACTATACCTTTAGTTTCCTTAATATATATTTTCTATTATATCTTATTGCCATTGAGAAAATTAATAAGAAAAGAGGCTTCCAAGTTTAACCAACTGTGAACATAGTCATTTAACTAAAAGGGCATTTTCAACAAGTTATGTTACTACGCTACTTAGCATGAAATATTAAGAATGGCCAGAAGTTTGGATAGACATTTTATGATAAGGAAAGATAAGATTCCCTTTAGATTAAAAAGCTTAAACAACTTTATAGTACAAATACAGTATAATGACAAAATGTTAGTTTTCAAGTGACAATAATTATGTTGACTTTAAGTGATCATGAGTTCAAAGATGGCTTAAATTAATCAGTAGAGACTGAAAGAAAGAAAGAAAGAAAGAAAGAAAGAACACATCCTCCCTCCCATAAAAATCTGGGAAAAGACAGACATTTTTCTGCAACCCACTCCAGCTTCCATTTTCTAAGAGATATAGATTTAATTCTGATGAATGCAGCAGGAATTATTTACTTTCAAAATGCAAAACACACAGCTCTTTTCCGTAAGACTTCCTTAAGCATCAATATTTTATTTGTAAATTGAATATATTGGAAGAATTATTCATACATCACAGCAAGTAATGAGAGCAAATGAAAAATGACCCTCTCAGCAGAGGGGAGAACATTCTGCAAATACAGATCGAAGCTTGAGAATAAGCATGGCACAGGATATCTAAAATGCCATATTACTAGTATTAAGTAGAGGAATTCAGATTTTAGTATTTCTTGTAAAAATTAGTCAAATATCTCCTTTCTGTAATACCTTTCTTTAGTATTGTACCACTGCTTTCTTTAACATTGGCTGAGTGTATATTTTAGAGTTTAGCAATGCAAATCTACAGTTTGAACAYATTTGCATATTTTATTTGTTTTATTTGCTTTTGACTATTTCAATATTTTTGCATAAATTTGTTTTAACTGTGCTGTGCATATTTGAGGAGAAATGTACTGTTTCCACAATTATGTATAATAAGGTAGCCTCTAACCAGGCTGCTTTCAGGAATGGACTTAGCTTTGAACTGTTGGAAGAAACAGTTTAGGAAGTATGTAGATTGTAAGATAAAAAAAGTCTGCTACAAGTGTCTCTGGATGGCACAGCTTCCTAATATTATGCATCTAAACTTGATTGCCCTCTGGAAAAATCAGTAGTAAAAGACAAGCACCTTCAAAAGACAAATCATGATGCCTATTTTAATATTTGCAATAGGGTTAGGGAACTGGATCCCTATTTTTAGATGACACTCCGCCTTTATATGCATACTTTAAGTAATAAAACTGCTTGATTTTGAATTATGTTTGAGATAAATCTGCAATGAGACAATTAATCCTCCCAGCATATTTAAGATTTTTGGGGTCTAAACTTCTAGTTTGAAGTAAAACTACAGGCTGGAAAAAAAAAAAAAAAAAGCTGTAGTTAACTATCTGAATAAAAGAATAGGAAAACACCAGTATATAAAACTGGATTAAAAATATTGGTATATTACCCTTCATTCACCAAAGAAATGAGATAGATTTACAATCAGAAAATGAGTTTATATATAACATGAACTGCCGATTTGGCACATATGCTTTGAAAATGAAATATGAGTGATAAACTGCCAAAATGTATAAATTTATGGACTGTTAGGGTCAACTTAAAATGGTCTGCTGAGATATAGAAATTTTTTAAATGCCAAATCTGAAATTTGAGAAAACATTGTAGATCTTGAAAGAACTAACTTTGAGAAAATGTTATTCAACATAAATACACCTGACCTATCTTTTTGCCTTAAACTTTGGTTACTTCATAAGTATTTAGTGGTTTTAAATATTAGTTCTCATTTATAGTATATCTTAAAGAAAACTAATCTGCTCATGATTTTCTAAATCTAATCCAAGTAGGAAAGTTATGGAAATCGTTACATGTCACAAGAAAAATATGAGAGAAGTACCAAAGATAAGCAAATTCTTTTAAATAGATGTATCTGACAAATATAGAAGCTGGAAGATGAATGATTCTAGTCTTAATGAGTAGAAGGTAATAAACAACTCTGGATATTTTCAGAATTTTGTAAATGAGTGGGCTGAGAAAGAACAGGTTAATATTAAAAGGAAATATTTACTTTCCTTGCTCTGCCCTTGAACAGAGAAGCACAAGAATAAAAGTTACCATTAAAATTAACCTTGACAGGGGGCCAAATTTGGCCTGCTGATACACGCATTAAAATCAACAAGAGTTGTCCAAATGGAGGTAAGAGAAGAACGTGTTACTAAATGGATCCAAGACTGAAATCTTTCCTTACTTAAGGTTAGTAGGCTATTCACATGGACTCAGAATTGTATCCTGTAAGCCAAGAAAATTTTAAGTTTCTTGAGTATTGAAAAGCAAGATTTGTTGAAAATATAAGCAGTTGGTCTGTGATCATTTCCTGCCTCTCTCCTCCAAGCTGTAATGCTGCTTTGTTTTTTTCTTTACCACAGCATAATCTCACCATTGCTGCTTATTTTAATTTCTTCCCCCCMCACACACACACTGGAGACAAAAATGCCTTATTGCCTATGCTGCGAATTAGAAGTGAGAATGAGCAATTACATTTTAATCATATTTTAACAGCAACATTAGACAAAGAGCACTCGTTTAAAGAAAGATCTGTATATGGCATATTTATAATATGTCTGAGCAGGAGTAATCATAAGATACTGGAAACTCAGCTTTTCAAAGCCGTAACTCATATCACTAACAAGTATTTTCTGTAGGGAACAGGTTCTGTAGTTGCACTCATTCCAAAACTTCATCAAAGCTAGGGGTTATGGAAGGAAAAGGTCTGGGAATGGGGAGTTTACTGGAGGATTTAATTATGACCTTGAAAATTGGTCCCCTTTGTACATTAGTAAACTATGAATATAAATTAGCAGTACACAGAACTGCCCGCCAAGGACCTGCCAGCACTGGAAATATTTGACTTGTTAAATTTTAGGTTCTAGCAAAGTTTGGCCACTAGCTGCTGATACTGAACATGATTTCTAGTGAGCTATGTTGTCCACCAGCTGCCAATCAACATCAAGACCTACCTTGATGAGAAGTGAACTGAATACAGATCGGTTTGTGAGACAAACTTCATCACAAGATGTGCACAGCCATAGCAAGCCACTCTTTCTAATCTAATCATTGATCTGACAAATGTGAAACAAAAAGCACATCAGCCCCTGATATGGTGATAAAACGGTGTCAACATAGTGAATTTCGAAATGAAGAACAGCAAACTAGTTTTGCCACGGCTCTGCTTATAAAGCAGCTACTTAGGCTGATGATAGTCATTGGATGGGTTAGGATCGCATCCTTTCCACCCAGCAGTTCAAAGCACAGGTGCTTTAGAAAATACCAGAGCTAAGGAGCGTGTATCTAGCAACCCATTCTGAGCTATATCAGCATACAGGGCTTTTCTTTGGGGCTGTATATAGCATAAGCCCATATAGGGCAAACACTTCAGTAYGTGCTCTAAATCCAGAGGTATATTAGTAAATATGTGTTTTGCCATTACCAGAAAAAGGCCTTAGGCTTTGTATCAGCCCAGCAGCCCAGGGTCTCAGGGTTTGCTCAGCCCTGCCTTGGCTGGGGTTGGTTTCACCTTTTTTTGGCTGTGGTAACAGTTCTCTAGTACTCAAGTGCGTATTGTAAGTCTCAGAAACCAGGGTGCTCCTCCTCCAATGCAAGAGGGTTAGATACTAGGAGGTTTTGTGCAACATAGATGCTAGAAGTTTTTACATAACACTTAACTATTATTAGTAAGGCTTTTCTGTATTAATTAGATAATCTGGACTATCTATAGCTATAACAACTCTTGATGTATTTTGATTAGGCTGTTAAATCATTAACTAGCCTAACAATAAATTCTTTGTTCCATATATAAGTAAGTGTGTTCCTTTTCACTCATGACAAGATTTTGAATGTAATATTAGTAAGGAGGATAAAAAGGGAAACATAGTTTTATAGTACTTTAAAAAAAGACCACATTATAAGGGTCATAAAAGTTAACCAGTGTTAAATGGAACCTACAGGTTAATTAATTAATTAATTAGTTATATTGATAATATCTTGAAAATTAATGTGGTATTACAGTATTGAGAATCAATGTTCTATTGAGGTTATGACACCTCAATCTGAAATCTGATTTTCATAGGCAAATAGTCGACGTTTGATCCACAAGCACTTCATGAGCTGGCCATCTGATTTATGGAAGCACCTCATCTTTGATTAACTATATCTATGTCAGTGAGGGTATGATCCCAGGTAAGGCTGCTGACACCTATAAAGCTGTATGATACTCTTTATCAAGGATTCTTCCTATTATTCTTGAACTATTTCATTTAGAATTTCAGCTGTAAGCCTGATTAAGAATTTCCATACTCCCAAATCCCCATTCTGACCTTTTTCCTATGAATTTGAACAGTGTATTTTTATGTCTAAAGCCTGTGCTTTATCTACCAGAAATGCCTAATTCAGCAGTTACATATATTATATGTGGGTAACACGAGGAAGTTTATCAAAAAGAGCTCTTGCACAGTATTTCAAAGAAATATAACTTATATTAGAAGTGAGCTACGCACTTGAAAATAACTCAGTCAATTTTAACTGTACTTCAACTGCTGCTCCATTTCAAGAGACAGTTGTATTTATGAACTCCTAAAAATACACAGCCCTTCCTATTTGAAAGTGATTTTCTGCTCTAACCAGATTGACCCTCACAGCTACCTTCCCTCTTCATCAAAGAGAGCTGTGGGAAGGAAGAACTGAAAAAAAAAATGCTACTAAAGTCTTTTTTCAGGAGAAGTTATCCTTTTTCCAGGAAGATGTTATAATAGCAATAATGATAGTTATCATTATTAAAATCTAGAGTCCAAGAATTAGGAACTGACATTAAATCTGTGCTCATTCACCTACAGTGTGACTTAGATGTTGGTGCAGTGGCACACAGTAATGTCCAATAGTCTACTAAAGGGTAGTAGGATCCATATTAAGGACTGTTCAGCACTTCTGCTATGATACAGGGCTTATCTTTCTCATCAGATCCGTTCCACACCACTAAGGACACAAGTGTTTTCTTTTCATGAAAGCACCTGTACCTAAAGGAAGTTGTTGATTCTTTGCAGAATCTGAAGTAATTAACTAAGGTCACAAAGTTTAATCTACCTTTAAAATTACAAAACTGATATATTATAACCTTACTATCAATTAACATCTTAAAGTTTTACAGGTAATATATGGTGTTAATGTTTTATAGCTAATGGATTGGCTCCATAAGATTCCAGCAGAGTAGACATAGTATGCAGTAAAAGACATAGGTGCCTACAAGTTAGTCCTGTTCTGCCAGCTCTTTGTTTGCCAGAACCTCGGACTGGAACGTAAAATTTAAAATGCGTGTTTCATGCTATCTCTACAAGCATGTATATGGGGTGAAATGTAGAGGCTTCAGAAGGATAAGCTAAAAAACCCACTTACTGAGCGCTGACCTGAATGTTAGAGGTAAGTCCTTATTCCCAACCCTCCTTGCAGCTTAGGCACCAAAGTTAGAGATCCAGAAAGACCTCTAAGGTTTTTAATATCAAAAGCCTAAGAGCTTTTCTTCAGAGCAGACAGCTAAAACACTCCTTTCAAAGAACTAACCTGAGTCCATTGATTCTCCCAAAGCAAGTTCACAGAAGGGGCTAATACCTGCGGTACAACCTGCCGTCCTGCACTTGAGGCTGGCTGCTACCTTCATTCACAATCTGGGTATTCACACAGGGGCAGGGGTACGTGAGACCCCCTCAGACTGCAGAGGAAACTGGTGTCTCACTTTCCTGTCAAATCTTCCATCATTATTTAATTAAAAAAAAAAATGTGCACAGTACTTCATCTCTTGGCCTTATTTGTTAAAAAGAAGCAACTGCAAATGCRTTTGTGAGGAAAGTCCTCATCATATTGAAAGAGGTGCTACAAATCACTCCACAGTGCCTCTGGTGCAGATCAGCAGTGTGCTGAACACAGGCAGCGATTTGGGACTCCTTAAAAGGACTGAGAAACTGCTTCTGGGGAAATCAGCAAATGCTGGCGAGGATTTTTTTTTGAATCACAGTTCAGAGCTGGGTGTGCCTCCCCCTCCACGTAGCTYGCTTGCTGTATCTCGCTTTTTGGAACTGGTCCTACAGTTGGAGGRGCACAACTTCATAATGGGCTTTCCCTTATTTCCTCAGCTCTCCCCCTGGACCTTGAGGAAGGCTCCCCAGGAGACACTGCATGGGATTGAGCCCTGGGGACTCCKGGGTGCCAGGCACCTTGCACCAGGTGCTTTTTGCTAAACCCTGGGGAGCTGATCAACGATGCTGCAAGCACTGTCCAGCTACTTAAAGTTCTCTGTGAACCTGCAAGGAGATCAATCAATACAGAAGGTATGCTACAGATCAGTCAAAAAAGGATATGCTTTAACTGAGGAAGTTTTGGAGCAAGTTTAAGCTTGCCAAACAGCCTATAGCAAAGACCACACTGTTCTGACTCATCTAGAGACAAGTGTATAGCCAGCTCTCAAAATACCAATATCAATATTTTGTGATAGTAATTCTGTCATACTTAGCCAGTAAAGAAGGCATCTTCACCTAGCCTGAAATCAGTTATTACTGAATACTATTACTACTCAGCTTCTGAAAACCTGGTTGGCTGCTACTGTGGGCCTCTTCTATGTCCAGAGGCTTAAACTGGCTGCCTATGCTGAGCATAATGAATAGAGGAAAGGGATTACCAGATGTATTTCTCCATGTATAGTCAAGAAGCTTCCTGAAASTTTAAGTATGTTATCAATTTATCCTACTTAAACAATAATATTAATCACTTAATTAGGATTATGCAGTAGTTGCGGGCAGTAACACTGAAAAGAGCAAGTATAATTATCTTCATTATGTGAGAAGGAGAGATAGAGATTTACTAAATTCTACTTGTTTGACATCATGTTTGAAATCATATRGGCTTTTGTTGTTAATTTGAATGATGAGCTGTTACAAGACAAGAGTCAAGATCAAATGTTTCAATTTTCCAGTAATTCACATGTCATTATAGTCTACTTTTTTTGCTAATTTGCTTTTTTGTAGACATGGAATGCAGATTAATTTGTCAATGCATATATCACAATATTATGGCTTTTTATGAAGAAAAATTGTTATTAATTGTTATCTTGAATGACCTGGTGTTCAAAAGTAGTTTTTTACTGTGATTCATGCAAAATATTTCTTTGAATCAGACCACTTTTGGTTTTTGGTAGTAGAAAAATTTAGCTACTAAACTGACRTGCTGAGAATTCATGAGTAAAGTTGCATGTCTAGAACTGGCTGCAATGATACTCACATGCAACAATTCCTAGTATTTTATGTATCTTTAATCCAAAGAGCATTCATGCACCAGAAATATTGTTAATTGAATGATTCTCAGAATACAGTATTATTGATGTAAAAGAAGTTGTATTTAGAATGTATAAAGTGATCCTTTGACATTCTTCCATATGTGTTTTTAAAGGTTGCAGATATAAACAAAATACTGACTACAATGTCATGTCAAATAAGTCATAACATCAAACAGGGAAAATAGCAATAAAATATTCTAATAGCTACAGCAAAGCAAAGAAGCAYATCCTGTAGGATTTTCCAGTTCCATTTGTCATTCATTTCTTGGCACAGCTCTTTTAATATTCCATTATAGAAACAACCTAACCAGCTAGCTGTGAAAATCTATATATCTGCCAATTGATGATTTTCTTTTGGAACTGTCAGCACTATTTGCTGTACATAAGGCAACTTACTGGTAGAGATGAAAGAATAAACAAAATCAATAGCCCAACTTTTTTTAGTATTGAAATGTAGGTGGAGCAACACAATCTACCGAAGCCAAGAGCACAAGTTAATTTAATCACGCAAAGACCCTGTCATATGTTATTCTGAGAACTCTATTTATCTTTTTTAAAACAGCAAATATATTGCTGTTGAGATGCATTTCCTTTTTCTGTATATAGAAAAAGTCAGATTAATGGCATATTAAGAAAAACAAATCAATAAAACCCAATTTAACATTTTTGCTCACTATCAAGCTGTAATGTACAGCTTTTCTTAGATAATTTAATATTGTCTGTTTCTAATACATGTTGCTCTGGAACACAACCAGAACATGTGGCATACTTTGGCTGTTTGTGATAATATCAAGTCCCTCTCCAGCCTTCTATTACTGAAATGAATTTGAAGTCTGTATTGATTTCTACAGACCTAAACTTTACCTTCACAGCTTATGAGTTGTCTCCATAGAGACTCCTAACCTTAGCACTGAATAATACATATATATATAAAAAAAAATCTTCCTGACACAACCAAGCTCCTTTTTTTAGAATAAATGACTCAACAGCCCAAGACTCAAAACACACAATTCTCTTGAACTTGATCTTTTCAGAACTCAGTTCCTCAGTCAGCTTCCCCAAAGCCAAGCCTTCTGCATAAAACTACAAGTTAGAGGTTTAGGCTTTGGGGACTTTCCTTTCCAGCCCACTTGCACTTCCCTTCCTTGGCATACAAACTGACAACAGGCTTTCAGGAAGACAAAGGAAGGAAAGAGAGAGAAACTACAAGATAATAATACTTAGAAGTTGCCCGTTATGTTAGGGAAAAAAAAACCAAAGCAATTGAGTCACAATCTCAGAACTAGCCCATCATCTTGGTTCACTTCAAAATACAGAAGGAGAAGGAAACACAAGATTCTTCTAGCTAAAAAGGTATCTGGCATGGAAAGACTCCTAGCCACTGCAGGGTCAGCATAGCTGGCTGTTCAGTCCCACCCTGGCTCTGGCAGAAGGCAACGGGACAGATGTAGCCAGAACACAGTCATAGTCATGTGGCACGTGGCCCTGCATAACTAGTTGACGTGATTTCAGGCAACCATCTATGCTTGGGTAGTGTTTTCAGTCAAACCAATTCATGTAATTTATCTGGATTTTTAATTTAAAAGATGAACTTTTAAGTTTACAACAAACAGAAAATTTATTAAAATAGTCTACTTCAAAAGTTCTTAATTTTTACTCTTCTATTTATCATCTGCAGTTTTTAATATAACACTTGTATCTACAAATTCGTTCTCCAGAACAAAACAATGACTTTGGCTTTCCTCAACCCACTACTCCACCACATATACTTAAAAAAATATATATATATATATGCAGAGTAGCCACAGGTGTGTGGATTTCCTGGGTTGTCAGCTTTATTCATCAGAAGTATTCTCCACAAGTCCTATGCTAGTTGGTTCAGATTTAGTCACACAGAGGCATATATGAGCCATATATGTGCCTATATATGCACTATAAATAAACTATGAATAAAAGTTTGTGAGATACTTATTTTACACACACAGTTCTAAATGTTAAAGAAAACAATATTCTTTTGTTTGTATCTGAAAGGAGTATTATTTGAGCTGTATAATTTCAGGTTTGAGTTTTCAGCAACATAACAGGCAGCTGAACACACTAGTCTCTTGAGTTTCAAACTGAACTGGCTCTCGCTGGCTATGTCAATATATCTGCTTCCTATGTATTTTTTTCCTGCTCACATCTCTTACTCATTCTGCCTATATCAGTTACTCATTCTGCCTATATCAGGCTCCAACTTTTCCCTTTCTTTTTTTGTACTTTTTGCATTCTATAATGTTCTTTCTTGCAATCCAAAATCCCATAGTAGAGTATACTGAAAATTTTTGAACAGAGCAAGTATCAATTATAAATGTAGCTTTGCCAACAAAAAAACTTTTTTTTTAAAAATAAAAAAAAAAAAAAAAAAAAAAAAAAGATCAATAGGAAAAAACAAATTGTATCCTTTCTATTTCACCAAGCATTTCTGTTCTAATCATTAAAAATTCTATCGAAATTGTCAGGCTTATGTCAAATGTTTAGATTTTGACCTAGTGCTTATTTAAAACAAAAAAAAAAATCCATCAAACATTTATAAAAATTTTCTTGGGTGATTCAGAACAAAGATTTTGAAATAATAGAATTTTATGCCCAAARGAAAATCCTCGTTTGGACATGTACTATTTGTAGTTCATGTTACAAGATTCCATCTTTTCCTATCCTATTACATCTATAAAATATAATCTTACCTACATACCCATATTCTGAACTCCAAATCTCTCTTTTARTGCCTTTGAAGAATATGTTTCACCTTGTATATTCCTAGAACCAAATTCTACAAAACAATGGACTTATTGGTGTTAAGTCTTGGTGGGAGGGAGGAGGGGAGGATAGGGGTAATGAGCATTACCATGGCTGATAGTTCAAATACTTTATAATATTTGAAGCACAACATATGCCTCACTTTGTAAAGCAGTATATAAATGTACATTTGCTGATTTAAAACATACTCCATTATCTAAATGATAATAGAGTCTCAAATATTTTTAAAAGCGTGGTAGGATCCAATACACAATTTATTTTTCCCTTTTTTGGCAAAAAATCTTGGTTCAGTCAAAAATCAAGTACACTTTGATAATGACTTTAGGTATAAACTTACATTCATTTAAAAAGAATAGAACTCTCTTTTCTCTTCCCCCACCTAGAAACAGCTATCTTTACTGGAAAGCATTTTTACAAATTGAATTAAAACCTGTTGTTACGAAGATATTAACTCACAATCTTGAACTATAGCTGAACAACTGATTCTTGAGGAACATTCTTTTGCTTGCAGCAGATCGTCCAACGAGATTAGAAAGCAACAGATGCTCACAAAATAGCAATTGTTTACTCCTAAATTTTTTTTAAAGGTTAAGAGACTAATAGATCAGAGGATTRCTTATGGATCTTGTGGAAACTTTTATCTACATTCAGGTTTTTGGGGAACTTTTCATTGCCTTCGTTTTCCAAGTGTGAAGAAAGAGTCAAAGGCAGGACAAATATATACAAATATATAATAGTACATGATTTGAAGTATATGTTACAATGCCACTGCTTTGTATCATAGAATCACAAAATGGTAAGATTGGAAAGGACTTCTGGAGATCGTCTAGTCCAACCCTMAGCGTAGCTCATACAGGGAYTGGACCCGTGACCTTGGCACTAGTAGCACCACGCTCTAACCAACTGAGCTAAACCTGCCCCCTGATCCTGTGCTTCTTTAAGAAAGAAGCCCGCGGGATATCTGGATGATAACTCTCCCCTTATTACCTGTCTGTCAAACATGGATAGGGAGAAGGAGTGCCTAGTTCTTTTTACTGGAAGGGAGGTCACATAAGTTTCATTGTTTTGTGAGCTCTAATCTCTGTCGTCCCATGATCAGAAATGTTTTCATTACCTAAGGATGATACAGACACACCCGTCTCACATGATGGGTGCAGTTGCGGTTGCACGGAGGAACGCACGGACTGCCGCTTTCCCATGCTCCAGTGTCCCCACGTGTCCCATGTCACGCCAATGTGCTCCATCCTCCTGCAAGGGGGACTGGAGTCACACAACAGCACCTTTGATCACACGGCAGTGAAAGTTTGCAGGGTCATCAGAAAAGAGGGACGTACTGAGTGAGCTACGAGAAAATATCACACAACCTGCTTTCTACACCCGGGAAACAGGGCAGAGTGGAACATGCCRTCGAAAGGCTGAGCACCTCTGCCTGATCCGGCAGACTGAGGACATCAATGAGAATTAGGTGGACACAATTTTGTCCTTCTCTAAAGGTAATTTTCCAAGTCTCTGGGTCTAACTGTCCCTTTTTCTGAAGTACTAGTAATGATTTTATCRCGTTACTATGTCTTCTACATACATACAGCGTTTTAGAAATGCCAAGTGTTTTTAGAACTAATTTGGAAAAGTGCTTCTAAGCCTGATGGTTTCAGAAGCTTAGCACCAAAAGCCCATTGTGAATTTCAGCATGAATTGTGATAGAACATGTTCCCCATTTCAGTTCTCAAACTTATTTCAGAGTCATTTTTTCATCATATATAAAYGCAAATTATGCTCCTTGGGGGAGGAGGAGGGGGGAATCAAAACCTATGCTAGATCAGAATCATCTCCTAAATAAAGGTGATATTTTTTCTTCCTCAGAATTACTTATAATGCAATCTTGACTACTTATTTCTTACTAGAAAAATACTTTCAATTTGTCTTGAAAATCATCCATAAATTCCTCAAATTTCATTATTCTATGTGAAGGGCTTTTATTATTGCATGTGATGAAGCATTTGATATAGTTCCAGGCATTCTAATACTATAAATAAATCCTAGAAAAAGACATTTTATGGCCTTAAACATTTTGTATCAAACACAGAGCTGTTTGTAGGGGATGAGAAATACATACGCATGCTGACCAGAGAGGGGCGACTAACAAAACTACTGCCTAGGCTCTATCCGAAATGAAAGAGATGCTAGGCAGAGACAGACATATGTACTTTTTCTATAGGTTACTGCAGGAAGCTGATTACCCTGGAACAGTTCCACTATCAACATTAATGATGCATCTTGCAGTTACCACTGGACAATCTTTAGGAGAGCAGCAGTGAGGAGATGGCATTATTCCCAYAACCCAGCCGATGAGGATCAAAGACATCTGGAGTGTTTAGCTGCTCTGTCTTACCGCAGTTTGATCAGAAGTTGACTGGTACCACAGGCCCCCCCAGCCTTGCCAGTCCCTGCCTACCCCTGGGCCTCCCCCTGGCCAGCCCCAGCCCCATCTCAGCCCAGCCCATCRCTGCCTCAGTGCTGCAGCGGTGCCAGCTCCAGCCCTGTTTCTGACCTTCTCTCCTAGATGGACTTCAGACTCCCGCTGCAGGTCTCCTGGATGGACCCCTGGTACTTACRTGGTCACTTGTCTCCAGTCCCTTCTGCTGAATGGACTTTGGACTCATAGTGGTGGCTTTGTCTCCAGCCCTGCCCTTTGCTCCTTCTCTTTTGCTCCTGATGGGACCTGGTTAGACCCTGGACCTAGTTTATCGTTTGCCTTGTCCAGGTTGCCAATGGACCCCGTCAGCACKGCCCCACCACATGGTGGCCACCCTTGGCTTCTAGCTCACCATCCCCTGGAGAGCAGCCCCACTCTTGCTGTTCCCTAGCAGGAATGGATGACAATGGCCAAGCGTTTAAACTATTTTTTTTTTGAACATTAGAAAGTAGATTTCTTAGCCAATGCCGGCAATCTGTCCTCTCCAAAGGAGGCCTGACAGCCTTCAGCAATGGTGGGTCCAAGTGCCTCTGTGCTGGCCGTTCCCAGGCCGAAAGGCAGCTGAGCCAGAGAGACAGGCTGTGGTGAAAAGCCCTCCCACTCCCAGGGGTGGGGAGCACCCAGCAAAATTCAGAGAGTGTTTTGGTCTTTGGCGCTTCAGCTATCACTTCCAAGTAGCATGGAGACAATTTAAACTCATCAGCCTAGTTTTATCTGGAAAATTATGTAGCACTTCCCACACTGGGACAAACTTGCCTTAGTTACAAAGTGAAATCAGCTTGTGGTACCTAGTCTACTCGAGGCTCAAACTGTATTTGTTTTCTCACTGCAGGGCCTGGAATTTATCATCCATGTTACCTGGARAAATATCTGTAATACTGTAAAGTCTACAGTGTGCTTTAAAAGGTCTGCTAGCAGATGTTGCATTTCTGCTGAAGCTACACTCACCACAGAGACGCGTATAAGGTCTGATGAGGAAAACATTTTGTTTCTCCGGATCTTTGTCTGATGTAGGTATTCCAGTCTTGAATTTTGCCTTTGGAGTAACCTTATCATTTCTGCAATTAAAACTTTCTTTTCCCATTAATGTAGAAAACGTTTGAAGTCTGAGCGATTCCTTTCATAAGGAAAGGCTTCATAGCTCTGTGGAAACCTTCTTCAAAGCTTCACATCACAGTGGGAAGAAAAATCCTTTATAAAAGCTCACATTGTTTGAAGTAATTATATAAATCTCTCTCCACTGAAAAGATACATCATTCTGAAGATATCTACATAAGTGAGCAGAGTCTTTTACTCAGAGGTTCAGCCACTTTGTTTATTTGAAGTTCTTTCACCACTGATTGTGTTAGTATGTTAAGCAGATGTCTCACATGAAGCTGAGAAATCTGCACACTGCACAGTTAAAACATTCATKCATACAATACTCAATTCAGGCTTTAGGAAACAAAGCAGTACAAAATAAAACTGATTTGAAAAATTTCATTAAACACCAGAGCAGGAGTGAACAGTCTAATAAAATCCAATAGCAGGAAAAAAAGCAAAAATAGTCCCTCCTYTGCCATACTGCAGCTGGTTATTTTGTTTATGTATATGTACATATGTAGGATCAGTGCCTACATTAAAAATTGTTAAAATTGTTTGAAAAAGTTAACAAATGTTAAAATTTTTTTTAATGTTAAAAATTGTTAAGCACAAAGTTTTACTTACCATCCTAAAGCAATGCTTTTGGAGGTGTTTCCAGAATCAGTTGCTGCAACATCTGTTGTGTTCAGATGCCAACCTGAACCTTTACTTCAACTAAATCCCTTTCGAAACATTTGGTGTAGACCTACCAAGTTGCAAAGCACTCACCATAAATAACACCGTCTGAGAGCAGAGCAGCTTGGGGTCCRTGGCTCCCTGTGAGCTGCAAATGCTGGTTTTAACATACCAATAACCAACTAGTTTCCAATTAATTAATCTTTAACTCATTTTTTTTACCAGCTCACATAAAATAATAATACCTACTTGAGAACAGAAATGTCTCAGGAGAGTTTTAAGTTAAAATAATGATCTATTGTGTCAAAGAAGTGGGCAGTGCCTCTTGCACGTTGTTTATTCATTACCTCCCTCTCAGAGAACCAGGGGTGGCRGCAGCAGCTGTGTTGGATGGCTGATATTTTTCATTTGGATTCCAAACTGCAAATGAAATATTATTTTCAAGAATTTCTCAAACCTAAGGAATCTTTAGATCATATATCTGCTTACCTTAAAAAAGAAAAAAAAATATCTACTCATAGATATTTACCTCTAGTGTAACACTATGTTTCAAAGATTGTACTTGAGACGTTACTGGATAAGTGAATAAAGCAAAGGATGTRCAAGAAGAAACTACTGAACTTTGTAATTACAAGTATTACTTCAGTAACTGGCATTTCTTTGGTTTCTCTATCTGCCTCTATTAAGATCCTCTGTCATTTGCTGACCCTTTATTCTTTATCTGCTCATTGCCCTCTGACTAGAAATACAGAGTTAGCAAGAAATGTTCATTACTCAAGCCAAGTGACAGCCAGGTCACAGGAGAGAAGTGAAGCAGGTATTTCAAGAACTGAAGAAGCATTCAGAGCTTTTGCATTGAATGAGACACAAATACCTATCCTCAAATCTCAGCATTCTTTTACGATTTTTTATACTAAAGGTTTCACTTATGTCATTTCATTTATGTGCCTTCATCTAGGAAGAGATATCTTTTTAATTCTGTTTTTCTGTTTTTTCTAAGTACATTATAATGCACCTCTCCCTCCCTCCACAACAAAAATAAAATAAAATAAAAAAATAAAAATCTGATTTGACCTTGAACCATGAATGATCTTTACTCAAAGAAAAGCATTTCCCATTGCATTATAATCACCAGTATCACAAGTATTCTGATTGTTGCTCTCTGGAAGAAAGACTTAATTCGTGCCCAAGCAGTAGAGTGCTGAGTGGATATAGGAATAATATTCTGCTCTCAAAACTTATGCTGCATTGTGATCTTCATTTTGGTTCCAAATACTAGTATTTAAAATTAGAAATTCAAAATGAATTTTAATTAGAAATTAAAAGYCTTTCCAGAGAACAGAAAATGACCTGGTCTTAGACTTATGACCTGTTACATCATGACATTAAAATCTACCTTTCTGCATGCAGCTACTAGGAGTTTTAGTCTAAGGGGRTTTATGTTTGTGCTTGAATATAGCTGTTTGCAGCTTCTACTTTTGTTTTGGTGRTCAAGGACAACACCTACTGAACATGGGAACATAGGCATGGTCTCCTGGCACTGTAAGCAACAACATTAGACCGTTTCTCTCATAAAGCGATCAGGCTCTGGTTGAACCAGGGATTGTTCCTGCAGGGATTTTATTGCTTTCCCCCCACTCCTGCAGGAGGATGCACCAGTTCTCCCTTAGCCCTTYGTACCCTTAAAGGTTTCCACCCACAGCCCAGCTGCCGCCTCCCACTTGTAGCTCCATACCTTGTATCTTCTCGTAAGATAGTCCAGCCCTGTTCTGTGGTGATCTTGTCTCCCAATCTAGCATCATTTGAAAATTTCAATAGCCAGATCCTGCTGTTTGTATCAAGCACATTAACAGGAAAAGATTGGTCCCAAGACTAAACCTCAAGGAACTCTGCAGCCAAACCCACCCAGTAAAATCATTCTGCTTTCAGCAAAGGTATTGCCGCTCACTAACTTCTCTTGGTAGAAATTAGGCTACCCCAAWTTTTTAAACAAGGCAGTTAACCCATTTATACTAACTGACAGAACTAACTGTGAATGCTGAGAATTCAAAAAAGACATGTGCCCACAAATATTTTCTGTCACCARAAATGCCACTTCTCAAAACTGAGAATCTTTCAATTGTTGAAAAAATCTGGGGGTCTTCTGTGCCCCTCATTTTAGCCAGTCAGGCTATTTAGCCTGGTTTGCTCATTATATATATCCTAAAATGAATACACTAATATCTTCTTTCGGAGAACATTTCACAAATACATGCATGCTTGCCAATTGCACACAAAAGAAATTGATTATAAAGTGATATAAAAATATATTTATGGGAAGCTGGTAATAGCCACTCTCTTCACCAGCACTGATAATGTTCCCCTGCCCACTACCAAATTGACAAAATACTTAGAAGGATCATAAGAGACTTTCAAAGTACAAGCTTTCCTCTAAACGCATCCTAAATAGGCATGGGATGGAAATCCATACTCTGCTTGCATCACTGAGCACTAAAATACAAGCGCTCTTTTTTATCCTGAGGTAATTTCTAGCCATAAGGCAGTCATTTAGAGAAATTGCATCCCTAGCTCCTTAAGGCTAAGCATCTTTTGTGTGTAGGAAATGCTATCTAATTACACTGGCAAATAAGCAGCCTTCTCGAATTGAATTCCCTGCGACAGTAACATGTGATGACATTTAGTGATGTTTATTTCTTTGGGGGTTTCTTCCTGTTGCAAGTACAGTGTTACCTGTACTGGAAACAACCATTATTATACTGCTTGTATTAACCTGCTTTCAGACTGCCGGAAGAGAAAGTGTTTAGGGTTTCTGGGAACTATTGGGGTACAGTGGAGGTGTTTATGGGATTCAAAAAAATCTCCCTACACTGGAATACAAGAGTTAACATACCACTTTAAAAAGAGGCAAAAAAAAAAATCCCTAGCTTCTTTATTTGCAAACCCTTGCAAGTACTGGCCTAATACCAGAGATAATCTCCCAAATCTAAAAATCAAACATGCTTAATTAGAACAGGCAAGAACAGCAGGGGAAAAATCTCTGGAAACATCTTCTTTTACATCGATTGCCACTTAAAATGCCCAGATGCAACAATGTTTAATGCGTGGTGATATCACAGGCAACTACCTTTTATTCTGCCTTTTAAATAAAGCAGTGGCTGTAGGGAACTATCCACATATTTTATTGACTACTGCTTTGCTATAGGTTTTCAATTGCAGAAGAAATTTCTAAGGGARGACAATTATTCCAGTCAGAGAGCTTTAGAGATTTCACGGTTATTGCACTGAGCTTTAGATATTATTACTGCTATAGATACAGGCTATATCCATACTTCAGATGGCATTGTAGCATACCGGTACCTTAGCTTAAACGACCCAGCTCAGGTACCAGAAGCAGCCTAACAGCAGCTGCATAGAGCTCATGCAGCTCCATGAATATGACTGATTTACTTTGCTAAGAAGACTGTAATTCCCTCAAGCTGAGCTCTGCAGTACCGTGGCTAGCCTGCCTGTGTTTTAAGTTAGGTTGAGTAACTTTACAGTACAGGGAGATATATCATAAAAAAAATTACCAAGCCTCTGAAATTATGAATACTGTCAACGGTTTCACCAGGAAATGTGCTTACAAGCACATCATGACCATAACACTGACCAAAGAATTTAACTATAATTATAAAAGTATAGATACTTACGTACAACCACATATATATAAAACTATACATATTTTATGTATACTTTCTGAATACTTTATAGTTATACAACTATACACACTTGTTCTCTATATCATGATATCACGTGATAAAGTGTATGCTCTGAAATACTTCAATCTTTAAAATAAAGCACAAATCTTATGTCATATACCTTATTCTAGCTTTTGTACCTTTTTACCTCAATATAAATGRAAAGAAAAGGATTGCAGCAGAGGATCTTTCAAGATCTTCTTACTGCTGCAGCAGGGCTCTTCAGTAGTATTATGTTTGTCTAATTCCTTTGTTTTCTTCTACTGTCTTGACCATAGTCATATCTTGGATTTCCTTGATTCTTGCCAYAGGAACTGTTTATCTGATTCKAAACAYTATTCCAACATTGCTCTGAGGAAGYGCTTTGTCTGCCCAATAACATTTGCAYGACAGATGGTGCAAAYGACCACCACATCGAYGTTAGAATGGTGTGRAATAATATCGCTTAYTGCTTGATGTTTCACCAACCAGCAACAGTGGATGGCTAGCAAGGATAAATCTGAAAATAAAAATTTCCATGTCTGGATTTCTCTGATTTTTTGACCCAAATTTTAAGTGTAGCTCCTCCTCTCCCTTTTCAAAATATCTTTTTTATATACATTTCTCCTYGATAATAACTTTGGTATCTAATGACATTTGCAAATCAGATCTTTCAATTGGAGGCAGGGCTCACCACCTTTGTCATTCTTTAACTAGTCTATTATTTAAACACTCCTATTCTTTGTGATACACAGATACATAGATTCAGAATATATATCAGGAATATATCATTCCATCTAGTTGCCTCCAGATCTCTCAGYGGGCATTGAGTTGTTAGCTGTTTTGGTGAACCAAGCATGTCAAGAATTCACTTCTCTGAAACAAAGAAGTCTAAATGAAAGAAAGGTAATCTTTATCATCTCTGATGTTCTTCCTTGTAYGCACATCCTGATTCTTCCTGTTCTGCAGCTCTGAACTGTAATCCTATACAAAAAATATGCACAAGTCCTGCTTCAAGATGACTGCATTTTTCTTCTCAGGCTAAGCAATCATTCTCCTATTTCTACTTCTGTAAGTCTTTACTCATTATATCTTCATCAAATTTCCTTCTCACATGGCCCACAGTCTTTGTTGTTTACTGCTCTAATCTCAACAATTCCCTGGTTCCTGCTCCATCAGACTTCAGATTGATGGATTCCTGGGTCATTTTCTTCCTTAATTTCTACCAGATCTCTTTCTTCAAACTGTTGGTGAAAATACTCACCTTGGGTCTTTTCCTGACTCCTGAACATTTTGCGAAGTAGTAATAGGATCTTTTATCTTCTTTTTCTTTTATATGACATTTTTCTCTAAGGCATACAACTGCCTTATGGAGAATAGAACATATAAAATACGATTCATGCAACAGGCCTGGAGAGTTCTTTTTCACTCTGAAAGAAAGAAAAGGTCATGCAAAAGTATTCCCAATTGCCACTCAGTCTCTTGGTGATATAGCTTTGAACAGCAGTTGTACAAAATTTAGAAGTTTAGTTTGCAAAATGAACCTCAGTCAATAAAGCAAAAAAAAAAAGAAAAAGAAAAAAAATATTCAGCATATATAAGCCATAAGCCCAGATRAAGCTTCTGTTTAGTTATCTTCTATCTTTTTATGTTAAAGAGGTCTGAGAATGCTTTACAATGATTTAAGACAACTGCCTATTCTCAGATGTAGCTAAGAGTAAAATCAACCAAGATGCTTGCAAAAAGATACAAGAAACTGAACTACACTGAAATAAGACGTCTCATATTTTCAGAATATTTCATCAAAGATCTCTAAGATAGATTTTTCCTACCTATGTAAACAATTAAAATTCTCTCTTAGCTGTCATTTAAATTCCATTTACAACACAAAGCATTTATCTGAACAAATTCAGGRTTGCTTCAATGCTAACCATTCCAAATTTTATTGGAAAGATCAGGTCCCTAGTTTGTCCCTTTGATCAGATGACTCATCTCCCTAAACACTTCCACCACTTTTTCCTTTGACTGTAACATCAAGCTTATAYAAGTTGTCTTCACTTCCAGATTCACTTCTAAACTTTTCCTACAGTAAATGAGAAATAGTCTAACTTCTGGCTACTCCATGGTGACARCCGTCATTGCTATTTTTTCTTTGGTTTTGGCCATTCTCTTCTCTCTCTTGTGCTGACACTCAAACAGCACCACATTATATTTTTCTAAGATATCCTTTCCATTAAAATCCTACCCAAGAGACAATAATAAAGCTGCAAATGTGCAGTGATGACTAGCTGGCCCATCCATGACACTGTAATTTATCCTTTGCTTCTTTGTGACCACCCATCATCCTCTGCATGTGTCTGTATCTTATGTTAAAATTCAAACACAAACTCTGGAGCATTCCTTTTGCATCCTGCATTTATACAGTACCCAGAACAGTGGGAATATTATCCAAAATTAACATACTTAAATACATACAGCAATACAAACAATAATCAATGGAGTCACATCAGTTATTCTGATAGGAAATGTTTCAGCTTTGTTTCCATACTGTATATTAACACAGAAGAGTCTTACTGGAAAATTGAACTATTACTGCTATTTGTCAGGGTTACAGAAGGTAAATATTACTGTTCAGTATATTTGTCCTTAAACCATAAAACCATATATATATATATATATATATATGGGAATATCCCTGTTGTCTGATTTAATATCTTCAACAAGGTCCATTGACCATATACTAAGGTTTGAATTCATATATTGAGGTTAACTAGATCAAATTAGTTGATGTGGAGGAACATCTCAGCAAGATACACAGTATCCTATATTTATATCTAAGGGTTTTGCCACATCTTACACACTCATTATGTTCCACTGCTTCAAAAGGACACACAAGCTGCCCTTTAAGTGGATTCAATTAAGATGGCAAATTYCATATACTACTGATTTCGTACCAAAGACCAACTACTGGAGGAAGCAAGATTCCATATATGATGAAGAAAAATAATGGAAAAATCTCTCTTCTGAAGAGAGATTTTACTTTTAATCTTTTCTTTTAAACTATTCACCTTCTCCTTGCTTTCATCATAAAGGGAAAAAAAATTTAGTGAAATGTAAAAAGTAAAAGTAAGAAACTTAGTGAATCTTTTAAATATCCTYCATCTTTTAAATATCCTGCATATGTGACAGTAATTATTTAAATCTAAAATATATAATTTTTTTCTCATTCATTTCCTCAAACTCTTAGTAGCTTATTTAATTTTGTACATTTTATTACTCCTATAGCAGGCAACCCAATAAAAACAAGTTTGCTTCTCAGGAAAGATTATCAAAAAATAAACATGAAACTCAATGACATATAAAAAAGAGGAAGATATTCATGTGTTTTTCCAAGAATTATGATGTTGATGTTCATATATTTGTTTTTGTATTTTGTCTCTGCTTAACCTTCGTTCTCCCAAGAGGAAAGACACTTGCCACTGACAAATTATTCACATTGTGTCAGATGACACTAATCAAGTAATTTATTAGCATAAGTTTTCAACTGTTCCTCAGAACAACAGCACTAAATAGGCAATTAATTCTCAAGTCATACTGTGGGTATTAATAGCACTTGAAATGGAAAAGGACAGCRCAGCAGAAACAATTTGGTCAATTGGATAAACCACACATATAACCCCAAGTAACTTGATTTATTATTTATCTAACATTAAGCTTGATCTATGCAGTCTGTAGAAAAAGAGGGCTGCATAGGGATCAGCATGGAAATACTTCTCCAGGGGAAAGGAAGGTTATAAAGACATGTTATTTGAATAATAAAGAAGAGTTGACATAGTGCTGCTTCATGCATTTGGTTTCAGTCTGGCATCAGACAGYCGAATTTTCAAAACACTTCTTCAATCTGCAYGCCAGTGCCGACAATTACAGATTGMCAGGCTCTCCCCTTCAATAACTGGCTTTCTGCTGTCTCTTTTGYAAGCTCTTTGTGCTGTTCACAGTGGTCAATAGCGAGCATCCTTGAAAACCATTCTGTGGGCATATCTAGAATGAAGGCTAAAGCATAGTGTAGTGCATGTGAACAAGCTGTCACACCTAATAAAAAATAAATCTATTYAGAGCAGCATGACATTTTGTACAGGCTAAAAACACCGCTTGCTGAGAGCATTAATTATCCCCTACAAAACTATGCAGTCAAATGCCTTTTAATAGTCAAGCCAGGTTGCTCAAAACTAGCTTTGATATTGGTAGTCTACAGGAGAAGGCTCTTGTAAGCAAGACTTGCAATCTTCTGAAAATTCAGGGGAATAAACTCACATCTCTCCAAAATTCTATAGGACCTGTACATTTAGGTTAAAATTCATTTTTTAAAAAGGCACTATTTTCCTGAATCTTAAGGTAGCTTTTACGCATTTGAGTCTGAACTTGTTCTACCTAATTTCAGATAATTACTTTAGGTACTTCAGTTAAAATTGCCATCGACTCCCTCTATAGTTCGTGTAAAGAAGGAGAAAGAGTGAGAGACTGCAAGTCAAATATCAAAAATTTCCTTTTAGGTGAACTTAAATTAGAATGAGTCATATTATTTGTGTAATTTAATTTTTTTCTTCACTAATAATAAGTACATAAAATACAACATTTAAATAAAAAGTAAAGGATCCATTTCAAAATCATAAAAACAAAATCTTGCTGGCATTTCCAAAAGCACGCATTTGATTTTGAAGATGCTGGATCTAAGTATGATGATATTTTTAGAATTTTTGTCTGTTTTTTGTTAATATTTGATTAACATTTAGCCTTCCCTGCAACCCTGTTTCAGGACTGAAAAAGAATTATCCAGCCTGATACCAAGCTACTTAATACTTTCCAAAAAGAAGAGATTCTAGCATGCCATGAAACAAAATTCTAGGCTGTTTGAGAATTTTGGTGACAAAAACTGAGGAACCCATTGATGACCAAATTTTGGACTATATTTTGAGGTGAAACACTTTACTGCCTACARAATACTTCATCCTTATTTTAGGCCTGAAAACCACAGCCTTCCTTTCAATTAATCTAAGTATGCATAAAATGTTTTTAAATACATGATCCCATTCATTTTCAGAATTATCATAAAAGCTGATTAACAATAGACTTGAAAGACCATATTTCTGCTTCAGCCCCAATAATTTCTAGCTCCCAATTACTGCTATCCCAGCTATTCAAGAAAAAGCTTGTCAGTTGCATATTTGAAACTGCTTTTATTCTACAATAAATAACATCATCAACCTGCTAAGTCTAAAAAAGTCTCTTCTATTTGCCTTCTCCTTTTCTCATACTAAAAAAATAGAATATTCAATTCAGGTTCAGCATTTGTCAAAACTCTTGGAGGGACAGAACTCTCATACTAAATGAGCAACCAAAATTAATGCATCCACAATAGAAATTCAACTTGTTTTACCAGGCACTGCTGCAAGTATTTTGATCCGGCAAAATAACATCATTTATACTCCAATGTTGATTGGTTTAGGCTCTAGTACAGAACATATTTCTCACAAAATGCCATTCTCTGCAGCTGCCTATGAACAAACAACAACATACAATCAGAAAAGCTTATCACTGTCCCTACCGGCTCGCTCTCTCCCTGTCTCACCTGGTTAGACTGAGTTTAGACACTGCAAGGATAATGAGGTGGTCACTGAGTATAGCAATATGTCTGCTAATAAGTGAAGCTCTGGTTTGTCACTTGCCCCTGCTTGGCCAAATTCACGTTGAGAACACTGCTTCCAAGTACTGAACAAGTCTGAATATACCTCATAATGTTCTAGCTAAATACAAATAACTAATTTACAATAACATTATTATTATAGAATGGGAATCGTTACTTAACAGCATGTTGAGCATACAATGTGCTTCTAATTCTACTTGCTCCTGACCCTTCCAGCTTAAAGCAATTGGACAATAAGAAAGATTTGGCATTTTTTTGAGTGTACACTGTATCACTATTAATATTATTTCTATTTCAATTTTAAAAGATCATCCTATACTGCTCCACATTTGAGAAACACTTATCAATGACATTAGTGTGGCTTCTTTTTTTTTTCTTTTGATGAGGGCATAAATTGCCTAGTTCTGTAAGAACTAGACAGCAAGTACACAGAGCTGTTACTGAGAATGCCACTGAAAATGTTAAGGGCTTCTCTATTAAATTACTTGCTCAGCAAAATAAAACTAAGGTTAAGTAAAATCGTTTTGTTGAAAAAATTCTGGTGTTACTAGGGCTCTGCCAAGCTAGCATTTTCAYCGCACTCAGCTGCCTGAAATATGATTGAAATTCTTGTATCTATATTCTGATGAATATATTTTCTGCTATAATTTGAGACCAGCAGTAGTTAGGAAGTTGTGCTTTTCCCTTGTGTGATATATTCATCCTGCCTGACAACTGTTTCTGTTTTCTTCTCCTCCTCCTGGCCTAGGAAGAAAATAGATGCTGAGAAAAGACTGGGTTCATTCTGCTTCCATCAAGCTGAACAAGTTACTTTTTCCTTCCCTCCATATTATATCCTCCTGCTAACAGTGCTGTTCTACTCATTTCCACGGTACCACTGATACTACTACTGCCTAGAAGCAATCTGAAAAACCCAGATGARCAGCAGGCCAGATTGGCATTTATCATCTATAGGGATATTATGCATCTCACTCCTCACTCCTGATATTCTATTTTAAAACCAAGTACAATTTGATTGTTGTTAATTGAAATTACTTTGAGTACTTTCCACACCAACATTTGCCTACTGCTGTGCTGATTGAACATCTGAGCTATAATTTTCAGAGCTGGAGCTTACTTTGGGAGGACAACTATATCTGTCTATCATGGTTATATATTTTAAAAATACAGTCAACATTTCAGGGTRCTGTAATAACACTTTCGAAACATCTGAAGAGCTGATGACCTGAGGGCATGACACAAAGCTGCAGAGTCATTTCTCTGCTCTATAGCATTTTCTTCCTCTCTGTCTGGCCATATATTTTCAAGATATGAATTTCCAGGGAAAGTTAGGATGGACTCATAGCTAGTGAGAAGAAGGCAATTGCTGAGGAACCCTTTTCCCTGGAATCCAGAAAGCAAAACAGAGAAAAGTCCCTGAAGATTGACCCAGCACTAACATGCAGGACATCCACTGTGGCACRTGGGGTCTGAAACAGGCTTCATGGCATCCTTCCCTCCCACAGAGGCATGAGCTGAGTGGAAGTCTGGATAACAGCAAGAATAAAAAAATTATGGTATTTTTCTTCTGATGAGCTAGAATAATGCGTAAATTTGAATACAGCTGGCCAGGAAGCTGAAGAGGAAATACAGCGCCACAATAAAGAATACAAGATTATGTCTTCTCCTTGGAAAAGTTCAGATTTGGTCTATTTAGGAATTCAATAGACTTTTGGAAGCACATGTAACATATCTACAGTGGGAAAAGCCTAGGCCTCCAGAGCTATTTCTTTGAACTGTTGCCCCAAGTTTCATATGCAACCACTCTTTCAGGACCAAACGAGATTTTAGTGTCTGTTAACATACTGATGGAAATTTCTAGACTGCTGAGTATCCATAGCCCTAATTGTAATCAATTCATACACCACAAGGGCTCAGAATCTCTGAAAAATAGCTCCCTTTACTCTTTCCAATAGCTTTCCTCAGTGCCATTTGTCTATAGATATTTGAAGGAGGAGGAAAGACATATATTCTCATGAGGGAATAATAGACAGATAAAATACTACAAAGCCTACCACAACAAATTACATATCCCTTCTGTGGACAACTAGGAACCACTTTTATGCAAAAAGGATTTTTAAAGTCATCCTTGAGAGGGAAGTATCAGTTGTCAGCATTTTCTGCTCACTTGTGAATCAATCTAGTTGTAAAAATTAATCATTCAAAAAAAAAATAGACTGATTTTCCTCTTTATCATGTTTGGGGATCAGGAAAAAATGCCTGCTAGAGGTAGTACCAGAGGCCATCAGAGGCAACCAAGTAATTTTTAGCAGCTACATTCCAGGAAAAGCCATATAGTTCAGCTTCATTCCTCAGTTAAAAAATGAAGAGTATTACTGAGCTTTTTTGTTAAAAAGTTACAACATTTTTTGTATATTCTCAGAGCTAGGCTCTGACTTGTGCAGCTAGAATGACTCGGGGGAGTGAGAATCGTCTCCTTCATTGCTGACTTGTGAATAAGGGAATGCATAAATCATTATACTTCTCTCCGGGTTTACCTAGACAGCTCAGCAGATCAGCACACAGGACACTGCAATGCAACTCTGCATCAGCGCTTGAGGTGCAACTCTTTTCTTCAGCTTAGCCCACTCCAAGCAAATTATTAAAGGAGCTTTCCCAGCTGCCAGGACTGTAGTTTTGCCTAGCTTTCCAATATATATTGAATAGCTGGTTAGTACTTGATCAATCACAGAACTTCACCATGTGCTAAAATTTCTTTTAATGGAGTGGAATATCTAGCAAACAATATCTGGCAGTCCTTTAAAATAAATGGCAAAATATTCTTCTGCAGCATTCAATATAATAACATTATTCACAATAAAAATTCCTTATTCAGCTTTTAAAATAAAAGATAGCTTATTGAGACATTTAACTATCTTTATAATATCATAAATTTACAAAGGATCTCTGCCTTCAATTTTAGAAGGTACAGAAATAATTAGGCTGAAACCTCCAAGGTGGATTTTTTTGAGTACTTGCGATGGATAATAAGAAGAGTGAAGATTCTTACTTTTTGGTTCTGATAATGTCTGCTCTATCCACTTTTTGGAAGACTTACTCACTTTTTGATGGACACTGAGAACTTCCATTTTTATGGAAAATCTCTGAGGTATCTAGTCATTTTCATTCAYTCTAGGTGTCCATGGACTATCATCACAGATATTGAATCAATCCCCCAATTTATTTTCTCTTCTTCCCCCAGTTCTCAGTATCAAATCTCCCAACAAAGGTATTAATAGTAGACTTAAAATACTGCATAGGCTTCCATTCCGCATGCAAGCATCATTCTATGCAYGCAGATAAGCAGTTCACTTTCCTTTTGTCGTCATCCTCCTATTTCATCTCCAAAAACACAGCCTTTAGGCTTCCATTCTGAATTCAAGCCTCAAGTTATTAATCCRAACCAATTTGCAAGTTCTAAAAAAGAAAAACAAATCCCAGCTATTCCATCACCTCTTTTCCCAAGGACAGCTGGAACATACMGAGGCTACTTCAGCCCAGAGTTGCTCAGATTCTTCACGCTAGCAAGATATGTTTGAGCTAGAGTGCGAGGAGGAAAAGACAGGAGAGGACATGTCCTCTGCCATTGTATCTCAGATGTTACCAAGTGGTACTAGTTTATGCTTGTGCATGTACACATCTTTCATTCCTTACTTTCTCCCATGGGCAGTCATCCACCATCCGTCACTGCACAGGATTAGCACACTTGCCAGTATACTCTGGACCTCCCTCAGGGCTAGTTCCATCTTGACCATGTAAATCCCAACAWCTTTGCTTGTTTCCTACAGCCTAGTATTTTTCCCTGTACACTTTAGCTTCATTAGAGATACTGTACAGCCATGCAGAAAAAGATTACTTCTCTTTTAATGCGTCTCTGCATAGAAAACTACAAATATGAATTAGGAGTTCATGGCTTAACAAGAGATCACCCTGGCCTTGCTCAGTGTAAGGTCAGCAAAGATTTTCCTCTACTTGGCAAAAGGTGTTCAATGAATAAAGACTTTAGAAAGAATATCACTGTTTTAAAAGGATAATGTAAATGGTTTCAGCATGTGAAGCAACATTATCTTAAATAAAAACATCAAATTGAAAAATATTAAGCATGCCAACATCAAAAGCAGTGGCTCACCAGGTAATAAGATGAAAGTACTATGAAAAATCAGGAAAGCATTTTGGAAATTACATGCCTAGAATAATAACCATAATAGCAATAATAATATATATACTGTATATATTACATGTCTGTATATATACTCACATAAAAAACATATACATTCACTTTTATCTAGTATATATCTGTATTATACATACATATGAGTATTAACCATCATCTATGTTTTACATGTTATATATGTGCATGTACACATAAGTCTGCACATATGCACAAGAGGTTAATTTCACATATATATGAACTAATTTTTTGAAATCATATGCCTTTGGGGGTTTTATTTTATAAATGTAAATGGTTGGGCAGTGATAGGGTTGGCAAAGGGATAAACTGGCTAAAGTGAAGTGGGGACAGACTGACCTTTTTGAGAAGCTAGCAATGATTTGCATGTGGTAATCTCTGCTCTGTATTTTTTCCACTTCATTCCTCCCGCTTTCTCAGGCTTGCTAAATTAGTAAGTCAGAGTGTGACTGATACACCYAAAAGGAGAGGTCATTTAGTGAAGTCTGGACCAGCACATCCTGCTTGAACAGTATGTGATATCTTCAAAATCCCTCCCTTTTTTTTYCCTGCAGGGAAGGCAAATCTCGGCAGCTCTGCTGTGCCAAATGCATTCATCTGTAAGTAGTACTTCCAAGAAAAAGAGGAGTGAAAAATCTTTCTCATACAAAGTGAGAGCCACTCAAGAGGCACCTAGCTGCATCATGGTGCAACCACAGGCACCTCTCTGYCTGAGAGCCTGCCAGCCAGGGATAAGCAGTGGGGCCGCATTAAYGCTGAGGGCCACGACATGGCACTAATTCTGTGAAGTACATCCTGAAAAGAGGCATAGAGGAAGATGGTGGGTAAAGGCGGTCCAGGGTCATGGTTGTTTTGCCCAGGGGCTGGAATTACAGCATTAGGAATACCTCCAAACCCCACTAGATAAGCATGCGGAAATCTGGAGCTGAGCTGAGCCCTGTACGCTGCTCTATGAGTGAGGCTATGCCAGAGAAAAAATAGTCCTAAATTGTTCTGGCAAATCAATGCTAAAAATACAATTCAACTTTCATTTTCTGGGCATAATAGACAGTAAATTCAGCTTGTTTTTTCTTAGTCTGCATGTCTCATTTTCTGTAGTTTTACACACATCTTAGTAGTTAGATGTTTAAAGTGCCTGATTTGGTGCTGCAGACACGTGGGAATGCAGATACAGTATCTAATATCCAACAATTAAATCATGTTGAAAACAAATGTGGGTTTGAAATCAAGTCCATCAAAACAAAGGACATTTGAAAAGTTCAAGCTTAAACTATTGAGCTTGAACTCAATAGTTTTTCTAATATCACTATTTTAAAAAATATCTTTCAATTTTCACTACAGTAGGGATGTGACTAATCAGTAAGCTAAGCACTCTATGGATTTAGTACTCATTCTACAGAACACTGCAGTATGTACACTGTTATCCAGAATACAATAATAATTCAATGTCACTTGCAGTGTTTTTATTACAACACCACATTACTCTTAAGAGTGCTTTTTGTTTGCTGCATTTTATGTGAATCATTAATTTTATACTTTAAAATGTGTATCCTTGAGCTATAAAAGATATGATACATCTTCATTCTTTACAATCAACAAAAAATGTACATCTCGATACTGATCATTTTAAAGGAGATATAAAGAATAAGAGTATTAGCTGGTTTTAGTAGCATGTAGTGCTTCCTTTCTATAAAGCTATTTAATACAAGCCTGGCTCATGCTGGTTTCCATTTCTACTGATGTGCTCTACAGTTCATCTGGTATTAGAAGAGTAGGAGCCAGATCTTTTCTCAAGATACTGAGGATAAATCACAGGGATTAAATTACACTGGCCTGTCACAGGTCGTATTGGACTCCAAGTAGTTGCTCAGTTTTAGTTTGTAGGTTGCTGTTGCTCCTCAGCACCACTCCATACCACACTCTCAGGCTACTTATTAAGGGACAGGCTGCTCCTTCTGCTATTCATGATATACACCAAAACACTGACAATAACAGCCATAAAAAGAAAATTGGAAGCTTGTAATCAACGTACAGTTCTTTTTTAAAAGTCAGTATATCCGGTTTAAGTGTTTGCTTATACTTTCAAAGCAATAAGGGACAAATGTTAGCAACAACACAAATACACAATAGATTTTTGAGAAATTAGTAAGGTTTTTTCCATTCAATATCTTATTTGAAACTCTTTTTCTGCTTGATATAATAATTCTACAACATAAATGATGCTCAGTTGATTTATACCATTCTCAGATTCATCAACTCTAATGGAATTTTATTTGTTTGCAACAGATATGGCTTTTTCTCTCTCTTCTACAGTAGTCTCATTTCCTGGCTCAACAAATCTTTTTGTTGAATTTCTCTATTCTTCATTTCCAATATTAAAAGCCATAGTGTTAGTTGGATTCAGTAATGAATACGCAGACGAAGGTGAATATTCAGTATCAGGATTAAAATGCAGACACTTCCTCTCTCTCTCTGGACAACATCCTAAATTGAAAATGTTCTAGGGGTAGCAGGGTTAATGAGTCTTATTTACAGAAAGCAATTTGAGAGCCTATTTAACTTCTACATCATGTGGAGATGAGCCTTGACCTACTAAGTTAATAAACAGGGGTTTCCACATGCCCAAGATAAATGCCAGCTTGTAATTAGCAGCCCTGCAACTCTAAGGAATGGATAGGCAGRCATGGATTTCTTTCAGTGAAACTGAATGTCAGAGAAACTATCCAAATGTCTGAAGAGAGAACCACAGAGATTTAGATGGCTTACAAAAAGTATTCTCAGAAAATTCCTATACTATTCCACTGGCATACTTCATCTGTTACCGTCTAGTTGCAGTGAGAAATTCAGTGGGTAGAGGGAAGCCTTGAACTGCCTAAAAGTCAAGACTTCTTCCATTYATTTTTTCATTAAATATGCAGGTTTTGGTCTTAGCTCCTGTTATGAGGGTATTTGGTGAYAGAAGTTTGAAAGTCATAGCCTCGAAATTGTAAAGATTTGGGACTAATTGTATAAAAAACAACAGATATGAATTATATTACAAGTACATATCTGATCATGTACCTACAGTATGAAAAAAGAAAGTTGAAAGTTCTTGCTCTGAACCCTGTTTTTCTTCCAGGCCTATGAATTATCTGAACATAAGTATTAGGTGAAGTTGCAGAACAGATTTTCAAAGGTCTTCAGGCATTTAAATATGCAACTGGGTACTTAGATAGACTTTATTCCATTGGCTTTGGGCAGCGAAACTCTGCATAAGGTTGGAAACCTCCATTAGCCACTTTTGAAAATGTGAACCTATGTGAAGATTAAACATTTTATTTGAAATCAGGAACAAAGCCTCTCTCTTCTTAATTAGTGACTGCTGGACAGCCACATTCCAGGYTGCAGAAGAAAGAGGTAACAGTAAATGAAGGAAGCAATTTAGATGAGCTAGCTGAAACTGTCCCTGGAAACTATTAACAGGTGACTAAGATGGAAATCAGTTGATATTACTTCATGCTGTGTTCTAAACTGAACTACTTTTCCCTCCTAAAAAGCCACCCTGAAGAGAGAAGGAAATAAAACCTATGCTTTCTAAGTAGGATCAGGTGGTTCCTGAATAAGGTATTACTTGGCTTTGGACACTGGGAAACCAATTCTAACAGGAAGCTTGTGAGGGTTGCTGCAGAGGCTAGGTTGTCCTTAGGTTTCTGAAACATCTTTTGAGAGCATAAACATCTATATTTATGCTCTGTTTTTGGCCTGTTTCCTTGACTGTTTAGGAAAAATAGATCTGTACAGTTGGACAGAAATGGACAGAAACTACCTATTAGGAGAGACTGTCAAAATATAGCTTGTTACAGTTCAATGTGTCTATGCTGAAATAATTCATGTGATTTTAAGGGCATGGATAAGTACAAGAACTAACTGTTACAATGTACCTGTATCAGCCTTCACTTTAGAATAAGCTCATTTATCCAGTTCTTTGGGTTTCCACAGATACATTAGTGTGGGAGCTGAGCTAGATGGGTTAACACCATCTTGGTAGCACTCTACTATATTACAGACATTTCTGTGGCTTCCATGAAGGCATACACTCTCAAGCTACATGGTAAAATCTACAAAAGTTCAGTTCTATCTCTTTACATTACATTACATTAAGTACGTGTGGTTTCTTGAAGTAAAACCCACACATCTTTTGTGGCCTCCATCACAATCTGCAACCTAAGCCTCATCCTACTTTGAGGTTCTGTCCTTGAGCTGTCACATTATCAGTTGTTAGCCGCAACTTCATGTTACCACCATTGGATTCTTTAATGGTCACGGATCTTGGAGCTCAAGTGTTCAGCAATGACTGCATAAGGCTCCTTAGCAGTGGTGGCTTTCAATAGCCCATCTCATACATAAACCACCAGAGACCTCAGAGTTATGGAACATACTATTATATCCACTATAGGTACAGGGGAATAGAGCCAGAGGAGTTAGTTAATAGTGATGAAAGATTTTGGTAGGACAGGCAATAAACCGCCTATTTTGGATACTTCAAAAAACTGAGTGTTTTCTGTACCAAAGAGTTGCTAACAAACTTCAGGCTCTATGACCACGCTCAGGATTATATTTCCTTCCATTCCCTGGTACTACTCATAGGGTTTTCCATAGTACATCAGACCTCAGGTTAATATTCTCTGCCACAGACCAGAAATTAAGAAGAAAGAACCCACCTCACACCTTCTGTTCCCTCAGTACTCAGTCATGTACTGATACAGAAACAGGAGCACAGTGTATGAGGTGGAATACTCTTTTGGCTCACAGCAGGCCTTCCTTGCACAATTTAAACCACAGTATTTTTATCTTAGTTTGCATAAATACAAATGATACTATAGTTCATTAATTTATCTAGCACTTCTTAAAAAGCCAGTCATGGAATTCGTCTCCATAAACCTTCTGCAACTTTGAATTTTAATATGCTGTAAGAATGTACTATGGAGAGAGGTCCTGTTTTCTTTCTTTGCCTCATATTTACAAGGTATGATTTCATCTTCTTTATGTATAGAGAGTAGCCAATAGATACTCTTCTTAAAAAAAAAAAAAATTAACTTAGCCCCTCTGTTTGCTTCCTCTGGGTTAGTCATCATCTCACACACACACACATATGCACTCACATATATACACCCACGTGCAGCTGTGCTCTTCTGGACCTCTCTCTTCTCAGGTGAAAAATAACAAAATAACAAAAACAGCTATATATAATCAACCCTGTAATACTTCTTGTCTGACAATAATAAGGAAAATTATATGAACAAGTCTAGTGCATAATGATATTGTCCCAGTCCTTGAATTTTGACTGAAGGGACATCCTGAGCTAGAGGTAGAGTTTTCTGACAAAATCATGGAAGAAAAATCCATCTAGACCTATAAAACTCAATCAGTTCTGGAATCCACACAAGCAATTAACAAGAAGTTCCACAGCTATGTGCCATGAGAAGTGTCTTCTTTCGTTTGCTTTGAACCTATTAATAATTCAATTCCCTTAGTTTCTGAATAAACCTTTGAACAATCATTCCTCATTCAATTCCGCTCTGCTACTGATGCTTTTATATACTTCTATCATGTCCACCATTATTTTCAAGTTTTCCAGGATGAAGATTCATTTCCCATCTTTCACATCTTCACTCAAACTTTTGGCTTTTTCTGCACCTTCTCCACTATGACRCTTTAAGGTTGGAAAAAAGAAAAAAAGAAAGTTTGGATATTTGAAAATCACCAAACACTCACCATGTTGGTGAATTTCTTTTTGTTCTTTCCTGTTCCCTACAGCAGAGCAAAGCATCATTGCACATGCTTTGGCTTTCCTAGGACAAAGACATTTCAGCAAACTCATCTGTGTCTGCTTATATTTCAGATCTGGTTGAAGCAAGAACCAGCATGCAGTAAGCAGAGGTCCTGTTAGGATTTACAGAGAGATGCGAGCCTTTAAAGTACAGAGCCTGGGATTTTTACCCCATTCCAACCTTGCAAAATGCCAGAGGTTGCTCCTTGGGGCCACAGCAGCCAAAAGCACTTTGTGAACTGCTTGTTGTTACTGCAAGGTAGCAGCTGCTGCACCTACTTCTGCGGAGTCCTTGCTTAGGCAAGCATCTGTTGCAAGACAGACAAAAGAAGTAAAAAAGCAAGGCAAGCAAACCAAACCTTAGATAAACATCACGGGCAATCTTTAAATTCCTAGTCACTCAGACAGCCACGAGCTCTTTCAAATTAAATGTCAGATAGTTATTTCTTTGTCAAAATAAAGAAATTTTATCTTTGTTATGATAAACAATAGGCACACACTTAAAAACGAAAGCCATTAAAATTGGGAATACATTACATGCATTTTTCAGCTACTTCTGTTTATTATGTGGTGCTAAATTGTTCCTTTTAAACCTAATATTGTATACTGTGTTTGTAACTTTTACATTAATAGAAAGAAAACTGAATGTACGACTCCGAATTTCTACAATTCTAGTTCAAGCCTACTCGCAGAACCATAAAAAGCTTGAGAAATTTCACCAAGTTGAACAATTACCCTAAATTGAAGTAGTAACAAATGACAGAAAAATGTGATTTCTCTTCCTCCAATGCCTCTCAGTAACCTGAACAACAACAACAACAACAACAAAAGCTGTTTTGAATAATTAGCAAGACAAGAATCAAGCATAAGTGTTGGTATAAATCACTGTAACTCCAGTCAAGTTGGTGAGTTACCAGGTCATAAAATCTGAGTGAGGAGAGAATGGTTTCTATTTGAGTTAACCAGAGCTGTATTCGTTTATATCRGAATGTGCTCAGGAGCACCTCAGCCGTATGCTTGTGAGTACAGAGACATGTGCAAACTATGACATGCTTGAATAACTAAAGCAACCTGAAAAAAGTCCACAACACAAGTATGCAGTGTGGGCCTTCAAATTTGCTATACATCCTGAAGTGAGCTGGTGTGCAGACTCACAGTCACGTTAAAATCAGTGTAAAATAAGTAAAAGCAAGACAAATAGTCATGTCCTATTTTTATCTCTTTGCTCTATCAGCACCTTATATTGCTGCAATTTTGTTAAAAAGAACAAAACATTTGTAAGGCAGGTTTTCGCTTGTTCTTGCCATATGCTACAGGTCATCCTTTTGTTTTTCTCAGCCTAGAAGTTTGCTTCTTCCTCGCCAAGCTGCTCACCTCTGCTTGTACAGCAGGGAGGACTCACCTCACTTTTGCTTTGACCTTTAGCAACACATTACAGCGCATTAGTGTTTTTTCGTGAGGAAGAGTGAAGTAACACAGCTAGCAGCTGCTTTCATCTTGAAGGAAAAACGATGCTGCAAAAGGGCTCTTGCACCTCATTACCTTATAGCCTAGTGAAGTTCTTTATAATCAAAAAAAGATTCCTTCCTAMTGAAGAAAACAACTAAGGCTTCACACTGTATATTAAAAAGACAAACACAGGGGTTCATGTCTTCGTTCAAATTCTATCATTAGATGAGCTTAATATTAGAGTTTTCTCTACCATCAACAAAACCACAAGTGTCTGCAACCTACTCCAGCCCTGCAGAACTCCCTGAAAATGGAATATAGTCAATTCCCTTAGCTCAACCGAAGACTTGAACACACGCATCTTATGTAAATGATTCTGATAACCTGAACTTATGCAATCTTTTGCTCCCTAATTGCTAAAGAAAATGAATCTATTAAGGAAAAAAAAATGATTACAGAATCCGATCAAGGAGAAAAATTGCAAGAAGCACAGGAACAGATTAAGAGACTGTTTTTCAAAACTAAAGTCTTTCAAAATTCTGGCACCACTGATGAGAACAAGATATAAGGTTACAGGTTGGCCAAGTCCAACACAATAGAGCATAATAAGAATTTTTTCTTCTGCTCAATACTTGCCTTTTGCAAATAAGATGCTTTTTGTTAAACTCAGAGTCAGAATAATGATTTCAATGACTAATATTCGTAAAAAACCTTTACTCTGAGGAGATAGGGCAGATATGCCTATCTATCTCCTTGATTTTTTTTTTTTTTTTTTTTTTTGTGATCTCTAAAGTATCACCATGCCCTGAACTACAGAGGCAGCAAAAGACTAAGCTACTATTCTGACATGTTATTATCAATAAAATACAGAAATCCTGATTGGGGACAGTTCCTGCAGCTCTCATCTTTAGGAACAACTCTTAATAATTTACAGCCTTGTTAAGGAGTAAACTCGCAGTCGTTTTTCGTCAAATGAATAATATTTGCAAGTTTAAATTGCTTGATACTTTAAAAAATASTCAAATTTTTAATGTATTTTACTTTCTTAGAAGAGGAAAAAATAATTGAACATATCACAAAGAAGTATTTTATGAATATTACCAATTAAAGCTTTCTACTAATACTAATGTAAATATTATACCTGTTTTACTAAAAAGTAAAACACTGAAGACCTCAGAAGCTAAAAGCAATTGCTATATTCCTACAGGACCTGACCCAAACTTACTGAAAATACATACATGACTTTTCAGGAGGCCAACCTACAAGCGAATGAGACAAAAATATAATTCAAAAGTTCTTATCTTTACCCCAGTGAGAGCCATGCTATGTGTATACAATATTCTGGATACCCATTCACGCACCGTTTCACCTTCCCAGGCACAAAATTCTCTGTAAAGTGAAAAAGACTTTTGCATTTTCTTAGATACCACAGACAAATATTTGGGCAGAGCCGCAGGAAGGAAATCCTCTCTGTTCCATCCAAACTAATGTGCGCTCAATGTAGAATTATACCCTGTGTGAAATTAATGAGCACTGTACAAAAAACTCATTTTCATTAATTATTGTAGCTTTCATTTCTTCCCACAGATGACACTTTTACTTACTTTACAACAATAACATGCATTTTCATCCTTTCAACTCTCTAGTTGAGACTTATAACCCATCATCAAAGAAAAGGCCATTTAACTCTTACTTTTTCATTTTTACATACACCGAACAGATCATAAATATTTCATTTATGAACTATAAACTTCCTACATTTCCCATAAACTTCCACATTTATCTTCAGTTTTTTCTTTTTAAGTAAATTCATAATGCTACCAAATCATTTTTTTCACTCTTCTATGATGTTCTCTGGTTTATTAAGGCTAATCTTATACTGAACTGTGTGTGGAAATCTGTCAATATCGTACATTATAAAAATATTGTAATTACACCAAATCTGTACTGATCTTCCTTAGTCTATGGCATCATCCTCCACTGTGCTAATCAGAGCAGAAATGTATTAAATGTATTAAACCATAAACATACTATAAACTGCAATTCACTTTATGCTATTGCAATTCCTCGCTCTATTCATCCCTGACATCACTTACTAAAATACAACTTAGTAGAAGTTTCCTTCTCTGAAATATATCTTTAAAGCTAGTTTTCCTTCCATTTTTATTTTTACTGTGATTCAAGATTCAGTATATTTGTATTGCCTTGGAATCCTTATATGTATATAAATATGCATGCCTAAATGTGCATATAGTAAGTGTATTTGTATCCCTTTTAAAATCTTTAGAGTAGCAATACAGCTTGTATCCCCTTAGACATCCTACAGTACCTCACTAGGCATCTCTCTGCAAACATATTTCCAGTGCATTAGCATTTTTTAATAATTCTCCTTTAGTATTTCAAATGTGATTTCAGGCCCAAACCATGCTGTAATTCAAAGCAATCAGTTGAAAACTTTCAACAACGCTCTCAAAAAGAAGTAGCAAGGCCTTTTTTAAAAGTACAAACACCCAGAAGTTCCATTCTGACTCCTAATTTAGTAATGTTTTAGAAAAGGTTTGAACTGGCAGGAATTTTCAATGAAGCATTAGCTGGATGAGTACAGTTTCACCCTTTAAACTGCTTAGGCCTTTGTCTTTCGACATTTGTTAAATCTCAGAACCATTAGACTTCTACATTTTTCTACTCATGGAAATACAAGATTCTTTCTTTCAATATATGTTCTAGGCTTATTACAGAAAGACTAATGCTACAAACCTAGCTTTCAACCCTTGCTTACCTTCATCAAAAAACAAACACGTTAAAAAATTAAAACTTTACTTCTTTTTAAGAATGCGAAATCTTTGCTGTCAATTTTTGTACCAGAAATTTCAAGGGAAAAGAAGGTTGTATCCATCTGCTTGGATACTAGAGAGAAAAAATTACATATCATAAAAGTAAACATCAACATGTCAATCACACTTTCACAAGAAGCAGCACCAAGTTCAGTGGGAAAGTCAGCCACCCTTTCCCTTCACCCAAAACTGCTCCAAGGAAATTTCATCATCTCTGGGTTGCTCCTGTCCCGCTCCAAGACAGCCTCACTGAAAACTTCAGTGAGGAACTAGACAGAAATCCCAGGTGGAAGGAGAAGAGGCAGCCAAGGAAGAAGCACAGGAGATTCAGATGGTTGGCATTCGGAGATGAAGCCATTGCGTTCACTGGGACAAGGATTATGCCACAGTAAAATCAAATGAATTTTTTTTTGCATGCAGACTAGCTTGCCCCCAGTGTAAAATGACCATTTTGGAATGGGTTTTGTGTGTGCATGTGTGTGTGCACATGTGTATTTCAATGGAAATAGCAGCCTGCCTTCACCTTTTCTAGAGCAACTCTGTCAGACTCTGGATGCTGCCGGTTATGTTGTCTAGGTTACAGCAAGCTAACTCAATTTTCTTGAAAGCATCAACATTTACTGCTCCTTTAAACTTATTTTTGTCAAAATTAAAGAGTAGGGTAAGTTATAGGGCAATTTGGATGCATTTAATACAACAGAACAGAATAAACCTTAGTGTTACTAAGGGAAGCTCATTCCTCTGAAGTGTGATCCTGGGTTTGGCCAGGAGTTCGGTTGCCTTGCGCTGCCTGGTGCTGGCTGTTTCCCATGCTCCTTGCCTTCAGTTTCATTCAACACCTTCCACTCTAACACTCTTCTCTTTTATCTGGTCTCCTTTCCAGGATTTCCTTTCATTTTTCACTTTATTTGGCTTAGTTCCGTGCTTAACTAGTCCAAAAATAAGGGAAAGTCATGGAACTAATGGGCTGTTTGCCGCCACTTTGCTTGGTTAGACAGACTAAAGCTGTGAAGGCTCCATTTAGTGTTCATACATAACCGTATTCCGACATATCCAGTGACATATTTTGATGGAGGTCTCAATTCTCCCACATTAATCATTATAAATAAATGGTAATAATATATCTGGAAGATCAGAAAGAATAAAGCAATATTCATCTCCTTAGTTTACCTAAATACTTATATGCACGTACATGTGTTATCAGTAACACTAAACAACTTCTCAACATACTCTGAAAATAAATGAGAAACCTAGAAATATTTTTAAATGATCCAATAAAAGTTCTTAAATGCATATTCTATGGACAGATAAACTCAGCTTAGTTTCTTAGTTCAGAAAGGGCTTTTGTACGAGCACAACTAACATAATTTGAAAGACAGTATTTATAAATTTGAATTCTTGGGCGGTTTCAGTTCAGTATTTTAAGCCAATATAGAGGTCAGACTTCAACAAATGCACTGGTTTACTTCATTTATCCTGTGGTTTACAGTGCAAAGCCTTCCTAAACCCACGGGTAGGGGCAACAATTACAAATAGAACATGTTTATGAAGGCTTATGCTTCTAATCTGTCAGCGACTTTCCAGCTTCTCATTTTTAATTAACTGTTTTGGAACACCTTTGTGAGACAACTATGATAYAGCAAATCAAACTTTTTCAGTAAGAGTTGGTTTAGGTCACAATCTAAAAAGATTATCTATTCTGGGATACTTCTGTTATACGGTGTTTGATCTAAAAGAAGAGTTTGTTTGAGGGATTATTATATTTGAATAAGAAGATAAGATTTGTGTAGTAACTTTCAATAAAATTAAAATGGAAAAGCCCTAAATTTCCTATTTAATTGTTGTACCTTTGACTTCATTACATTTCCTAGAGGTGTAGACTGTTCAGAAGTAGCTGCAGGAGAGATTTTACTGATCTACTATRAAAGTCAAATGATTCCAGATGCCAAATTTTACTGAATGTTTAATTCCATTAACATATTTATGACTGTGAGCAAGGAAATAATTTTGTGGGAAGCAAATAACAGGTGCCTGCATACATACGTGCAATTATGTATACTTTACATTACAATAATTCAAAATTATTCATCAATATAAGCAAGCCAAAAACACATACTACAGAAATATGGTACTGTGTAAAAATGAAATTAGGTATCCTTTGTAGCACATATTCTGTATTAGAGACAGAATGTCAGTGGATTTCYAGTTCATGCAGACAAGAAGCATTTAGGCTTTTTTGTATGTCTCTTCTCCCTGTTCCTCACAAGTGGAATTACTATTGCTCACTTAATTCTTGTCTCTGCATGCTGAAGAAGAGGCTCAGGGTAATATTTCAGACTCACATTTTCCAAAGAGAATTAAAAGACACAATATTAAGAAGCGGCTTTTGAGTCTAGCTGGTTCAGTAGTTGCCAAAGTGAAATATGCTGACAAATGTTATCTTATGTTAGAACCTAAAATGAGGTATTTACACACACAATATTCTAGCTTCATATTTTGTATTTTAAAAATAGCAGCTTCATAAACTGTTCTTCTGAGAAATCAGATCTTCATAAATTGTGTAATTCAAGGCACGTAAAAAAAATCAAAGCACAGAAAACTGAACAGATAAAGTCTTGCATCATAATTCAGAGGTAGTAAAATGTAAACAAAAACAGGCTAGAGCAGGTATTTTTTAATTGAAAGATTGTGTTATATGATAATGTTATCTATCTTTTTATGGTGTATAGGACCAGGATCCGTATACTAAAGGTCTCATTTTATACTTACTGGCTGAGGACAAGCTTTTTCAGAGTATTTATGCACTTAATTCCTATTGAAATTAGAGGATTTTGGTATTTAATATGCCTTGGAGAATCTGAATTTGAATCATAGTCCATAAGACTTACTGTGAACAACAGATGGATGGCAATATAACTGCAGCATATATCTAGTTACAACTAGAGTTCATCAGAAAGATTAGCAAGGTAAAAAATTAACTTTAAAACATTTTTCCCCTTATGTAGTGATAAAATATTTTCTAATATCATCGTTAGTATTTCAGCTGGATTGCAACTATATCCACAGTGTTTCACTGATACTCACCAACATCAAATGCATCACTAGGAATGCCATTCCACCAAGAGTTATGGCTGTAATAGCTCATTAATGCTTTGCTGACGAGCAAACCATAGCATATCTACCGGAGGCGGCTGTCCAAAGCAGCGGTCACCTCTTCTCACCGTGATTCTCAGAGACATCTAAGGAATAGACAGAAGATGAGATCATGTCTTTTGTCTTGCATTTGTAAAATGCCTCCCACAATGAGGTCTCGGCCCTAAAAGTCCCAGGTGCCCTTACACTACGAGTAAGCTAAGCAATGATGTCAGCGCTAAAATTCACTTTTAAATAGCACTCTCAAGAGCTAGAATCAACAAAAAGGTAAACATCTGACCAAACTCCATTAAATTTACCCACATGTTTAAGCATTTAAAGGAGCAGGGTTCGTTGCTAATGACAAGGCTGATAGGCAAAACAAGCAGATGGGTTAGGTCAGAAAAGAGGAAGGAAAAAGCAACAGTAATACAAAAATATGTTCCAACCAGCATGTGTGACTTGCCGTCTGCCAAGTGGCTAGCAGTAGGCAGGAGTGTGTAGGCATCATGGAAGAAACCAGGCTTGATGGAGGATCAGTAAGAGCACAAGCTACAGGTTTATTTGGCTTCCCGTGTGTTAGTGTTATAAATGCTGCATGGAAACATTTGTTTAAAATCAGTCCTACCCTGATCCTGTGTCTTTTAAATGCTTAATTCAACTAAACTATAGCCTAGCAGGATAAATTGAAYGCTTGCTTTTAGATACCCTAGAGACAGAGCAGCACTGCAGTACAGAGAAGACAGGCAGCTGGGGACTTGTTATACTAATTTACCTGGTAGAATTTGTCAACTTTTTCTGTAGTCAAAGCAAATGGACTAACGTTAAGAAAATCTAGGCAGATAGATAAGCAACAGTATTTAGTCTTTTTTACTTCTATAAATAATAGTTGTATTTTTAGAATCTAATTCATACCTATTTTTCACTAGCTTTAGTTTCCAAACAGAAATTTGGATTTTACCTGTTTTCTCCTTGTGATGCTTCTACCAAATAGAGGGATAAGTTAGTGCAGTAATTCCGTGGTAAACCAGCAAAAGCAATCACAACACCTAGTTGGACATGCTCTTTTGTAAACTTGTAATAGGCTCTTGTAACATGAYTAAATCTAAGCTTTTTAAATTTCAATAAAATGGTAATCAATTTGATGTTTTTTTCCACCTCCCAACACGATCCAAATTTTGACAAAAAAATTGTCCATAACTGCACACTTTTTTTATGTTCTATTACTTAAGCAAATTCAGTTTCCTCTTACCTTGGATAATCATTTAAGGTACTTAAAAAGAAAGTATAAGAATCAAAACCTTTCTAGAAAAATCTAAAATTATGTATTCCACTGAAAACTTACAGCCCACAAGACATACATATACTTCATATGTATGAGAATTTAAAACTCTTTGATAATATTAAGTTCACAAATTGTCTGTTCCAACCAAATTAAGCCTGTTTTCTATGTGAGAAAGCCTGATAGAGACTATAAGCATTCTTTACTCTTAGTGAAACCTGAGTTATTCATGTCTTTTCRTTTTTCATTAAAAGAAATGAATCATTTGAGGTACAAATGTTTTCCTGAATTTTATTTCCACTTCTGCTTTGTAAACACAGTGGTTATCAAYTTTCTTGATATTATTTCATCATAGAAAACATCCTGAGCAAAAGAACAGGATTTATTTTCTAGTGACTTATTTCCACCTGCCTATCAAATTATCATCAGTATTCACGCCATTTAAGTAACTTTCATTTAAGAATCAGCTTCAGTCCAAGCTACACTTAACTATGACCTAAATTCAGCTCTCTAACTAGAATGTAAGAATCAAAAAACTCAAAAAATAAAGGACAACTAACCACCCACTCTACTGCTTCCACTGAACACCCATATCTTTTCCTGCTTTCTCTTCTTTTCTTTATTAATGATACACAGCTATTAACCATGCACAGAGAAATTTTATTGCTATATGAAATCAGTGCCCCTTCRTAGATTTGCCTCTAAGCATTCTTAATAGATTTCTGTGGAGTTTATTACGAAAAGCTGATGAAAGTTCAGCTTGCTGGGTTAGACTCCTTTCCTATGCAAGTATGACTCTATTCATCTGCTGTGTCTCTCTTAAGATTGTACATACCCAGTCTCTCGTGCTTTTTGCCTCAATTTTGAAGCAATTCAATTTGAATTGCTTCAAAACTATCTTTCAGTTGAGTATGGCTGTATTGTATCTAAGGCAGTAGGCCTAGCACATCTGAGCATCTCTGCAAAATATGAGGTACCACATGTCAGCTTGGTTGGTTACAACATAAATAGGTTACTATTGGGAAAGCAAGTCAGAATGCTTCAGTCTGTCCTAAGCAGCAGCAGCTGAATACAACACAAAAAGCATCTAAAATAGCTGATGCCATAATAAAAAATAAATTTAAAAATCCATGATATTCATATCATGGCAAAAAATGGATGAAAAAAAAACTGTAGCATGCTCTAAATGTATTTGATTTGATACTAAATTGGATGCAAACAGATATCAAAATACCAAAATACCACAATAACAAAATATCCCCATGAAATGGAAATACTGAGTTTCAAAATGTGAAGGAGATCAGCCGCATCAGATGAATGTAACATCATTTCCTAGTCAGCATTGTGTTTCTATTAATTTTTCTTATAATTTACACCCAATATATAATGGATTACTACTTTGAAAGTTTTCAGCAATTTARCTAACTCCAATTTCTTGGGAAATAACCCTCTCATGCACAGATAGGAATCACACAGGTTTTTCATTTAGGACCCATCCACTAAGAACCAAATAAAAATGAGAAAGCAAAGTTAAAAAGAGAGAGAGAGGAAGAGAGAGAGAGATAGAGAGAGAGATGACATCTCTCTCCAGACAACGTTTATGGAGACCTTTAGAAAWTTAAAAGGTGAATTTCTTCGGTGAGTTCCTTGCAGGTACCACAGTCTATATTGTGGTACCTAGTCTAAACTGCTATCTAGTCTACATTAGTGGCTCATGATTCCCTTTGCAGGAATAAGAATCATTCTCAGCTATGTGTGCACAGACTTGAAGAGATAAGGGAAGTGAGTCTGAGCTCTGGGATCAGATCCTCTCCACACGTTGAGTTTTATTCAGAGAGGAGACAACTCTACAGCATTACCTATGCCCTTTCATCACCGCAGTGTATTGATGGCAATTCTTCTGACAAATATCCTGCAAGAAGGCAAGGTCAAGTATATACAAAAAAAAAAAAAAAAAAGAAAAAAAAGAAAAGGATGTGTCTGCTATATCATTGCATAAAATGCATTCAGCTGGCTTTAAATGATGCTCTTTTCTTGTGTTTTCACTTTTCCCCAGTGCTGACTCCAGGTTCACAGGACGAACTGTAGGAAGGTGGGACAGACACAGCTGTGGGAAGCTCAACTCAGGCTCATTGCAAAAACAAGACCGGGAGCAGAAGCGGAAGCAACTTCTGCCTCTTTCATTCGCTAGGAAGCAATTCTGTCACTCCGAATGAAAACTAAGAAAAAAAAGGCAAATGATGGTCTGCCACTTGTCTTCAATTAATCCACTTGCTTATCTCTGATGTGATCAAGCCGCTTGTGCTCAAAACTCCAGTCCTTAAGTTTTGCCACAAAAAATATGGACTTGTGTAAGACTTTTGAGTCTAGTTAAACTGTTACATAGATGCTACATGCTTGCTGTGACTCCTAAAGCCARTATTTGGATAAGGCCCAAAACAGACCTATATGAGGAGAACAGAGTACCAACAGAACATACGTAAAGCAAATAGATTAAGAACTTTAAAATGGGAGAGTTCAAGATGTTATATGCTACACAATGTGAGATCAGTTCGTTCCTCAAAGAACCCTCTCTATTAGTCACTTCTTTGTTRCTTCCAGTTTTGTACAGGAAGTGCCAAGTTATATAAGCTTCTGCCTCTGAACATATTTTTAATTTTGTCCTACAAAAATTACAACTGGACCCTCTGAGGCACGCATAAAAAGAGCTTTGAGTTTTAAAAATCTCCCTCAAAATATCATAATTAAAAGTCCTATTGATTCCTCCCTTTGCCTTAATCATCTGTACTCTGATGTTCTTTTCTGGCTGCATCTGTAAGCTATTAATATTACTGCAAATTACATGCCAAAATAAATCCTTAGAAAGAGCTAATTACAATCTCTCTGGGAATTTATAAGGAAAAATATTTGTTGCCTTTTTCCTCAAACTCAGGTGTCTTCAGAAATTTAGCAGCAAGAAATATGTAATTTTAGATACACCTTAAGGTCTATTGGTGAGTATAGTCAAGTAGGTGCATCTCCCTGATACTACTCAATGTTTTACTGCACCATACAGACAAGAGTACTCTATCATTAAGTTAATAAATAAGGAAGAGAAAAACTTACTCAAAACAGCTCAGACACACATATAGAAAAAACTCCCCTAGAACTGTACCATCAGAGATTAGACATACCAGGCAGTATATTCTAAAAAGTCCTGTTTCAGTTTGCTGTGTTGAGAAAAAGTAATAAACCTGTTAACTGATGTACAAAAAAGAAAAAAAAAAAAAGGAAAAAAATCCTGCAAAGCACTACTGAATTGACACCACATAGAAACTATGACCAGGAGTTATCAACAATCAAGAAGGAAATAAAAAATGCAGGGAAGCATGACAACTGCAGACAGGATATTTACAGCAGAAATGCTAGTTATTTCAGGAAAAATCCAAAAGGATGAAGCAAAAAAGGAATTAAACCCTTAAAGTCTGCTCACCATTTCATGCGCTGAAGTTGTAAGCCCAGATGCTCACTCTTCTGCCTCTTGACCATGGCATATTTTATAATTTTTCATCATCAGGGTGCCCCAACYGTCAAAAGTTGTTTCTGAGAGCACTCAAAAAACCCTCAGTTTTTACAGCGCTTATTTCATCCCAAGTCCCAACACTAACTGGCATTTTTCCAGCTTTGTTGCTGAAAGAGTTTAGTGTGTTAGGCATTCACAGAGGTTTCCTAGTCTGTCAGGCTCCTCATTTGCTTTTTGCCCAGCACTCAGTAGTGCAAGGCAACAGAAGACCGCAGAGTTCAGCCACCACATCTGTACATCTGTATCCCTTATGTTTCTCTTCCCAGGAGACATCCATATTGGTTCATGGTATCTGTATTAGTGTGKAACATTTTCAGCAGGAGGAAATAAGGTTACACACACAATCCTAAAGGTGCCCTCTCCAGGGAACGTCCATGGTGCCAACTAAGTTTTTTTACATCTGCACTGGTTGGAGTTGTCAGTCTTTAGGAAAAACCAGCCAGGTTCAGGCCACAGAGCTCTTGGCTTTGGGTCTCCTCTGCTCTCCACATGCTGTTCCCCTCACTCCAGGAGACACCACGTAGTGTGTGCATGTGTAGGCATACATATAAGCTGGGAGGTGAGGGAKTCAGTTTTAAGTGTCTGAAATGAACGAGGACTGCTCTGCACCTCCTGGGAAAGGGCCCTTGAGCCAACAACATCCAGGGCTGCCACTGTGTTTTGTTTGGAGAGCACAAGATGATTCACAGAATAAAAAAAAAAAAAAAAAAAAACTCTCAGAAGCAAATGAACATTTGAAATAGGGGTAGCTGGGGGATAAGGATCTGGGACCAAACAGATGATTAATTTATAAATCATTTTTATATCACATTTATAAAATATGATATAAACACATTTAAATCACATTTATAAATTTATAAATCCTTATCATTTTCCTTGCACAGAACAGTCCACCACCAGGTGACTAGGGTATTCTTTGAGCTAGAAAAAATGTGGAATTCAACTCCAAAAGATGGAGCAGGGAACAGATGCTACATTTTCAAAGCAAGYGTTCGAACTACTGAAGTCCCGGAAGAAAATGACACGGTGTTGTATCTTCTTCTAGATACAGAAAAAATGACCAGCTCCTGTTTGGCTTTTGAAAGAAATATATGTAGGCATGCAATTTCAGAAGACATGTTAGGTTTTTAAGGGCCAGGTGTTGCTTAAGCTTGAAGTACTTATGCCCTTGGGGAAAGAGGGGGACAGGATTTAATATACAGTATACACGACTACATAAACAGTAGGKCTTCACAGCCTATTGTAGGGCTGAGGGCTTTGCTGCACTGGCAAAAGATGAGGGACTTATTCTAGCTCATTGGTTACAAGACATCAGTGCAAGCAAGAACTAGGAGACAGCTTGCTGTCATAAGACCTTAAACAAAAGCTATTTAAATCCAACAAGGGATCCTCTTCCCAATGCACATACACAGCTCATCCTCTCTGCAATGGTCATAACTGACCAGAGATGACAAAATAATAGATCAAGATTATCCATGCTTGGCATTTCTCTACAACCAAATGACAAAAATTGTATTTTACACTAAAATAAGGAAAAGGAAATCTTTTTCCTTTTTCTAATAAAAATAACACACACGCCAGATCACAGAGTAGTTAGACTGTAAAAAACTTTATTTTATGGGATTTTCCATCCATACATTTCCATGTAACTCAAAACATACTGATTTTGACTTAAAATAGAGAAATGTGTTACTGTATCACTTTATATGCAACAAACATATTGCATCAAGAAATACAAAATTGCTTTTGACAGGACAAGGCTGGGTGCTTGCTATTATCTATGTTTCCTCCTATCTTGTATAATTAGAAATAGAATAATAGAACAGAATAATAGTACATGAAGTAATGACTATCATGTTACATAGAGATAATTTTATTTGCATGGTGCTGATTTTTTTCTCTCAAGTATAAATGTTAAATTTTCGCATGTGGGTCAGAAATTCCTTGGTCCCATGAAGGTAGGCATTAAAAGCACACACATTTGAAAGGATTCCGTCCGCTATACGCAAAAAAAAAATTGCTGTGCATTTAAACAAGTTCCTCAAACTTAAATGTACTCAGGTATATGAACAGGATATTTCATGTCTATGATCAAAGAAGGAAAAGCAGAATTTAAACCTTCTGGAAAGAGAACACTGGCTACAGCAATCAGGCACCTGAAGTGATTCATTAGGTATAATTGGGCTAGTGCTACTCCTCAAGGGCTTGTCTTAGCAGAAGATTCACCTCATCACGAGTCCACACTAGTACATCTATCTGTAGGATCAGAATACAAATTAGGCTATGTAGGTTAAGATATGCATCACCTGGAGTTTTCAATAGGTATTCAGCTCTCAGCATATTATTCTGAGGATGTTATACTTTATACAACTATGTGTTTCCTGATGAGAAGATACATACGGGATATGAAAAGGAAGGCAGGAGAAGGTGATTATTTTGTGCTGGCAGCTAGAGAAATTTCCAGGGCTATTGACCTCAGCAGACTTTGAATCTACTGCTTACAATCTGTCATTTTTTTGTGTGCATCTGGACATACTTTTCCATGTTTAGTAACTTATATAGGTACCTACAGGCACACGTACACACTGTGTTTCCATGTTGCTTAACAAGGTTGTTAGCAGTAACATGGCACGCTCCCTCCCAGGAGTTCACCGATCAAAGCTAGTGGATTCACACGGGTAAAACCTTCAGATTCCATTGTTCCTAGACAAATTTCAGTGCATTTCCATTTCATTTTTTGTGTCTTTAGATTAGACTGCTCATCACTGATAAGAAAGGTGAGAAAGTAAGAGCCAATCTATCATGACTACTTTGAGCTAAGAGGAGCTATCGTACCCGTTTTAGCTATGAAAGTCTATAGACATATTTCCGCCACAATCGCACAGTAACTCTGCAACAGTAAACCCCGTTCAGCTCAGGGAGTGTTTCATCCTATTTCTGCCAGGGGACATGGCATTTCCAGGTTTCGTTCTAGCCCCAATAATAACAAGAGGTCAGGCACCACCCCCAGGGAAATTTGTTTCAGGTTAAACAAACACACATTCTTGCCTGCTTGCCCTTTTTTTTTTTTTTTCTTAATAGTCTCTGAAAAGGGATAAGCCATATCTATTCTCTCTGCTTTGCTTTTGTTTATTAGGGTACTCGGAGCGCTCTTCTGAAAAGCCAAGTAAACATAACTCACAAGAAGGATTCTCAAAAACATTCTCTTCTTCAGCTCCTCTTTCCTTAAAATGACTTAGAAGTACTTTTACTTGTTTGTTTCTCTATTTACTCCTGGCTGAGAATTTCTTGTCTACATGGTCCCGTTTCTTTCAAAAAACATATGAGCACCTAAGGCCACAGTTGGTTTCAAGTGTTTCATTAGGAGGCAGGGCTCGCACCATCCCTGTCCTTCCTCCCAAACCCCCAAGCTGCTCCTTATAACAGAGTGAACTGAAATTCATGGGGGTACATCTGCACACCAAAAACTGCAGCAAATTGGCTCTATTTGTTTTCCTGCCTGAAAAAAACAAGCAAACTCATTACATACAAAAAGAAACCTCATTAATACCTCCGCCAATTATTTTACAGCCATTAAAGTAAAAAGCTCAAGTGTTTTTGTTAAATGGGAATAGTAGATTACTGACCCTTGAAATGATTCTGAAAGAAAATCCAATGTGGTAAAGGTAATTCAGATAAAGAATTAGTCTGCAATGGCTTTGTAAGGAGAGATACAGCTGATTTTATGCAGCATAGCTGAATTCAGGTCTTTAGAAGAGAACAGCATCTCATCAGTGTTGGTCAGTTCTCTCCCAGTTTTAAATAAATTAAATAGGCAAGAGTAGGAAGCTGTAAAATTTGACCAAGAGCTACCAACAAGAGGTTTAATTTGGTTAATAAAGAGGATAACAGGAATTGAGCCAAATGTGAATAGTATAAATTAGGTAGAAGAAAAATGGGTTTTCTGCTATTTTATTTCTCTTTGTGTTAGATAACTGCTTCTTTTTCCCCTTATTTAGTTTGCTTGGGAAGGGACATAATGTTATTTTGGTTTAAATGAATAGGACAAGTTAATCCTTAGGGTTTTGGGTCATACAGTAAAATAGGTCCATTTATTCTTCAATAAGACAGAAAACATGATTTATTGCTTTCTGTCCAAACATTTTCCAGTATAAATCAATAAGAGCTGAGAGAGCATCCACATGATGTCCACTATCAGTGCTGCTGAACATTAACACAAAGACTAATTCTTTAAAAAATATAAATATATAATCATAAAAATATAGCCAAGCTAGCACTGAATCAGTGGAGAAGCTGCTGCCTGCTGTGCGTAGAAGCTGCTTTTTAGCTTCTTCTTACCTGTCGACTTTCTTCAGGCTGCTGTATTTTTAAATGCATTTGGGAGCTTTAACAAGACAACTAGTGAAGCCTGAGAGTTGTTCAGTGTCATCACTAGTTTTCTGCAAAACAGTAATATTATTATGAGTATCCTCATACTTGCAAAAGAACATATGTAAAATTAGCTTCTTTAAAAGACTATTATATATATATATATATATATATATATATATATATATATATATATATATATTTCTGTCTTACCTTCAATCCTGAAGTACAACCTAGGGCTCCTCTGAGTGCTAAACAGAGGATTTTTCCTGATGCCTGGCACCTGAGACCTCTCCACCTCCCTGAACTGTCGTTTTTTTCTTGAAGAAAAATAAGCTGCATGTCCCTAAATAACACAAACTTTCTATTATTGTGATTTTATTCATTGCTTTCTTTTACATTTCATTTTAAAGGCGAATACACATCTTAGAGGGATCGTGGAACATCCAAATCTCCCAAGTATACATATAAAAATGAACTATTTTGAATATCTATGCATCTGGACCCTAAGTACATGTTGTTTCAAACTCCAGCTGGAGAAGAAGAGCACTCTGAGATAAAAGAGTTGTGACTAAAATTGGTCAAAAATGTTCACTGATTCTGCAGTGGTACAACCAAAGCCTCTGTTGAGGTTTCCAGAGGTCTCCTCCTGGCCAGTTGCCAAGGGGAATGGTACATCCTCAAGTTTCCAAGTCTTTGGGAGTGAAGAAGTTTTTCTAGTTGACCTGCCTGGGCATGCAGTCCCTGAAAATGTTTGCAAGACAGCCCTGGGACATTTGCCTGAGTGTCCCACACAGATCCACTTTCCTAATGTAGACTGGACCACTTGTGTCCTCTGCTCAGTCTCAGTGTCTTTGTAGAGGTCAACCATGATGAAAGAAGGCAGTTCAGACTAATGTAATCTCTAACCTTTTTTCTGGTTAATAATAAATGCTCGCACATTTTCCAATAATAGAATAACTTTGTGTGTGTGTGTGTGTGTGTGTGTGTGTGTGTGTGTGTGTGTATATATATGTATATTTATACATATACACATATATGTGTGTGTACAGTGTATCTGTATATGTACAAAATAGCTGTACTTCTTGGACACTATATTGGACTATGCTGTTCCTATAATCAAATAAACTTATACTCAAGAATCTCATCCCCTGTGTCCTTGCCAGAGGAGAAAGACTTCTACTTGAATATTTTCTTCTTGATACTTGAATGAAAGACCTTTCATTCTAGGCCACTCTCCATCATCTTGGAAAGGCCACAAAGAACAGRTGACTGGAGGAAAGCCAATTGTCACTCCAGTCTCCAAAAAGGGCAAGAAGGTGGACCCAGAAAGAAAATTACAGGCCAGTCAGCCTCACCTCCATCCTTGGAAAGGTGATGGACCAGATCATCCTGGAGGCCATCTCTAARCAGATGGAGGAAAAGAAGGTGATCAGGAGTAGTCAGCATGGATTTACCAAGGGGAAATCCTGCTTAACCAATCTGAGAGCCTTCCATGATGGAACGACTGGCTGGGTAGATGAGGGGAGAGCAGTGGAYRTTGTGTACCTTGCCTTCAGCAAGGCTTTTAACACTGCCTCCCTTAACATCCTCCTAGATAAGCTCAGGAAGTACAGGCTAGATGAGGGGACAGTGAGCTGGACTGCAAACTGGTTGAAAGGTAGAGCTCAGAGGGTTGTCATCTGCAACACAGAGTCTAGCTGGAGACCTGGAGCTAGTGGTGTCCACCAGGAGAAAATACTGGGTCCAGTCTTGTTCAACTTATTCATCAGTGACCTGGATGAGGGGACAGAGTGCCTCCTCAGCAAGTTTGCCAATGATTCCAAGCAGGGAGGAGTGGCTGATACTCCAGAAGGCTGTGCTACCATTCAGAGAGACCTGGACAGGCTGGAGAGGTGGGCAGAGAGGAACCTCATGAGGTTCAACAARGGCAAGTGCAGAGTCCTGCACCTGAGGAAAAATAACCCCACGCACCAGTACAGGCTGGGGGCTGACCTTCTTGGAAAGCAGCTCTGCAGAGAAGGATCTGGGAATGCTGCTGGATGACAAGTTGACCATGAGACAGCAATGTGCCCTTGTGGCCAAGAAAGCCAATGGTCTCCTGGGGTGCATTGGGAAGACCATTGCCAGCAGGTCGAGGGAGGTGATCCTGCCCCTCTACTCAGCCCTGGTGAGGCCACATCTGGAGTCCTGTGTCCATTTCTGGGCTCCCCAGTACAAGAGAGACCTGGAGCTACTGGAGTGAGTCCAGCAAAGGGCTACTAAGATGACTAAGGCACAGAAGCATTTACCCTATAAGAAAAGGCTGCAAGAGCTGGGCCTGTTTATCCTGGAGAAAAGAAGACTGGGGGGGTGGGGGTCTTATCAATGTCTACAAATACCTTAGGAGAGGGTGTCAAGGGGATGAGGTTGGACTCTTTTTAGTTGTCCCGTGCAACAGAACAAGAGGCAATGGGCACAAACTGAAACACAGGCAGTTCCACTTGAATATGAGGAGGGATTTCTTTACTGTGAGAGTGAGAGAGCACTAGACCAGGTTGCCCAGAGAGGTTGTGGAGACTCCTTCTCTGGAGATATTCAAAACCCACCTGGATGTGATCCTGTCTAACATGCTCTAGGTGACCCTGCTTGAATGGGRAGGTTGAACTAGATGATCTCCAGAGGTCCCTTCCAACCTCAACCATTCTGTGATCCTCTAAGAACTGGGCAAGTAATGCTATTTTGCAAATAAAATCAAAGACTGAAATCTCTCTAGGTATCTTTTTATGCTCACTTTGCCATGTATTTCTGTCACTTTTTRGAAAAGTATTTATGAAAACACTGAATTGTTTCTGGGTTTGTTTGGCCTCTCTGACCTTCCACTCTCTATTGTAATAGATTTGAGGAATGTTTTGCAGGGGACAATTTTGTAAGGCTTTTTCCTGTATTTATTTTTTCATCCCCTTCACCATTGCTAGCACATAAGAATACACTGCTCAGAAAAAAAAAAAAAAAAAAAGTGTAGTTGCTGACTGTAACATCTAAATATAACAGCACAGTGTGAACTAATTATTTGTGTGAGAGTGGCATCTTTGTTTTTTATCCAAATGTAAGCTCTGTAATGAAAACATTATTAGTTGAGGAACTAAAAGTCCAGGAGGCACTGGAGATTAAAAAAAAAAAAAAAAAAAAAGAAGTGATAAATCTTTATGGATGTGACTGCTGTAATAATCCTCTAGTTACCTCCTGAACTGAGGTAATTCTCTGTTTAAATAGGCTGGTCAACCAGAATGGGAATTATTATAACCAAGAGTGCCAAGCTGAAGGAGGTTTGGAGGGCATCCCTCCAAGGCAAGAATAATATTGATGATTAAAATAGATTATGATAGAAGCTAGAAATTACTTACTAAAAGTCATAGGCCCTTAGGCTAAGAATAATGTGGTATTATTCAGCTATCAGATTAATATCTGAAATATTATCTATTTTTGAACTATATTCCATTTGGCAGGGAGGACTAAATGATTAAGTAGGTCTTTACCATCACTAATGGCTCTTGTCATATGATTTATACATTCCAACAAAAGGAAACATGTCCTATCATGAGGGACACAGAGAAAATGTCACAGAGAAAACGTTTGAATGAAAAGGAAAGCTGGAAACCAGAGACTATGAGTTACTTCAGCTTATTCATTCAGGAACTGATAGGTTTTTAAAGCCAGAATGATCATCTAGCCTGACCTCTGTAATAGTATAAGCCATAAAATTTCACTTTGTTACCCCAGCTCTGAGCCAAATTTATCTTACTAGGGAGACTAAAAAGTAGGAGTCATATTTTCAAAGATATTTAGGCATTTAAAAGGTGGAGGCAAAAATACCCATGGRGAGTAGTGCTACTCATTGATTTCATGACGGATAGATAACCAACAATCTTACAGCATTTGTGAAAATGTTAATAGGTTTCTATCTGAGGGTGTTAAATGCCATTGAAAGTCTGGCTGTGCATACAGTTACATATAAAAATCACAGTAGTTCACACCTTTCAGTAATGGAATTCTACCATTCCAACCACCAAACCTGAAATGTGTCTGGATCTAGTATTTTAAATTAAAACCAGCATTATAAGTTAGGGAAAAGTATCACACTTCTGTATAAGAAAACAGTACAAGCATCATTATTGATGATGCTTCAATGGAGATTAATATAAGGTTCTTGTTTATGATCATAAAAAACTCCACATATAGCAATTTGATAAACTATATATCATAGTGCAAAAAGTCAGATCTGACCTCAGAGCTGAGCCAGTTGTGAGCAGGGGGGCTGGATTAGTCTCCTCCTGAGGTCTCTCTCAGCCTGAATTGTTCTGTGATTCTGTGAAATACTTAGCAAAAATACTATATTTCAGCTGTTCCCCTCCTTGCAAACAAATGCATAAGGAGAAATAACAATTCTTGAAATACCAAAAACAAATAAGAAAGCCTGAGTAGGATAATAGGAGTAGCTGGATTCTCAGTTTCACAGTTTAGCCAGAGCCTTGAAAGTCTGCAGCTCTGACACCTGCCAAGTGGGAGGGGAGGCGGGGAGTTAGTYTGAGGGCTGAGAAATTCAGGATCTAGAAAAAGATTTTCTTCAGCAGACACAGAAGAACATCCCTCCACGTAGCCCTTACAGGACACTATATCTGGGAAGCTTCATTTTCTCTCTTGCCCGCTGCAGCACTTCCTATTTGTTGATAACTCAGTCAACCATTTCTTCTCTATATTTACTTTAATTCTGACTTCTTACATGACTGTGCCACCCATTTGGCATTATTTCTGAAAGTGTTTCACATACACAGGACTGCAAATATCAGTTTGACCTGGATTCCCTTTGAGATCATTAATTCTCTAAAATATATCTCCCTTCATTAAATAAAAGTTGTTTCAAATGTAATTAGGCCAGTTTAAATAATTTGTCACCACTTTTTTCTCTTACAAGCATTAGATATGAGCAATCTTTCTGTCTCTGAAGATGTACACCAGATGCGTGATCACCCACCCTCATTTGATAAGTATTAAATGAACAATAATTGCTGGTTCACTCAGAAGATAACATCTACTTCAGATATTGTTAAGATATCTGCTTAATGTTATGTATTAATAAGGTGATATTTTAAGTAGTCTGGCACTAGTAGATGGCCAACCCAACTCAGGAGCATCTGAGAGTCTTTCTCAGGTACTTGTGCACTGCTCAGTGACTAGTATCTTATATTGCCATGTTAATTTTACTACCTTTTTGAAGCAACATGTATGAAAGCAATCATCTTTTTGCTTAAGACTGATTCTGAGAAGATGAGCTACATCAAGCATAAAAGGAACATGCTGTTTTAGAGGCCTTATGTTTTATCGCCAATTTAATTAGTTCCCGTTTACCCACAAATACTGCTTGATGGATATATTCTGTTGTTTATTTTGTCAGTTAGCACCCTGCAACATGGTGCTTGCTATGATTATCTCATCTGTTGCAGATGACAATTGCTTCTCAGTGGTGATATTCAGTAATATATAAGGCTTAGCAGAGCTGGTCCCTGCCAGCGCTTTCTGACTTCCCCTTTTCTGAGGCCAAAGATGAGATCACGGCTCTTAACAGGACCCTGACAATTGGTCCAAAATGATTTGGAGAGCATGCCTTGTGGAGGGAAGGGAGAGTCAGGAATCATCAAAAAACAACAGCTCCAAAGCCAATTCTTCAGATTTCTTAGTTTTTAACTATCAGAAGTAAAAAGCCAYCATATTAAAATGCATATACTTTCCCTTAGCTCCTGGAAGCACAGGCAAAGAGGCACTGAGAAAAAAGTCCTGTTAGACTTTGCTGGAGAGCGAAAAGACATGGCCGTATTTCTTGATTTTATCTATCACACTGCCATAAAACTAATAGATGTAGGAATTATTTTTTTCAGAGAAGCCCAACACCACTAGTAATGTGAGCCTTATATTCTAAAACACATGAAAAATCCACAAGCATGCAGTAAAGATCTAGTATTGTTCACGATACTTCCCAGTTATTAATAAAGGGGCAAATACAATCTGGCCATTGGGTACCCAAGCCCAAATATTATTACTCTAGCTGTCATATTATTACTCTAGTCTGTTCTTTTCCAACAAATATCACAACTAAAATAGCATTTTATCTGTCTCGTCTTTTCTGAAACAGCCACTTCATTAACAAATGGGAGTGCACTATTCACTGCATACTTTAAATATATGAATTTAATACTTACTTTTTTGCTGTTTCTTGTGGCTACATGTTGCTTGAGGGCTGTAATGACTGGTAAAAAATGATGAGACTTTTTTTTCCTTCTTTTCTGAGTCTGAAGACCAAAAATTTCAAAATAAGTGAATAATGCCTTGAATTTCCTTTTTTGTGTGGCTCTCAGTTCTTCATATAGGGCCCAAGTACATATGGGCCCTTTTGCCTGTACATGACCACCTGACTGCAGTACACCTCCGGCATTCAAAACCCAAACACAAATTCCAACCCAAAGGCACCGAGGATGCCATCCCTATTCACAACACTTTCTGTAGGACTCTAGATTAAACTGCCCCAAGAAACCTCCTACCACACCTACGCCTGATCTTATTCATTGCAGCAGAATTAACTTTTGTTCATTTGTAAACTATTTTCTCATCATACAAGACATTCCAAAGAGAACTCAGTATCTGACTGCRAAGCACGTGGCAAGAGAAGCATGAGAAGGTAATGTGGTGAGCACCGAAACGCAGTGCTATTCTGAAACACAGACAAGAAGGGCTTCCCCCAAAGTGCACCTAACCTGTGTGTGTAGGCACGTGCTTTATGCTATACACGCATCTGTATGCACAAAATCATGCCATTCTACTCCAAATATAAGTATTATACAGTTCTGTATAATATTCTATGAAAAGTTATCTTTTTAAAAACAGGAACTGAGAGTAATTAGGCTAGAGCTGCTTCTGTCTGACTGATATTTAAAGAAGGCTGTTCAACAGGACATGGTGAATTTTCTGGATTTTTTTTTTTTTTTTTTTTTTTTTTTTTTTTGTAATATTAGGTGTGTACAGAACATATCTGTATGTAGAAAACCTCCTTACCAGAGATGAAGACAAAGACCCCACACAATCTGGACTGAGAATCAGGGCTTTCAGGAAATCAAGGACTTCCTGAATAATTAGCATACAGCTGCTGATCACCCTTAAATTGTTRCTACACCAGATATAACCCTGCCAATACACTTTGCTGGAAATTACTTCAGTTGCATGCTCACTTTCAATTCCCTGTAAGAGAAAGATGATCAAAAGCAGATATAAAAGAAACAGGCCTGAAACAGAAAAATTCTGTTTTCTGGCTAATTTAGGGGCTGAGTGTATTCTTAGTCCTAGGGAACTAACAGCTGAAACCAGTACATGMGTCCATTCCTTCACAACTTACAACTTAGCCTTTTGACAGACATAGTATAAGTGTTTTTCTTTTTTTTTAAACCTTGCCTTTATTTTTCTTTTCCATCRTAAGAGGCTTCTTTAAATCCCAATTGCAATTAAATGAAATTCTAATAGAAAGAAAGAATTCTAATAAATACATAAAGAGAGAAAACTTTAATGTTTCACATATTACCACATTCCCCTCCACTGTTCCCTTATTCCCTAAGGAAAACATGTGAATCCACTGCTACATTGAAATCCTAGCTACCATCTGGAAACTTCAGGAAGCAGATGAGTGTTTTCCACTGAAATTCCTGTTAAGAATACTGTCAAAGAAGAATAAGTAGRGAAAATGATTTGGGAGCAGTCTGTGTTATCTTGTGTTACTCTTGTATGTCATGCTTTGCCTACCAGTAGAGTACAGTTTTATTTTATACTATACCTTCCATCTAAACAGAAAAGAAAATGGACAAGAGAGAGGAATTAAACTGTTTAGAGGAAAAAAATCTAATCGTTTTTCCATAAGACTTAAAAAAAAAAAAAAAAAAAAAAGAGAGAGAGAGAGAGAGAGTCAATGAGGCAGAGAAATAGAGCAAGACTCTCCTAGACAACAAGCACTACACAGGAAAAAGCTCTTGCCTCAGAAGTGGTATGAGTTTGTTAAGGGTCAGAGAGGAGGCTTAGAAATAAAGGGAGGAATAATAACCGAAAGTAATAGAGGTGATTCCCCTTGACTATACACTAGTTTTATTCATTTCCCCTTTGTGCCAATCAGTGTCATCAGGAATGAATATTAAAAGCCTGCTGGTACTTCAGGGGCTTCTGCTGGTGTTACTGTTCTTGGCACYGTGTCCATTAGATACTAGGCCTGGGGAAACCTATCCAGCAAACACAAGAATCAACACAATCCTTCATCTGAAATRCAAATGAACTTGAGTCTATCCATTTCAGACTCATCTCAAGGCCAGGGTAAATAGCTTATAATACCAAAAGTATTTTGCCTCATTGCCRGGCAGTTTTCTTAACTAGAGCATTAATGTAGGTTAAAATAGGTTGTAAATTTAAAATGTAATAGCTGTCCTTGAATAAGTGTATTTCATTTCAGCATAAAAATGCCTTGTTCCTGTTTAGTCCAGGTAAGTTAATCCTCTTACTAKGCATTTTATCTTAACCAAAACCAGAAAATAGATTAAGCCAAAGAAAGTTAAGATTCTGTGATTCTGGAGCATAGAACAAGCTTCATTAGGACTTGTTTTAAAAACAGAGCTAATCTGTGTTAAGTTTCATGTCATAAGGTATTTCATGTCAAATCTGTGTGTAGCCCTAAATCGGTCTGCCRTATTTTGATGTATTTCTTCCTAACATTGTTCCAGTGAAACCTCAGTTTAAATTTCCAGTTTAATTAATTGGCCTGGTTATCTGATACAACTGATAGTGCACTTTTTCCAGAACAACCGACATCTCAGAACATTTACAATTACACTGCTGATTTTTTTTTGTTACCTCCATTGTAATTAGAGTGCTCTAATTACAGAGACTCCTACACCAGTGGACTAACGGTTTCTGATTTTCTGGGTCCAGATATATATATCCAGTCTGTTTTCTGACTCCACTGGACCTCCTTCCCTCTCCTTACAGGACGAGCATGCATGCAGCATGACACCTGGCATACAGATGTCTGAACTAGATACACCGAATGGTAGACGCTCTGGAGTGTGCACATATCAACCAACAGAAGTTTAGTGCCCATATCTTTAGTATTCTAGAGTATCTGCTTTCCCTATTTTTCGGATGCATGCTATGGGCTATGGGCTTCCTCTTAAGGAATCTAACTCACCCACAACTTCTTTTCATCTTTTTGAGCATTTGCTAGATCTGTACAAGGCCAGGAGCACACGTTAACCTCAACAACAGGTTGTGCAACTCAAACCACATCCAAGATGTCAATAGTTGCTCTCCACAAATGCTACAGTTTTATACCTATGCGAGAGGGAAAAAACAATTTGCCAATACCTACTTGGAAGTCACTAGTGCATCAGCCTGGCCTCCATTTCTGAGCCTGCCATTGGTGTCGGCTTCCCAATTCTTGCTCCAAGTGGGTAAGTATATAGGCATGTGCCTGATGGACTGTGTGAGGGAATAAGTGAATGTGCTGTGTGAATTGTTATCCGCTATTAAAACAATAGCTTAATGAATAAAAAGTGTTCTAAGAAATATTGGCTGTGATCTGTGCCTCCTCTCCACACTCAATCCCCTATTAGGGAAAAGGGGATTTACAACATTAACAACTTCACCTGTCCTTCGTGCTCCCTGCAATTATCCCCCCCCCCCAACAGGGGCCTTCATCTTCAACAAGGACTATACAAATATCTGTGGTAAAATTTGTCTCACACATCTATTTTACATCATATCATCAAGAAATAGCACTAGAATCACACTCCAGGCTGCAGTAAAGCATAGGAGTTAAAAGATCAGTTTAGTATGACCTGATGCACCTTTCCTAATGCATCGCTTTCCACAGTTTTATCRGTGCCCAAAACAGCAAATGCATAAAAGTGACACTKTGGCATTTGTAAATTATGCAGAATGGCTAGTTATGTTTAAGAGAAGTGCAATGCCAAAATTAAATGAGGTAGGTCATAAAATCTTTGAACAGTTATTTTAATGTTTATGCCAGAAGAAGAAAACCCCCAAATGATCTGCAGTACTTCAATCTTATCTAAGCTYATTAAAGGTAACTAAAGACTTGCAAGTTGTACCTAATCTACTGCTGGATGCTCTAGAAATAATGGAAATATGTAGTAAACAAACAAGATTAACGCCAGGCTGAYATTTCACTAACTTTCCTCTATTTGCTAGAAGATGAGTTTTTGAGACATTTGCTCTCTTTTGACTTGGCAAGAGTTTGGTGAGAAAAAATATTTCAAGGCAAGATGTCAGGATTAAAAGGCCACAAATTCCCCTCCTCTTCTTACACACTAGAGTAGAAACCACAATATTCTTTTTAGGAGAGAGATTTTTCTTGCAAAATAAATTTGGCTATGCTCTGCTCTTACCTAAAATATGTTTCTTTAAATGCCTACAATTCACTTGTGGGCAAAGTATCAGTGAAAAACCTCCAGACCTATGTAAAGCATGGAAAGACTCATTAAGAAATAAATTGCAGATTCAAACAGACTATTTTATGCTTCTACTTTATACTATAAAAAGTAATACCTAACCTCACTCAACACTGGCAGGAACTATTTTGTCATAAAATCTTTCCAAATACGCAAACAGAAGTGGTAAGCTAAAATAAAACTAGTAAGAAACACAAAAGATGCTTTCCAGTGTGCTTTAGTAACTTAGAGCAATTTGGTCTAAAGATTTTTATCTCCTGCAGATTGTAGGGTTCAAATTGTTATTTAAAAGTCATGTACTGCGCCTATCTTATAATTCCGTATATATCTAAGGAGCATGGGACTTTTTCCATGCTGAGGACTAGAGTTTGTACCATGAATAATAATCTGCAAGTTACTAATGAGAAATTTATAGGASTAAAGCAATCCGATTAAATCCTTATTTAATTAATTAATTAAATTACTTTTCATTTAGCTGCATGTCTTTCTCTTTGTGTTACTGCTACAAACACATTTATGGGAACTGAGGATTCAAGCAAGGGGAAGGACAGGAGCATATAGATATGTACCTGTGTTTGTGAGGCTGCTCCTCTGGAGGTCACAGGCCACCATGACATCAAATCCTTTCCAGAAATCTCCAAGTGTCATCTGACAGCTTGTCGCCTTTATGGTTCTTATTGCTGCCATGGAAAGACCATTCCAAAACTTCACTAAAGAGGAAGGACTTAGAAAACATTTCCAAAATACATGTTTTTTTTGACCTTCATGTTTGCTGGTTTTCGAAGTTTAAACAGCTCCCTGGTTCTGCAAATCTCTCTTTTCTTAAGCCAGGAATTCTGCCARACCCTGTGGGGCTTGTATGGAATTGCTCCAAACACATCCTAAAACTTTCCACCCACATACTATTTCTTTCTAGTTGGTTGGTACAGMAAATAATGAATTCCTTGAGGAACAYGAAATRTTTAAGAATGAGGGTTTTGATACTCAGTAAATACCATTAAGCAAACTTCCTCATCTACTTCCTCATTGGAAGTAGGTGAGATTAGAACTTTGAAAGGTGAGGGGAACATTTCTCAGAAGCTTTTACATACATTTAGGGAAGGACACAGTTCCTATCCTGAAACAGTGAGCAGCCAAATGACTACCTACTTCCATGCGAAAGGCAGTTTGCTTTAGTAAAACAGTCACTTTTAGCCACACTAAAAACATATGCAAAGATGATAAATATTGAAAGGCTCGAGAGATAATGAAATACCCAGTAATCTTAACAGAGGTAATCTGTGAGCCTGGATGGCTCCATTTGGGTATCCAGCAGGAGATGTCTTTTTCTCTTTTTTGCGGATAATAAAATAACAAGCCTTAGCATTTTCAAAGCACTATAAAATTAATAAATTAATACACCCTAATAAATAGCAAACCCACAGTAAGATGTGCAGAGTATGCTACAAGAGGAGAAATCCCTCTGGTGACCACAAGGTATTACAAGCTTAGATCACACTGCTATGGATTATCCTTCAGATTTAGGGAAAATATGTATGTATGTATTTATTACCTTCATTCCTCTCCACAATTTATTAGTGTCCTTCTTTTTTTCCTATTGAATTTAGAAGTCCCACTTTCTTCCTCAAGAGCAGAATTAAGCCCTTAGTAGGGCTAAAAATAACTCCTAATTTAGTATTTTAGCTTTGGAGTAAGTAGGTTAAGGAAGGCATGCTTGAGTGACTTTCAAAATGAGAAAGATTGAATTGACTGGCTTTCTTCTGGGGTGCGTGCTGTTTTCACTAAAAAAATATTATGTTTTACCAACTTTTTTTCTCAGCTGTAACTAAAATTACTGTAAGTGTTCAGTCAGTTTATGGTAATTCTACCCAAAAATCCAATTAAGGAATAATAGGATTTCTTTCTCAGCTGCCAATTGCTGTTTTGAAAACGTGCCCCTGKACGCTCTGAATTCTCAGAACAAATTTTGATTGATTAGTTTCTCATCTTTCTCCTTTTAAAATAAAATTTTGCACTTTATCATCTTAAAGCATTTTAAGAGGTGATTAAACTGCATCCACTCAGCTTGTTTTTCAGATGTGTAATATTTTGTCCAAAAGGGGGTTAAATTAAATGTATAACAACAGCTAGATACTATCCTATTTGCCCTCCTTGTGTTTGCAAGAAATATTTACTGCAGGTTACTGCAAGAGGTTTATTAACTTATTTGTATTTTTAGAAATACTTTCTTTAGCATAAAATAATTTGTAGAGGATTGGGTTTTTTTTAATGTTACACTTGTTAAAGATCTTGTAGTGTCTTCAAAAGGGAAGAATCCTACAATAAAGACAAAAAAGATAGCATCCACCCAGTCTAAGACAGATAGGATTTTTTCTTAATCATTCTGAATGCTTATTAGGGAACAATTCATGAGTATGATCAGTATACCAATTGCTTATCCTAATGCTTAAAATTTAATGATTTAGTTTTCAAGATGCTTAAACAGCTATTGCCAATCCATAATTTAATAGGCAGTGAATAACACCTAGACTGAAGCTGATATTTTAGTTAGGGAAAAGATCAAAATAAGAGGAGGAAAGTAATAGAAGAAAGGAAATGTAGATCGGAAAGATAAATGTGCATTCTCTGACCAGTGGATTTGTCAGTCAAAACAACACTGGTCATTATTTGGGACATACTCTGCAGATGTAGCAGCACAAGTACAATCACAACAGCTAATGAACATACCAACTTCATAAGCGTGATTTATCTGCTACTAGTCTTTCTGATAGATTTTTTCAAAGCATATAGAATCATAGAATCAGTAAGGTTGGAAGGGACCTCTGGAGACCATCTAGTCCAACCTCCCTGCTCAAGCAGGGTCACCTAGAGCATATTAGGCTTGCATCCAGGTAGGCCTTGAAGATCTCCAGAGAAGGAGACTCCACAACCTCTCTGGGCAACCTGCTCCAGTGCTCCGTCACTCTCACAAGGAAGAAATTCCCCCTCATAGTCAGGCGGAACTTCCTGTGCTTCAATTTCTGCCCATTGCCTCTTGTCCTGTCACGTGGGACAACTGAAGAGAGTTTGTCCCCGTCCCCTTGACACCCTCCCTTCAGGTACTTGTACACACTGATAAGATCCCCCCTCAGTCTTCTCTTCCCCAGGCTGAAGAGGCCCAGCTCTCACAGCCGTTCCTTGTAGGGCGGATGCTCCAGCCCTCTGATCATCTTCGTCGCCCTGATTACGTCACWAGAAAATGAAGTCCATGATCACAATGAACACTAGTTATACTAAAGTCCTGTCACACACATTCTCCACTGTCTGACCTTGCGAAGTGCTGAGCACCAGCTGTGTCTGTGGAGGTCATTGCTGACAGTGGATGATTTTGTGTACCTTCTAGGACATTGTATTCAAGACACAGTGTTCAGATTTCTCAGTAACTTCTTGACAGATATTTTGAATCAGAATAGGACATAACCTGTCCTATCTGTTACCTCTCTTTATTTACTGATCTTTGAACTTACATTCACTGAGGGAAGAAGTGGTGTGCATTAATGACTTTGATGAGAGTCTCTCTTTGGATTACCATGCTCTGTGGATCAAATTCTTCATGTCCTTGCTCTTACCCCTTTTTGGAGCAGGAAGCCCATTTTTCTCCAATTAGTTGTTGTGTAGGTGGTATTTCTTCCCCGAGAAATAATCCTGAATCAGTAGTTGACAAGTTGTGTCAGAAACRGTAACAGACCCCTCTCATCCTTGTGCACAGAGCAACGAGAAGATAACGTGTGGCCCTCTTACTCTGTCACAATCTTCCTTTTTTATTACATTTGACATTTCTAAAGCTAAGTCTTATTACAGACTAATAGCTTGTGACTGTGGGTGGAGAAGAGTCTATAAAAATCAGAGAACACAAACATATGTGTAAATGCAAACACAGAAATTGTGAACAGCAGAAAGAAACCCAAGCATACTTCTAAAATGCTGAATAAAAGATGAAGCAGAAGGTGCAAGAGGAAAATCAAGTTAGAGCAAACAGAGACCCACCTAAAGTACATAAACAGAACCACAGTTTTGAGCAGAGAGCTAAAGTTCATAATTTCTTTTTATAAATCAAAAGTTAACCGCTTCACTCTTAGAAAAACATAGAAGTAACTACTTAGGATCCAATACTAGGAATATTCAGGAAGTACAAATGAAGGCACTTAGTTTCTCTCATTAGCTTTTATGAACAACTTTCTGAGTTTGTGAAATCAATGTAACAAGTTACAAATGATGCATGAAATTAAAAATTTCTGTTTACTCTGTAGAGTTTTCATCCATGGCTAGCAATGCCCTGCTACAATACACGCAGTAATAACCTTGCCAGACCTAGCCAGCAACTCTCAAAAAATTTCAGTGTTTCATTCCAAAAGGAACTATTAAAATGTTCTAAGTGTTTTTCCACCCAAACTAACATTTTCCCTTTGTAAGGGAGCAACTATCTCAAACTCATTGCAAATGTTAGCCATGAACTCATGAATGAAGCAGTCTGAATGCAGAACAGAGGCTGAAGGGGACTGGCTAGTAGCAGACAGCAGGGTGATGCTCACATCAGAGAGGAAAAAGAAAAAAAAAAAACAATGTTCGTGACGCACTGCCTCACTAGACCACAGTTTAATAATGCCCATAAATCCACAGCACAGTAGGCCAACATACAGCAAGATGGTTCTATGCCTTCTTGGTAAATGGATGTAACATTAAAGAAAGATTTCCTTTGAGATATTGCAAAAATTTCTAGCGGGAAAAATACCTCTAGATCTTTAAGCAGTGTTTAGAGGATAACCACTAAGAGGTACAGGATTTAACTCATTATCCCAAATTCAGCTGTACTGAATCTAAATGGGTTTCTTCAGGCCTTATACATGCTTTCATGTCATCATAATTTGAATAGTGCTCATGCTCATAGGATTCCAGTTCTTGCTTTGGTTCCATGTTCATCTAGGGAATTTTGTGGGCTTTTTGATTTTCCTTCTCCTTTTTCCTTCTTTAACTCATTTCCCCCCATGTATTYCTCATGAAAAAACTAAGCCTTCTAAATGAAAGATTTTCAATCCATAGAATATAAAAAATATAGTATTTTCTTTTTCCTTTAAGGACATTGGATTGCCTCCTCTCTTAAACTGTTTCTGTGTTCAGCAACTTTTTATCTATAGCTAAATTTTCACCTTAAGAGTTGGAAATAGTTTTTTGTTTAATGATGATTAGAATAGGATAAAAGAACGAGGTGATACGACACTAAGTTATGAGAAGATCTTCAGAGGGTCAACTGATGTCTAAAAAAATAAGTATCAGATAACTCAAATTTTCCTCACCATTTTCTTAACTATTACTGCTTCTTTTTTTGGCCTTTCTTATGCCTAAATTTGATAAATAAATTCAGCTTAGGCAATGTTTCAGTTTTCACTGCTGGATGTGGTGGCTCTCTCCATAACAAGCGATAGTAACCTGTTTTCTCTTCATTGTTTTGGTGTAGCAGTAAATAAATCAATGAACAGCCATAACTGCTTCATGTTCAATGCTGAGCTGTGAGAACTGTGCACATGAGAAGAATCTGTCCAYTTCTCTTGTACAAAACTTCCAGTTATTTTGCAGCTGATTACATTTAGGTACAGTCCTTGCCGTCATCACAGAAGTGACTCTCATTAATTTTCAACACTTTTTTTCCAGTTTATAATAACTTTTTGTTGAAAATCTGTGTCCAAATCATATCCTTCATAGTCTGTCCTTCCACGTTCTTCTAGTCCTTCCAGCATAATACCACCTGCAAACATAAGGAAAAATTCTTTATTTGGTTATGTCAGTAAATAATTATAACATAAAGTCGTACCCTTTGTTTCCAGAAAAATTATCTATCCTTCCTGTCTGATAATGAACAAGTTGCCTTCTGAGTAGCATGCTTATCCAGCTGAACTCCTGTATTGCAGTATTTTCAAAGACCATATTTCTCTAGCTTATTTATGAAAGCATCATATGAGAGTGAAATAACACCAAGATATTACATATATAGCTTCTTCCCTATTCACCAGGTTCATTATCCTTTGTTTTCTAACGTCAATGTTTAAAGCAAGCATCTCATGTGGCTTTTTACTCTCTGTGGCTCTTAATAGTCAGTCTTAATCAGTCTTAAAATAAGCTTACCAACCTACAGAATTTGAAGAGTTATTAGTGTAATCTGCCTTTCCTTAAGATTGTCCAGCAAGTATTAACAATGGTTTTGATATCTTTGTAAAAAATGGTTGCTGTTTTCAGCTCCAAGTGGACATTAGCACAAAGTTACAGGAAGTTCAAAATACGTCTGTGCACAAAACTGTTATCAAGTACATACATTTTTTTCTTGCTTCCCGGTTTAGTATTTCCTTCTACACAAAGCATTTTCTCTTTTTTTTTATTTTGATCATCTGGTGCAATACTATAAACATTTACATGTGTTTAACATGTGCTAAACATGCTGTCCAACTGATTTTAAATCCTGCTTGGTGATATCTTCTTCCAAAGCAAAGACTAAACACAATGAAAGGCATCAGTGGGTTACTGAAAATATATTTGAACTTCAGTCAGTGAAATCTTCAGGTTCTCAAACTTATATTGTCATTACATGCACTGTTACTGCCACTATATTTACTATAAAAAAGCTATAATCTTAACTCTAATTGTTATRTAGGAATATGCTAGGAAAGTGACTTTTTTCCTTATATTTAGTGGAACACAACTGATACTTTTATCCTTTACTGCAAAAGACCGCACTCAAATTCTTAAAGGCAAATGCTTGCTGGCTTTTTACCAAATTACTGAATAGCCAAAGCGCCTTGTTATTCTGAGTTTCTTCCCTTGCTTGTCCAAAGCACAGGTCTATTTTTAAAAGGACTTCCCTTTGTGAGAGATGGAGTGCTGTGCAACCTTTCAGTATTTATTCCTCATTTGCAGTATTTGTTACAAGAAAAGAAGGCAAATAGCAAAACACAACACTTACTCATGTAGAAAGCAATAAGAATATTTCTGGCTGTACTAAATCTTTTATAACTCTAAGTTCTCAAGTTTCTGAAAAGAAATAAATTCCAGTGCAATTATGCAAAATTATAAACCCTCAGATACAGTCAAGACAGTAGAGAGGTACATGTTTGGCTTTGGGTGATTTGCTAGTGCTTCTTCTGTTTCAAGGAAACTTATGTGACCGAAGTAGAACACACATACCAGCAAAAGGCAGATAAACCTTTCACCAATAATAGCAGAGCTATGTGCCTCAGTGATCAGCGTCACCTGAAAAATAAAGCATTACAGCCAGTCAATTCACAAAACTGCTCATGGCTGTTAGGGAGGAAGAACAATACACAAGCAGTCAGTTCATCTTAAATATTTCTGTGCTATCCCTCCCTCCTGTGTTGTATTTTATTTAGGAACTCATCACTTCCCAAGTGACTTCCTGAGCCAGTCCCTTTTACAGCAAACAACCACATTATTTAAACGATTTAATAAACTTACCAAAAATCACCTTAAAACAAATCTTGTCCGTGTTAATTTTATTGGATATTGTTTCAAAATTTCATTCTTGTGATTGCTACAAAACCTCTTCTGCTTCTTTACTTATTCTTGTCCAGTTTAACATCCACTTATCTCTAAGTTAGAACTGTCCTTTAGTTTAAACAACTTTTGTGGTACAACTTACGTATTTGAGGAGAACAACCAAATCCCCTCTACGACTTTAGCAAAATAAGCCAGTCCTTTCATGGTATCTTGTAGAAACCGTACAGCCTTCTCCATATTATTCAGACAGCTTTTCTCTGAAGTTTTTCTAGCTCAACAGTGAGTGAACAGAACTATACTTAGTATTAGAGATGAACCATCACCAGTGCATTACAATTCCCCTCCACATCTGCAGAAAAATATCTTTCTTAATGAGTCCAAAGACTGCCTTCACCTTTTAATAGCTACACCTCATTGCTGATGCCTGGTAATCCCATCATTGATTGCAGGGCTTTTTCACTTAAGGTTATATCTTAGCCTAAGGTATCTGATCTATGTTTTATACTTTATTCAGTTTAATTCCTGCACTGTTGTTCTAGTCTTCAAGGTATCCTATACAGGATGGGGTGATATATGAAAGGTCATTCTGGCAATATATTTTTATTTTCCTCTGTATTGACAATGTCTCCCAACTTTTTTCATAAAAAACTTGCATCAACTCACCATTGTTTTGTTTTTCCCCATCAAAGTCATAAACAGTGCTAAATAAGATCTATCTTAAAACCTGACCTTCAAGAATTTTGCTAGCAAGCTCTTTCCCTTCTTCGACACAAATTGATTCCTCTCATTTAACTAGTTCTTCCCCTACTTTATCATTCTTTACTAAAAGTCTATCCTCTCTATTTTAAACCACAATTTTTAGTGTGGTACTGCATCAAGTGCTTTAGTAATACCAAGACAAATGAGATCTACACCATTTCCCTTTACTATAAAAATAAGCCATCTCATAAACAAAAGATATGAGATTACCCTGGTGAAATTGTCTCACAAACCCAGCTGAAAATTAAATCATCTAAAACCCATCTATAGTTAGGAATCTAGTCCTCTTTTTCTCCAAGACTGTAAATAGATTCCCACATTAATTTAGACATTCCCTACTGAGCCTCAAAGTGTCCTGAGGGCTTAAATTAACTATCCATAGAAACTAGGAAGTACTTGTTTTGAAAAGAGCACTTCTTCCTCACACTTAAAGATTTATTTTGCTGTAGGATTTAATGGCCCTGGAGAAGACAAGTTACAAATAGCAAGAACACTTGATAAGTCACAGTGACATTCCTTTTTGTAATACTCCTATAGCAAGAGCACTCACACAGTGTGATAAGTCTATGTTCAGCAGGAAATGAAGCCACATCTCAGAAGAATTCCTTAATCACCTCACCATGGTTTACAAAAGCACAGATTCTATTTCTTAGGAAGCTGAGACTCTAAGCAGCTATAAATGAACGTGCATAGGTTGTACTACACAGTCTAAGAGCTGCCTGCATCTAGCAGACTTGTTCGGGCTGAAAGTGCAAGAGGAAGACCTTGAATTCTACTCTCTTGTCGCAACTTCTGTCTTCACTGATGAGCATCACTGTGATGTTCATCACTGATGAACAGGCAAAGGAACACACATTTCAGATAAATAGCTCTAGAAGCCCACTTTCGTTCCTTTCTGTTGGCTGCCTGAGCTATTCATTAGGCAGGAGACAGACACCCTCATTTCTTGCTGTTGCTCACATCCTACAGTTGATGCACTACAGACATGCATCAGCCTAGCTTCGGGCAACATGGCAACAAATGCCCCAACTCAGGTCCCATACCTTCTAGGAGGAACAGTCTAATCAATAGGTTATTACTCCAGACAACCCACTCCACCAAGTGGAGTGCCATGAAGGCTGCATGCCCCATGAGATCTTGGTTAGATGAAGGCTTCTGGACCCACTCTGCTTCTTGTGCAATCTCTTTCTTTTCAGTGACTTCAGTCAGTGGCATTTAGCCTGCTTGGGGAAGTGGAGACTGTGTTGCCATCGCCATACCAGATCACAGACAGTGCAGGTRACCAGTAACAGATCCTTTATCTAAGCAACACTATCTAAAGTACCTTAAACAATCTAAAGTACTACTTTCTCTAAATATGTTCTGAAGTCATGTATATTAATGAGCTTGTAGTTATTGCATCAGCAATTTTTCAAGCAGAGTATACTATACTTAAATTGATAGACTCATTAAAATGCCCATCACCTGACCTGCAAATTTATGTTGAGTTTCAATATTGTTGTATTTTTGTTTTTAATTTCACTGTAATGATAAAAAAGAAGAAAAATGAGAAGGCAACTCAACAGAAAACAGAGAAATAAAAGATAACAAAAAGAAAAAGGTTTTCCAATGATCTTACTGATATGACATACACAGGTAGTCACTGAACTGAGATGATGTGGGCTATATTGGCCAGGTCAGTATCATTGGATAAGGTATTGCTTTATATGCTAGAGTTAACTGGCTGCAAAACTTCCTGGAATTAACATACCTAAGGATTTTAATCCAAGCTTACTTCTATCAGGAGTTCCTGAAGTAAGTCTGGACCCATCAAAGAGGAAATTTTGTTTTCTTAAATAGAATCCCAGACCTACATCTCTTGACTTCTCTCCCTCTCACTTTTCCAAGTCTACACATCCTACAGAACACCTTCGTTAGGAATGTATTGGTAAAAGTGAGATAAGAGAGCTGCGCCAGCTATCAGATTAYAGACCATGACTACAAAGTCTTATCATATATAGACATAATGATAAATCCACACATATGAAATATTCTATTTTACTTGCCATATTTAACTTAAAGTAGTTTAAAACATTTTTAAAAAGAACGTTCCTTCTTAGCTTTCATTTTCTGAAAATGTTCTAAGTTACATTTGTTGAGAGTGAAAATACCTGAAAGTGTCAGCCTGGGAGCAGACCCAGACATGAGTGAATCACTAATAATTTCTTTTGGCTTTCTAAAAGAGAAATTGCTTTATTAGTTTACTATACACTTCATTCCCACAATCCCTCTCTGGGGACCTCATGGATATTTCATTCATATACCTAAATTTCCTGCAGAAGATTCTACTTAATCACAGACATTTCTTCAGCTGTATGCAACAGACAGTTTATGTCTTCACTGATTTACTTTTTCCAGTTGAGGAACACAGGCATAGGCCTGTGAAGAAAAGGTGTAGGACCTCAATTTTAATTCATCTAAATATCACAGCATATTTTGTAGAAGTTATTTTTACTCAAGGKTCATCCTAAATACCTGGATATTTCAGTTACTGGGTCCTATTTTCACATTCACAAGAATTATTTTGGATCTAGAGGGTATTGTAGCACAAGCATTGCATCCGAAATTGTCCATTAATCCACAGTCCAGGATGCAACACGAATTCTTAGCTWAGTTGACTTAAAAGCAGGCAACATTACCTGTCTCTTGCAAATCTGACCCACTGCACCAAAAAAGGTGGTCCAATATGTTCAGTTGAAATATCCTGCAGCAGTGTGCAATCCACAATTCAAAACCATATCCTGACTAATCTCCTTCCTTTGTATTTATGCAGATGTAAATATATATATATTTATAYGCAATATGTACTTAATCTATATACATACAGATTTTATAAATTTTATGTGTATATATATTCATTCATATACACACACATATATTCGCATATATATAAAATACATAAATAAATCAATGTCATAGCTGAATGGAAAAGGAAACAGTAGATTTCTAGTATCTGGGAGGGCCCTGATCCATCAGCTTTATTTCTACATTCCCATCACATACTATCAGTTAGTTGAAGACAAGCAAACCTGTAGGAATCCAATAAAGAACATGAAGTGCCTTTAATTTTGAACTCATTTGCAAAATGTTTTACATTACTTCAGAATTCTTAATATTGTCTTTTATTAAAACATCCAGAGTAACATATCATTCTTYTGACAAATTGAAATGCAGAAGCAGACTATGATAGCATAATAACAGCTACTAAAACGCTTAAAAGATTTATTTTATTCAAATTTTGCAGTGAGAAGTGGAGGCAGATTAAAATTTTAGTGCTGAAACTGCTTTGGTGACACTGTAGGGAAAGAGGAGTGAAAAAGCTGCAGAMAGCAATCAGACACCAATATTGAATGATTTTCCACTTAAAACCATCAAACAAAGATAACCAAGAGAGGGTCTTTGCCTACCCCAGTCAAATAAAAAGTTCTTAGGTATTTCATTTTCTTCTAGCACTGCTRTCATGGAAAATACTATCCTTTCAGGCACAGGTAGCTCACTTATCATTTTTCCAGAGTCTAGTTACTTAGCTACAYGCAACCCAAACATCTGAAGTTTTGCCGCTTTACTCCAAACTACTCTTCCTTGTTTTAGTGTAAGGGGTAAAAAGGAAGTTTTCTGCCCTGACTGGTCATGAAGTGAGATGCTTGAGCTAGCTTCTCAGAAGTGCCCCTCACTGGGTGAAAAAATTCATTTGGGCTGCTTCTCTGGAGACCCGTCTGGCCACAGGAGCAGGTTAATAGCCATCTGGGTTCAAAGACCAGGAGGGACCGCTGCCATCACCAACTCTGATGTCTTTAGYGCAGGAAAAACAAATCATTTGACTTCCATAAATAATTCCCTATGTCAAATTTGTGTTTTTACGGAAAGATCTAGTTCTGGTTTTAAAAACAGGCAGTAGTGGAGTTTTCATCACAACTGTTGTTTAACTGATTGTTATTTTTGTTGAAATCATGWATCTTATTTGGCTTGCTCATTTTCAGCTTCTATCCACTAATTCTTAATATATTTTGCAATGGTGAAGAATCCTCTAATATCAGATGCTAACTTTCCACATGAATATATATACATACATACACACACACACCATGATCACATCTTTTCCCACCTTCCTCACAAAAKGTTACGACACTTCCATATTTTATTGATACGTACAGCTAAAAATAGGCATACAGTCCACGCAGCAAGGCTAGTGCAAAACTGAAGTAAATAAATAAATAAAAATAAATGAAATTTGTATAATTCAGACATGATGCACTCAACACATTTCACTTCAGAGGTCCTCTCTTAAYAAACAATCCTTCTTAATATGGGCTTAGCCAATATTTCCTCTTTATTGTATTTCTAACCTGAGTATCTCACCAGTGGCTAATTCTTCACCATCATCTGTCTTTTCCAGAGAGTGACTCTTCCACAAGGTCTTCTCTGAAAGTCCACTCTTCCATCTCCTGGGGTGCCTGGACACTTCCACCTGCTTCATCTCTCTCTCTCCAGTACTCCACAGATCCCAGTTCATTCAGTCACAAAGCAGGAGCAAGCTCTAAATTCACCATTGATAATTCATTATTGACAACTTACTTCAAAGACAAGCAACTACCATTAGTATAATGGAAACAAATAAGATCTGAACCACCAGTAGCTTTTGATGAGAGGCTGTGGCAATGCCAACTCATATGAATGTAGGCTAGGCAACACCACATAGTGACTAGATCTGTCAGCTTCTATCATTTACATGCATGTTCTTGATCCAATTATTGTAATAATCATTATTATTCCAAGTTCTCAGTTAAAAACTAGATAGACAAGAGTGTAGCCAACTTTTAATAGTGATGCAGAGGCCATATATTCAGCAGAAAGCTGGGCCAGAGATTCTCTCTCTCTTTTATTCAACCTTTCCTTGCCTCTTCCACCACTCACATCACTCATGCCTAGCTATTATGATATTTCAGATTAGCCTTTCCATGTACAGCACTATTTAATCTTACATAACATTGCTAAAGCTCTCTATTCTACAATCCCTCTTATCACTCACAAACACTTCTCAGTAATTGATCCTGTAAGCAAGAACTGCATTTTTATTACTGATGTATGATCATATATCTGGTCATGGTAAAACACAGGATTCTTGTATATGGATAATAAAATAAATAATATTGAATGAATGCTGTATCCTCTTCACTAATTACCATTTCCATCAATTTTAGAACATACTTGCATTTATCAGTGAAGATTTTGTCAGTGATTTAGAAGAAAACCAGCATAGGACCAAAACCCACTGCAACCAACACCCCTACTTAGTGGCTCTTTCCTCCTTGTGTTTTGAGATATATTAATTAACCTACATTCAATCAATTTAATATGTGCAATCTTTCTTTCATACCATTCCAATTTCTTAATAAAACTGTTGCATGATAACTACAATGCTTTAGAGAAATTTAATTATCATTGTGTTAATAAAATATAAACAAATTTATAATACTTGGCATTTCAGTAAAATTATATACAGTTAGTTCAGTAGAATCAATTTTCCATAAGCTTATATTGAATCTTTAATTATTATCATTTATTATTTTTTAYGCAGTTTATTTGCCTGAGGTAGATGCAAGGATGACAGAATTGAAATCATAATAATTAAAATCACTCCTACCCAGTAGCATTTTTCATCCAATGCACTGTAACTAACCAGTGATCTAGGACTTAGTGAAAACTACAATTAATGATAGCACCATCTCCAGGGAAAGATTTTAAGCAGCAGAGAATCCCCAAATCAAGATTGAAGTGCTCTCTCACAAGTGCTATTTCTTACACAGTATCTTATAGCAGTAGTGCACAGTATAGTAATACTGCACTATCTGAATAAAAGAGCAGAAAGAAAAACTCTCTTTAAAAGAGTTAAACTTGACAAATATTAGACTATTCATAACACTTTGTTCCAAAATACCAGAACAGCATTCATGATTCCTGCTGACAGAAATGCTGCTGTAACCCTGAATATTTTCAGAGTGGGGATTCATGAAAAAAATGCAATTTAAAATAACATTACTATCATTATTACAGCAATAGGCCAGCTATGCAGTTAAAAATGTAAATGAATAAAGTATCGTGTAGCAATCCATCAATATYACATTCATGTTGGAGACCAGCACAACTTGCAGACAAAAGATAAAGACCAATTACTTTAAATTTAATCTAGTAGAGAAAAATGCCATCTATCAATTTCAATAAATACTTACGTTAATATGATAGAGTAGGAARAATAGCTTAAGCATGAATAAACACGTAAGTTAGATCAAGCAGCAATTATGACTGCAAAATTATTTTAAGACATGCCAAGTTAGAGAGTGACTGACATTGATAGAGTAAAATAGCACATAAATCTACTACATATGGGCCAAAAAATATGAATGAGGATGCATTTATAGAGAATATTATCATCTCTGATTTGTCYGAACAAAATGAGGCTCCTTAGATCCAATATTCATTAGTACTGACTATTGTATGATTTGTAGGTGCTTAACAGGACAAAGAAATACTACATAAAGACATTAAAAAGTGATAAAAACAATACAAGCTGACTTTCTTATGCGAGACTTCTCAAAATGGAGATGTTTAATCCCAATGTATTTGTAGTTGGTATCTCAGAAGAATACATATACTTCCTGRTGGAAAACTATTATTTGATTTATAAACCTGTTTTACTTTAAAGTGAACTTCTCAGAGAGCAACATTTTAAATTCTGTTTTGAACTACTGCTTTAAAAGCAAGCGCAGATATCCGGCACATTGGAACGTCACCTGAGCCTGAATTGCACTATGAAAGTACACGAGGGGCTCTGGTTAAGCAGAGGCCTGGCTGCGTCAGGGCCAGCCCTACGCACGATGCCCAYGCGACGCCGCGGTTGCGGTCACGGTAACTCCTGCTGTGACAGAGCAATTCGGTGTCTGTGCAAACGCGTTTCCTGGCTCGGGTCCGAAGCTGCTAGCAGAGCTGACAGCTGTGCAGCCCGGGTCCTTGGGTAACATGGGGATACGGTCTCCCAGTAGACTGAGCAAGAACCAGGAGCCCAACTTTTTAAACACAGACAAGATGCATGAGAGAATTTTCCTCGCACTGTTTTCCTCATCACCTCCAAACCTCCTCAAACTCTTCTCACTGTTTCAAGTGGACAGTCCCTTACACCAACAACTTAAAAATCATTTCAACTCTTTGCATCAAAGCCCCCCTGGATGCAACCCTGCTACCATGCTCTAGGTGACCCTGCTTGATCAGGGAGGTTGGACTAGATGATCTCCAGAGGTCCCTTCYAACCTTACTGATTCTATGRTTCTATGATCTTTTTTTACYCTATTATTATTGCAAATGACAACTTCATAAAAATCAATGTGATTTGCATGATTTTTTCCTATCATACCAGTTAATACACTTTCTGCATTTCACACCATCTTTTTGCATCAGGTATAGTCAGATTTCCTCATCTGCCTTGTATAATCAGCATGGCCATATAGAGATAATGTGAAAACATATTTTCTCTATCTCCAGCTGAACAACAGACATAGTACTGGAATGAAACATAGATTCAGAATGTCAAGCTGCCTTTAAAACTGACTGCCTTTAAAACTCTGTCAAACAGAGAGTGCTTAACTAAGACAGAAATCTTTCCAGACTGGAAAACCTAGAAGAAAAGGAAGCCCTAAGTGTTCTCATAACATCTGGAAGTGATCCCGACCACTTATTATTTAGATCAATTCCCCTTTTTTCATGGTTTGCTTTATATGAAGACATTTCCTTCCTTTTCTCTTCTCTCTCCTGTTTTCTTCCTCTTCACCCTCTAATCCTAGATATTAGAGATGTGTCAACCCCTCCCTTTTTGTTTTCCTCCTTTTCATCTCTGAAAGTTACCTGTTGCCAGTCTGTCAGCTTGGTACCCACATAATTCCTCAAGTCACATCACAAATATATTTCTAGCACAGCACAAGCACAGACTGAAATGTATGAAGGGTCTATGAAATACAGTCCTGGATGCCACCTCCATAGTGCTCCATAAGGCATAAAGAGTCAAGATTTATAATAGTCTCAGCCTGCAACTCAGGTTCAGCTTCTAATGTGACTCTCTCCATAAAGAAGCAGCATAGAAAATTTATAGCTTTTTCAGCATCTTAATCTTGGAAAAATGGCTGCTGCAGAGGTGATGAGAGCGCTGTTGACAGAAAATAATTCTTGGTCAATGATAGATCACACCTGGGAACACCAATAATGTAAACTAAAACAAAAGCAAATTGGCAGTTCAAGTGATTTTTTTTTCCACCATGGACTTTTAACTGGGCAAGGTCTAGAAAGTTTATCTATGTCAAGCTGTGGGGCATAACACAGCAGTCCTTAAACACTAGAGATATGAATCCAGAAAGTTGATTCTTTGGATTATGATTGTTTATTTATTTGGGGTTTTATAGGATATGGAAGCCTCTCACAGGAATTACTTCCAAAGTGATCTGCATTTATGGATTTAAACATTTCAATCAGGGGGAGCTCTCATTTCTCATCARTGCTGGCATATCTTGTCAAGAATGGCAATAAAGTCACCAGGATAATACTCCTAAGCAGCAGACTGTGCATCRTTTAGAGAAAGAGTCCTTTAAAAGAGCAGTCTCAGCAAGGCATACTTCCTTTGGGGGTTTCTGAGGATCGCCTCCATCTGGGTGCTCCAACTTGCAAGGGCTCTTCAGCCAGATGCTCCACCCATCCCGTATGCCACATTCTGAAGGCATTGCCATTTGATGCTTTCTTGCTATTGATGAATTGGAATAAAGGAGTTTGTTCAGGGTCTGGCATTATACTTAAATAAATGAGGAGCCTGTAACAATAAGGTAATTATAGACAGACACGCAGACACTTTAGAACATCCAAAGTGTTCTTCTGTATCTTCAAATGCCTTTATATGAAGAAAAATAAACTCTGAGTCACAAAACCATTAATAAAAACCCATGATTAGCAACTAAAGATTTGGAAATGTTTCCGGTTAAAGTAAATAAAATTCCCATCCAAAAAGTCAGCAAACAAATGCACGAGCTAGAAAAAAATGCCCAGTGACACAACATACAAATGAAATCAACTGAAAAAAGGATCATATTCAACACTTTAACCACAAATAAGTGGGCACTGAGGAGCATAGGTTACTCGCACATGCATCTTCATAGCATCTACAGTCACACCACTGGCAGCAATGGTCTCCAYTTCTTTCTCCTTGAGCGCTCTGCAAGAGGCGACTAGCTCTGAACCCTGGCGCCACACTGTGGAGGTCCTACGGGTGGAAGAAGTTCAYGCTGTGTCAGGCTTAGCTTCAAAATGCTAGAGACTGGAACCTCATGACACTGCTACAATAATCATCTCTGCTTGCATAGCACATTCTCTGCTTTTGAAATGATTTGATTTATTTAATCAGAGGTGTACAGCCAATTGCTCGTGATGTCTGAAATAAAACAGTCACCACTAGGATGGTCTAACTAGTACATGCTACTGGACTGAGCAGAGCTTACAAACCCTCTCTGCATTCTAGTGACAAGGAAAGATAACAGTCCACAGTGAATCCAATCTACCTCCTGCACTGTAAATATAGTGCAGTTGTTTCCAACTTAGTTCCTATCTTCCAGGAGTCTGTGATGATTGTAATAAATATCACAGCCAATTACTTCCAAGGATGAGGATCATTAAAGCTAGATATGTACTAGAGTCCATAATCAACAACAATAATCTACAACAATGCAGACTTCAGATAATCTATACTTGTCCTGAAATTTATTGGTGATTAACACACACTTCAAAGACTATTTATTTGTCAGTATTACTTTAAACGACCATATTTTTTTGCTGTTCTTGCCATCATCACAATCCCTGAAATTATACGTATATATTTTTATATATTTATATGTTTTTACAAATGAAATTCAAAAGTTATAAAACRTATCTAAATCTTCCATGTGCTTCTAGTTCTGCAGGTCACATTATAATCATATTTATTATTTGTTTCCAAATTTACATTTGATAAAAGTCTGCATGCTATCATTAATCAGTAATTATCATCTCTAGCTTGTGCTCTAGTAGTGCAGTGTCTGAGAAAAATACCTACTTTGTGCTTCAAGAAATTCTAAAGGAAACTGTCCACTGAAGGAAACAGATCTAGGAAACTCACATATAGAAACTGCATTCACCTTTATACTCTGAAACGATAAAATCCAAAGTCTGAAACACCCACTGTCCAATGCATTCTTTATGMAAGTTGAGTTGCTTGGGCATTCTCAGGGTATTTTTACATTATCAGAAGTTGAGGCTGCTTCGGGCAGATCCTAAAGCAAAAAGCTGAGAAGGTGAAGTACCCTCACCTTTTTAAATTTTCTCCTGTTGATTCACAAGGTAAAACAGTGAATGATCATGAGAAGCATGACACTGAGACGTTCAGTTTTTGCCTCGTCTGCTATTTTGCTAATTTTTGGAAATCTGAAGTCTATCCAAAGTTAGGGATAATAATGTTAAGCTACAGCCATCTTGTAAGAAGTGGTGTCCTTGAACATATACACAGAAAAATATTGCATCTCCAAAACATGCTGTGTTTAGGTAGGCAAAACAGGGGACCTAAATTCCTCAGAAATTACCCTACCAGATCCACCCCGTACTATGACTTCTACTCAGGATGTTGGTTAAATTGTAAGGTAATCTTCATCAGTGATAAAAGGAGACAAAGGTCCCTAAACTTGCCTGGTTTAATTTTGTAAATCCTCCACTCAGTAAATGCATGATATTTTCCCTGCAACAAAATCCAGAGTTCATTGATCAGTCTGGTAAGAAGTAAGCTGAATGATTTCCTCAGCAATCAGTTCTCATGGAAACAAATTCACCTAAATGTACCAAGCGAGAAAAATCAAAAGTAATGAAATTGCACATTGATTTTATCCTATGCCTATGCAGACACCAAGCAAAAATTTGAGAAAGATGTTGAGGGAAGGTTATAAAAAAGAAAAAAAAAACAAGATTAAAGTGTGACAGTTTGTCTTTATTTTAACCAAGTTATGTTAATGCATTATATTTACTCATTCACAGTCCTCCTTAGATCTCCTTGCTTGAGCCTCTTTATTAAAAAAAAAAAAAAAAAACACAGAATAAAGAAAGCTTTTCAGTTATTATATGAATGTGAAATGATTACAGTGCTAATATTTCCAATCTGAATTTGTTTCAATGGAAAGACATTTTTAGAAATACATTTCTACAAGTATACTCCACCTGTTCAAAACATCTTTCTCAAAAATCGACCTGGGTGCACTACAGACCACACATAAGCTCATGATTTTTGTTTGCTTGGGTTTTTTTCTTTCTTTGGGGGGAGGATGAAGGAGTGAGGGGATTCAGGTTAGACTGAGTAGTCAGGAAATGCCACATCAATACTTTCACCTTTAAGGGAAGACAGTTAACTAATTCTGCAAAATTCACTTCTAAACAAGCACTTTTATGAACAGACCCATGACCTCAGCTAGCTCATTCATAGCATGGGGCCATGCTCTCAGCTGGTAAAGGAAAGAATCATCTTAAAGTCCTTGAGCTTTGCACAATTTCAAGCTTTTAACCTTCTCGTTGAGACTGTAGAGCATGGTAAGGACTCTAAAACATCACCACGACCAATAAGAATATATACTGTAAATGCACCCAGCATCTGTGCTTCTGCACTCTGCCAGTCTTCCTCCAGCAGCAACGGCATGTATCACGCAACTCTAACGTTAGGCTTTCCTATTCAACCATACACTCAAACTGATTTGGATTTTGCTTGTTGCTCCTCTCTCCACTTTTGTTATCCTGCATTTGTTATAGAGAAAGGATAAAGGAAAGAAAACACTGAAATAAAAAGAGAAGAATAGATGGAGGTTTCTCCTTTTCTAGTTTTGGAAGAAGAAAGGTTATTTGGGGTCCAAAAATTCAAAATAAAATAAAATAAAATAAAAATAGTCATACCTACTTAAACTCTTTTGGGATATTCTGGCCTCCTGACAGGAGCACGTTGCTTTTCTAACCTCTCCTTAGYAAGCCTGTACAGCAGCAACTGCATTACAGGGAACCGCTGTGGAAAGGACATACACAACCACAGGGGACTATACAGGTGTGTTGGAGAGCATTCTTCCTCCCTGGACTAAAGGAAATGACTGTGACACATCMTTTACTGAGTCAGGCTCATGGTAAGTTGGAAGCCCTGGCTGGGAGAGAGAGGTCAATGCTGACAAAGAGGCAACAGAAAAACCAAATTGAAGAATATGATTTTTGCTGCCTCTTTACCCCCCTTTTTAACCCAAGAATTAGGATCCCTCTCTTTTATAATGGATGAACAGTTCAGTGCCCGTTCCATTGTGCTTTCCTGTACCAGACACTGAAAGCCAGTGTTAAATCTGCTAACAGTAGTAAGAGAGACAAGAGCAAAGAATGTCCTGCATCTGCAAATGAGAAAGAAGCTGACCTGTTGCAAACTTTCTGATTACTGACAGCAAGATAAAAATGACATGCAAAAATGATCTAAGCAATTGAACTGTTGTGCTACAGAGGCAATTCTTTCCTTGCAGTATGGATTAGTAAAYCCAACTATTGCCCAGTTAAATAATCCCAGCATCAAGGAGACAWTACATGGACTTATATCCATTAAAAATGTACTTCTAACATATTCAGATTCTTTACACAKGCTTTCACTTACCTCCAGTGGTTCTTCAAGCAAAGTTTAGAAGTGATTGGCATCATTCCATGAAAATATTAATACATTAACCTTGTAGACTGTTAAACCAGTGAGCAAGACTAATTGAATTAGAAAGGAACGATTCACTTAAGCTAGAAGGAAAAATGGATATATTGATGTGAGGTCTATGCTCAGCAGGTAACTGAATAAGCAACTGACATTTGATAAGTATGAATTTAATAATCATTTGGTGAGCTAAATAACTACTCCAACATAAAATAAGTTAATGTCCCTATTCTGAGAGTCTTATTTTCCACATAGCGGCAAACAAAGAAGCAAAGTTAGAAATGTTTCTTGATCAATTCTGAGATCATTTTGGAAGCCAAAAAATATTTACATTTTACCAAACTACTTTACCACCCTCAATCCAAGTTATTCYACTTCATGGATCTAAAAGCTATGAGTGGTAGACTGAGCTGATGATAAAAGAGTGATCCTGTATGTTCTTCTGCCATTCCAGGCTTGGCATCCTCCCGGCGTGCCTGGGATGCCTCAGTGAGCTTCCTAAACTTGGCTCCCCATCAGTACAACTTGGATGCCCCAGTCAGAAGGTGTTTAAATAAACCTTCTGGCTGGTATTGCCAGTATGTACTTACCGAAATAGGATGAGCCATTTGTTTAATCAGGAAAATAATTATTTGATTCACAAGCTAGGAGAAATTAAATAGAGCAAATATGCTTACGGGGAATAATGTCTACCTATTCTGATGCTCGAGTTCCTGACTGTGGAGCCCTCTTTACGCATATTAAGATGTTTTCTGAAAACAACTATTTCTTTTATSTTCAGGAAAAAATACATCTTTATTTATTTACAATGTCTCCTTAGTCAGTTCCTTTTGATAGATTTCAAAATCAGACCCTTTCCCGTACACAGTGCTTTCCAACCTTGCAAAAAATAGGCCTAGCAACAGCACTTATGAACATTAGGCCCCTCAAAAGTTGGCAACGTGAAATCCTGGAAACTTAGCAATAAAGATGTGACAGAACTCTTGCCTTGACCCAGCACAACTGGCAGGAGCCAGAATCAGAAATAAAGCTCTTTGGCAAAGACAATCAATTTCAAGCCAAATATCAAGAACAGTAGAGGTACAAGGAGTTTTAAAGTCCCTCCATGACATGCTTTGAGCAATGAGAACATTTTTTCAAAACTATATTTAGATTTGAAATACTGAAATTCCAGCATACTTACAAAGAACAAGATGCACACAATTCCTAAACATTTGGAATATCCCAAGAGCCCTGTTAATTAAAACCTGTTCAAAGCAAAGGAAATTGTTGGATAATAGCATTGTAATGAGATTAATACCAAAAATAGAACAAGATACTCAAGGAATTGAATACCATATTCATACAATACAAGGAATTCTAYTGGTTGTTACCTGAAGATTTATGCAATAAACTCTTCATTTATCACGGGAGACATTATTAACAGATAACCATTAGATAGAGGTTTTGTTATTGTTTTTTTTTTTATTTTACCATTATCATCTCTATGCCTTTTTAATCTTTTTTCTACTTCTTATTACTTCTGTATCCAGAAAAGGCACCGCTCCTATAAGATCTTGCTCCTACAAAATCATAACATGTACTTTCGGAGTTCTATATCAAATAGAACAAATCACAGATGGAAAGAATGAATATATCCTCAAATATCAGGGCCTTACTAATGATTTCAGGTTGATATTTTTACGCTAATAGGAACAAACATAAGGGATAAAATTTCCCACAACATTTTCAAACAGTATTACCTTGATTTTGTCTTGGAGGATAGTTACCATGCTGTTCTTCATTCAAGGGAAGATCTCTTACCACATCCTTGCTGGTAACAGCTATAAATATTGCAGATAGTAGCAGCAGTGGGTTGCTGTCAACAGCAACTACATCTTCCCACCACCTCTCCAAGTGATAGCCAGTAAGCGTTAAAGGAAAGGTGTGACTGGATGGACCCCAATGATGCTGAAGAAAAGTAAAAGAGAAAAAGATTATTGCTCATAACTTTTTTCAGTCCAGGTAGAAAATAATAATTACAGCTTTGTGGCTCCAAATGAGAAAGAAGACTTTTTGAAGATTTGGGGCTTTTCTTTTTCCTCCTACACTGGTGAATTTAATCCAGAATCTCTATTTTATTTCGATACTGAAATATGGCCTCTGTACTCATCACCTGCAGTTTAGGCTGTGAACTAGTCTCCAGTTAGATGCATTACTATTGCTCTTCAGTTGCCCTGTTTTCTTCATGATTTTGCCTAGAACAAGAATGTTAGGGACTTTTTTTTCCTGTATCAAGAATATAACAAGTTTTGTCACAGCAGTAGTCAATAATATTCATTAACATTTAGTGTATTTGTCAGTCTGACGCTATCAGCAACTTGAAATGAAAATAATTAAATACATAAAACAAGATCCCTCCACACTTAATGTGGATACAAATAATGGCATCAGTTAATGCTGAGAGATAGAAAGTTAACATCATCATTAATTTAAAAAAAGGCTGCAGTGAAGGAATAACAGACTTGTAATAAAATATCTATCCAAAGCTTTTCTAATTACATTGACAGTAAAGCAGAGTAGCAGCGAGGAAAAATGCATAATTCCAAAGCTGTATATCACTATAGCAGGCATCTTTTGCAGTGATACAAAACTGTTCTTCATGTAGTAAAACATAACTATCTTTCTCAGCAAGAAATATTTGAAGTAATTGCAAACAGCTGAGATGAGTCACATAAATCTCCTTGCAACTGAGTGAGGGAGTTCAGTGCATGGGGGCCTGATCATTTACATCCATAGAGGCCAGTGTGGGTTTTGTCTTTAACACTAGAAACAGTCTAACAGTACAACAGGAGCATCCCCAAGGTTCCCAGACTTCTCCAAAAATAACCCCCCTCTGCATCTGGCACAATATTTAAAATAATCAAATTATCATTTTAATTACCTACATTGAAAACTTACAAACTGAACCTTAATTAATATTAATACTACTTCAGATATCAACACTGAAATACGCTTCAAAGTCATTATTCAGTAATAAATAGCAATCAGCAATAAATGAGATGACTTTAACTGTGCGTTCTGTGCCACCAATAACACCAGTGTGAATTCTAAGGGCACAAAGAACAACTTAAGATCTAAGTAAGATCCAAGACACCATAATTAAACAAATTCTAGTGCTATTCTCTCAGATTACTGAGTACAACTATGTACATAGCAATTGTGCAGGTGTTGAAGTCGAGACTGAAGAATTTGAACTGTAAATAAGTATGTCCCTTTCATTATGGAAGGTTATACTTATTGATTTATAAGTTGTGACTTTTTTCTATAGACAATCTATAGCTTCTTCTGACGTTTGGACATCCAGCATACCTTTTTTTGGCACTGTTATAGATTCATAGGCCTTTCTGATTTTGAGGACTAAGAAAACAAAAGCGAAATGCTGTTAGCAATACTATTCAAGGGAAGGCAAAGTTTAAATACAGGTAGAGTTATATTCTGTCTCAGAAAGGAATGATCACTGTATCTTTTTAAATACAGTGAGTGCTATCATTCTAGGACCTACTAGCCCTAAATGCTCAAAGGAAATCTAATTGAGTCATCTGCAGACCTTCGAAGGGTTTCACTCCTGCACTGGTGTGACTCATAGGAATTTTTAGAAAGCTAACATACAGCTTTTTGCAATGACAATATCCTCCATGTTTCCCCAGATTAGCAACACAAGCATCTGATTTTCTGTTTTCCTCATGGAATAATTTTAATTCTTGTGGGATCCCAGTTAAAGCTTCTGGATATTCTTCTTCGTGACTGCATGCGTCAGCATAAGACCTTCAAGAACAGCCATAACCGATTATACTTTAGCTAGGAACATGCGGGTTGACAGATTGCATTCAACTCAGAATCTTGTTATGGACAAAAGGGARCAAATCATATATATGGACATAATTTATTGTCAGTCAAATGAATGTTTAAGTACATAATTAACAAATTATGTAATCAGTAGATACCTCCTTAGTAATACAGTATAAATTGCTATACAGAGCTTCTTCCTCATTGATGATGTGCTCACTCCGGGTGCGTGAACTCCCACATCGCTCTGGGTCCTGAGGCTGGCCCTTTGGTTCTTCCTCTGGAAGAACGAGGAAGGACTATGAGAGGTTATCAGCATCCTGACGTCCAAACCGGTAGGAGTTTGATCATGGTGGTGGTGGTGGTAAGGATCTCTTTCTCCTTGGTCTTGGCATCCACCTGGGGAATTTTTTAATGTTGCTTATCATAGTCTGCTTCGTCCTTGCTGGTTCCATCCTACGTTCCACCCTACCCAGCCCCAATGAAGACAAAATGACTGAGAGAGGTTTGTCAGCCCTTTTACYATATTTGCATTCACAGAGTTTATGCTCAACCACACGAAGCAATAGTCACCTGACCACTAGGCAACGATTAAAACAAGTTAAGAACAATTCGGGCCAAGGCAAGCCTACAAATGCCCCGAGAACCTGCACTATCAGGTCAATACAAAGCCTACAGYCTTTTACTGGCAGATTTATATCAGTCAGGCTACAATCATGAATGTGTTCCTGCCCAGCAGCGGCCAGGGGAAAATAATCTATTTGTATGTTACCTGGGGGTACAGCAGAAGTGATGCAGTACATGAAGACTRATGTTGTTTGATGAACAGTTTTTCTTGCCCTATATGGCATGAAATTAATTTAACAACACTAAGACTTAACTTGCAAAGAATATTTCATACACTGCACAACTCAAGACTTCATTACTTCAAAATGTCAGGAAAAGTCATGAATGCTGTCATGCTCAAAAGATAAAGACTGTAGTTGGTAATATTACAAACCCTCACTACCTTGTGAAAATTAGACAGCCTTGTATTCTCCCCACACCAGTTGAAAGTATAAGGATGAGGACAGGACAAAATCAGCAGAAAAAAAATATGTTTGATGAATACGTGTGTATATTAATGCTAATCCCCAAAATGGCTTTCAACACAACAAAAAGCATAAATGAGGCAGACAACAGATTAAACAGAAGTTTATTTTTCTGCACTTGAACAAACAGAGTCAATACATTTCTGATATAGTCAAAGCTCTAGGGGTATAGAGGTCAGTAGCACTTTAGAAGCAAATAGATAACAGACTATTATATCCAATGTTCATTACTCTCAGAAAACGTTATTCATATACATTTCTCCATTAGCTTCTATTTATTCTTTTAATGCTCAATGGAAAAATACATTAAACAATAAAATAAATGATTTTTGTAAGGCATAATGGATTTATTATCCGCTTTTCACAATTTACGGAAAATATTTCAAAGTCATGTTGCCCTTTCCATTCAAAGTGTATATTGTTATTCACAAAAATAGGCATTTATTGCCTTCAATTTTTCAATAGTCTAGCCAACGGGATAAAATACTGTTAAGTTGTTGCTTTGGGATGAATGCAAGCGTGTGCTTATTTGCCTGCTTGAAAAAGGTGGCTTCTTGAACTGGGATCCAAGATGAARGAACACAAAAAATGGAAAATCAATTACTCTGAAAACTGCTGCAAGTACAAGTGAGTTTACTACCCTTTGACACAACTAGCCCTCCTGTCTCCTAATTCTTACATGTGTTCAGTCAAAGACGTATTTATTATCTGAGGTCAAGATTTGGAAGATCAGCTACTGAGACTTTTAACAGTAGTGAACAATCCCTTTGCACGCCCATAAATAATGCTAAGTGGACAATTAAGTTGCAATACTCAAGACAAAAATGCAAACAGCTTGTTTCCTTTCTATTTGTTTGCTCAGAAAAAGAATCAGTTTTATTTCTCTGATTGCATATTGCTGTCCATTGTGTCAATCAAAGTGAAAAAATGAGACATTTTCTCACACTCATCAAATTTTACAATGCAATGTTCAAATTGTAAAACACAAACTAAAAGATTCTGAGTTATACGGTATTTTCTTTTTTTTTTTTTTTTTTTACAATAAATTTGATGGCCAACACACTCCATATAGTCCATTTAATGAATAAAATAGACCACAGTTGACTTGAAATCTTTGCAGATAGCTTCGTTTGCTAATGAATCCCTTCCATACCTACCATGTCTCTCTTTCTATGAATAAATTTCTTAATTATAACATATAGATCTACAGCTTAATCTTAGAAGCTGATGTACACATGCAGCTAAACATGGGTTATACTAAAGAATTGTGCTTAAAATGTTGCTCTTGCATATGGATTCATCAACTATCACGATTATTGTATCTTCATGCAGATAAATTGAAATACGCACAGAAGTAACAACAGCTTAGGAATTAAGCTTTCAAATCAAACCAGAAGCAGTTATAAGACCATCTTCTCCAAGGTAAAGGACTTTCCTATTGCTGCAGTGTGAAACTCTTCTTCTCATCTTATTCCACAATGATAGAACTAGCCCCAGTGTTGCAAGTTTTAAAAGAACATCCATTTAGGGAACAGTGAGGCTCAAATACTTGCTTGAAGTCACTTAAGGCAACAGATGGAACCAGAGCAAACCACAGKAAGACAAGAAGAATGCAGCATATCCTAAGGTCATTGTTAAGCTTAAGAAAGTTAGGGGAAATGCTACTTAGAAGTAGCTTTTATAGAAATAAAATTAAAAATAAAATAAATTATTGAAAGATTTTATTTTATTTGATATTTCAATACTTTAGATGGGAAAGTGAGAAGTTTAGTCAGCATGAAGGAGACCTCAGGAGTAAAAGACCTCTAGTTAAAGACAAGGTGACAGAAATAGATGGTGTAAATCTCCTGCTATAGAATAAGTGTATTTCAGCAGCCTACTCTAACTAAATACTGGGAGGTTGGATCAAAACAACCTTAGTGACTTCTCCAAAATATGCAAACCCAACCATAAATGTGCCAGTCAACCTCAACATACTCTGATTTCACAGCCTTCCYACCCTCTGTGGAGTTATGAGCAACTGCGGATAGTGGAGGACAGAAGGTCATTATTTTATATTATGGATATACTACCAACAGAGCTAAAAGGGTAAATGCAAATGGGAATTGAAGTTAGAAATCATGTAGCAGAAGATTATTTCTGTTGTTTACTAGATACTAGCCAAAAAAGATAATAAAAGTAATGATAAATGTTGGAACTGTAGCGAAAGATACAGAAAATTATTACCCTTGTCACAAGTATGTCTTAAGGTGCATTCTTTACAGGAAGAAATACAGGATAAAAATATTACCCTGAGCAGTGACATTCCTACTAAGACAAACYTTAATATTAAAGAAGCAACTGATCTGGGAAACTGAAATAAAATAGTTTGCAAGTCAAAAAGTTGCAGTTTGGTAAAACAGGCCAAAATGGTAAATCTGAAAAAGTGTGTGTAATTTCAAGCATATGCAAGGGAAGGTGGGGAGCAGATTTTGAAAAATATTGTTATTAATTTTGGTGTATCACAGGTAAGCTTAAAAAAAAAAAGAAGAAAGTTCACCTTCCAACAGCTGTGCTATTTACTGTTTTCTSTAATCAAAGCTTATACATAGGAACAGACCTCAAGGGCATTATCTCAAATCTCTTGACAAATGTGAATTTCAGAAGTGAAATTATAATGCACAGAAGACACAGCCCTAATAAAATGGTCYCATTCTCTGAAACAAAACTAATGAAGGATGGATGTGGAATCAGATGACTAGCTAGCTAATTTTCATTTACTGGCATGATAAATCAGACTTTTTAAAAGGCGTGACTTTATCTTACTTGCTTAYGTACCCCTGCCACAGTGAGATGCCATGTGCAAATCAGATGCCCAAAGCTCTAACCATGCAATTTTATACAAAAGGACAATATGAGGTGCTTTAAACATTTYTTGTTTAAAGCAGGAATCTTTCAGATTGCCTGTATTCAGGACAGTCTGTTTCCTTTTTCCAGGTCAGGAAAAACAAAGACAGCAAAAATATAAAAAATGAAATATGTCAAGCTAACTTGATAATAGTTGATGAAATAACAAATTTGGTTAAGTGCAATAACATCAAGGTAATGCAATTAGACTTTTGTAAAGTGCTTGGCTTGGTACTGCATAACATATTGCCTGGAAGCCAGAAGATCAGAAAATCACCAAGGTACGCATTACCCATATTACCAAGAAGTTTCAAACTATAATCAAACTATAATTAATTATAATTAAGAGTTAGGAATCAGGGAGCTGGTGTGCACCTTAGAGACTCCACAAGGATCAGTTCCAAACACTGCATAGTTCATAAGGTTGCTAGCAACCCAAAGGACAACAAAATCCTTTCCAATCGAGTTTGTAAATGACATGAAGACAAAATACAGAAAAGAATGGGTAACAAATCTAGAGCCAGGTGGCTAGATTCAAACCTTGCATGGCATTATGGCAAAGCATAATGTTAAGTAGGAAATACTTAGCAAATGGAGAACTGGGAAGCAGTGGCTCTGAACAAGGATTAGGAACTCAGAGTGGAAAAGATATTCTTACCTTTCTATTTGCAGTAATGTGGAAGTTAGTAAAATGTTGTATCCYTCAGTGTTCAAAATTCAAAAATAGCTCGAGAATGACACAAGGGCTAGAAATGTGAGGTGAAATTAATCCCAGTTATTTATTCTACTGAAARAATAATTTGTTTTACCTCTGTATATTTGTTCATATATAAGTGTGTGTGYATATATATTATTTGATGTGAAATGAATTAATAATATAGGCCTTTTTAATTTTGCAGACATAGAATACTATTACCTAGAAGTTGAAAGTAAATCAATTTGCACTCAGAATAGAGCACAAATTGCTAGTAGTGAATCACAGAATGGTTGAGGTTGGAAGGGACCTCTGGAGATCATCTAGTCCAACCCCCCTGCTCAAGCAGGGTCACCTAGAGCACGTTGCACAGGGTCATGTCCAGGCGGGTTTTGAATATCTCCGGAGAAGGAGACTCCACAACCTCTCTGGGCAACCTGGTCCAGTGCTCCGTCACTCTCACAGGGGAGAAATTCCCCCTCACATTCAGGCGGAACTTCCTGTGCTTCAATTTTTGCCCATTGCCTCTTGTCCTGTCACACGGGACAACTGAAAAGAGCTTGTCCCCATCCGCTTGACACCCTCCCTTCAGGTACTTATACATGTTGATAAGATCCCCCCTCAGTCTTCTCTTCCCCAGGCTGMAGAGGCCCAGCTCTCGCAGCCTTTCCTCGTAGGGAGACGCTCTAGTCCCTTAATTATCTTCAGAGACCTACACTAGACTCTGTCCAGTAGTGCCAGGTATCTCTTGAGTGAGTATGCACTCTCTTGGTTGAACTCACTAGCAGTATCAACTGAAAATTTTTCATTGAATAGTTTTTGGTAAAGTGGTCACCTCGTTCCAGTGATCATTTGCTTAGATGTGTTGAATTCAACGGTATTTCTTTTTTGGGGGGAGACTGGTGGGGAAGAGGGGAAGGGAARGACAATGTCATAATGTCAGGTTCTGTTATTGTGGCTATTCTAGACTTCTAACCTAAAGGACCCAATCTTAATGAAATCACCACGAAAAGACAATGTTCTGTAGGTCCACTGGTGTTTTCCATATTGATTTGATCCATGCACAAAAATAATGATTTTGAATTTTCATCTTGATTTAGTACAATGCAAGTGAATGTTCTCATTTTTCAGATAGATCTAATTAATAACAATATGSAAGAACTATCACAGGTAAAACGAAYTCCCTSTTGCAAGAATTTTAAAATAAAGAATAAATATTTTTCAAAAAGGTATCTTCTAGGTAAGTCTCAGATCCCAGACTTGAAATAGATATTAATTCAGGAAAGCCTTATGCATTTCAGAAGGTTAGAGTAAGTCACAGTGGTTCCTCCTTTATCTTTAAAAAGAATTTTCAAAAAAGTAAAAAAAAAAAAAAAACCTATCAGGGTAGCACAGAGCTTTTCCTTTAACTTCTCTTTAAACCTTTTTTTCCCTATATTATGAAAGAGGAGAAGCCTAGTATCAGCTCTTAAATGACACGGTTTCAATTAAGACTAAAATGACTTGTCAACCTGCTAAGGCAGCAAGAAGGGAGAAGGCAGGCAGCAGCCTTTCTTCCTGCCTGATGTAATACGGATATTCTTTTCAGAGGTCCTTCTGCAAACTGACTTTGGAGTCAAACTTTCTTGTCTCTCTTTATAACTGAAAGGTTGAGATTATAACTGCAAGGTTGAGTTTATCTTAATTCTTTTTTTGATGATGATGTTGTTTTAACACTTGYAGTTTTAAAGTGAGAGACAGAGAGTAAATGAATCCTTGTAAATAGTCCTGCTGCTGAAACTCAGCTGCTTCTCATACCAAACTTAAAAGCTAGTTTAGGTATTTATGCATGAGACTTCATCTTTTGCACAGACCTACCTTTAGCCAAAACTATATAAATGTCATAGAATCAAGCAGATGCTTTGAAATAGCAATACTGCTTATATGTCTACTACCTTCATTCTCAGTAACTATTCAGTCCTTTTATGAGAACTTTCCAAGAAGTTCAGCCAGACATATGAAGGAAGTACGAAAAGTTTAAGACAAATGGTTGAAGTTTAACATTGTCAAAAGAAATTAAAAGACAAAAATTCTAATGAAACCTCTTAGATAATATGAGCCCTATTACATTTGCAACTATAATCAAAACACCTTTCAAGCATTTGAAACAGAATAATATTATCAAACTTAAGCAATTAAAACAAACAAACAAAACCAAAATGCTTCAATATTTTAAAACAAAATKGTTTGTCATTATCATAGTTCTTGCKGTAAGCCTGGATACAATGGCAAAAAATTCCAGATTTGAAATTTCTTTTATTTTGCCATTTTTGTAAGAATTTCTTTCTTTTCTCCCAGCCAGCTGGCTTAAGTAGTCAAGATCTGGTAGAATAGGTCCATAAAGAGGAAAATTATAACAATCTGAATTACCCTCCTCTTTGTTAATCATTAGGCTTCAGCATTACAAAACATAATATCTATTTCAGCTCTGGAAACACTAATGGATCTAAAAATTTCTGTTAGTTTTCAGTAACAGTTAACCCTTATATTTTCACATCTTTCTCAAAGCAAAATGACTAACACAACAGTCATATATATACAGTTAATGGTTTTATTATTAACAATCTTTCTTCCCAACATCCTACATCATACCAAAAGACCTGCAAATATTCATGAGCTGCCCTCCAAGCAGACAGTACCAAGAGAAAATGAGAAACATGGACAAAGGAGTAGGAACACAATAGCATGAAGGAATAGCACCAGCAGTTAGATGCCTGGTCCTCAAGCCTTCTCACTTTGATGAATACGTGACAACAAACTGCAAAAATCATGAGTCCAAATTCATTCTTTCAAAGGGGAATACACTGCATTATGCAGATTTTCCCCTTCAGAAAATGACCTCTGAAAAAGTCATGTAGTGTTCACACTAATCAGATTTTTAGCTCACCTAATTTTTATTTGTAAACAGAAATAGTACATTGCATTTTATGTACATAGCTTCAGTCTTTTTTGCAGGTGTATAACACCTGTCACAGCACTAATTATTATTTATTTGTGCTAGGTTGGTGCTTGAAGTCCCTGTCGCGAGCTAGGATCTCACTGTAACACTAAAAAAACACATAACAAGATGGTGCCTATATAAGGCTTTACAAAGAACTTTACAAGCTGAGCAAGAGATGGGATAGACAGATTGATACAGACCACCAGGGGAGGAAATAATGAGACAACAATTACTAGTATGATGAGGAGCACTGTAAAATTCTTGTACGTTTTAAAAGAAAAGGAGAACTTAAGAAGAAATTTTGGCCTGAGGATGCTCCTAGCAAATTCTTGTGAAAGGCAGCATAGTAAAAAGGAAWAGTCTACTAGTTAAACACAATTATTGTGTGGTTSATAGGATGAGACTGAGTGCTGATGAAAAGGGAAGTTGATATGTCTGTACAGATGGTGAGAAATMAGGAGAATGATGAAGAAAAGCTGCTAGCTTAAGTTTCATGCAATAGAAAAACGGCCAATGGAATTACAGGACAGRAGACATGACAACATTGAAGTAGAAAACAAGATTATATTTGTCAAGCCCTAAGACATACTGATAATCAAGATACCAGATGATAATAGTATTACCTTCAGAACTATTAATTTGARTATTAGAAAGCCTCACCCCAGGAACAGTGTATGTAAAAGCCTGAGTAACCAGTTAGGTGATTACTCAGTAGCATGGAGCCTTGCAGGGAGATTCCCAGAACAGACGTGGTATAACGACTGTACCACCATCACCCCACAAGACACCCCACGGACCGATGAACTGCTTCGTCTACTTCCCACCCCTTACAGACAAYGGGCCCCTTTTGCTTCCTTGATACCTCAGGTCAACAGAGTATTCCCGGATTCTCTGTCAAAGACTATTTCTAGGCTATGAAGGAGTCTTCTCTTACAAACTATAGGAATATGCATCAGAAAGACATTTTCTACACTTTCCAGGCCTCATAAAATTTTCCACRTGTCCAGTACTCCTCCAACCCTCAGATCAGCCCAAAACGAAAAGAAATGCAAAATGCCTTTAAGAAAACAGTATTTTTATACAATTTCTCTGGCTTGTCCTGGGTTTATGGGTAAACTGAGTTAAATGTAAGTCTAGCCTGAAATGCTCAGGGAACAACAAAGTCCTAATTTCTGGTGACAGATGTTTAATTTTTTAAAATATATTTGCACTAGTAACTGATGGTAGTATAYAGCTTAGCTGGAGCCTTGAATTTAAAAACTGGGTACACAGTCATTGCAGACACTAGATTCCAATGATTCAAATATGTCAGTACTCTTTCTGTAAGTCATCTTTGCAGGGTAAGGCAATGTTGCCTCTGGCACATCAAAGCATCARAATTAGATGCTCACTCTATAGAAATTCAGGGAATATAGATTGCAAAGTAAGACTAGAGCTTAGTTTTTAAAAGAGCTTTGCYTAATTAAATTCAAGGTCCTACCTTTCGTAGGGGAATCTGTTGGCATCTGTTTTGAAGAGAGAAGGGAGAAGCACCCCTGTAGTTTATGATAAGGATGAGCTGGTTTAAGCTCCTTGCAGAATTTCTTGGTCTCTCTGAGGCAGTGAGAGCCATTCCAAATGGGGTAAGCAAACAACAGCACTTCTAAYGGGAGAATGGTGACAGTATTTTCACCTTCTACTTCGGAAGCAATGTTTGTGGCAGCATCCTGACCATCTACCAGATCAGCACACATCACGYGTCCAGGTTTTTCTACCACACAACAGAAGGAATGGGGAAGAGCAGTAAGCGCGGAGGCACTGAAACATCTAATCGTTCAGACATGATTTCCGAGAGGTGCTAAACAGCAAGTTTCCATTCACCTTCAGTTAGGTGCCAAAGCTCTGGAGGTTTTGTCAGATATGAGCATGCACTCCCTGCCACTCCATCCCCTACTATTCTTCATTGAGCATTGCAGCAGCCACCCTGTGGGGTGTTGGATACCACAGGCTTCTCTGCAGCACCACTCACCAGTGAAACAGACCCAGTGAATCTGGACTTTCAGATTCACTAAATGTGTCTTACTACTCACGACCTTGATTTTTAGCTTATATGGGCTTGTTTCCAGAAGAGTCATTAAAAAAGAAAAGGTTACAGGTTCTCAGAGCTAATACCGATCTTATCGGTGCACGTAACACTAAACACACAGTGCTGCAGCTATGCTGCTATGCAGGAGATTATGCAATGCTGCTAATTTGTTTTATGTAGCAAATAGTGAAGCAAAATTAACTTCCACTCTCCTCATAAGATGGAACTTTGTAATATCTCTCTACTTACAGTAAGTTATCAAATATTGGTTGCCCTCATAATCAAGTCACACAATTTGCACATTCCAGGGCAATTTGTTTACCACACTAATCTATATTTTCTTGCAAAGTAAGAAATAGTAAAAGGACAACTGCATTAACAGCTAAATGAAACTGAAGAATTTAATCAGCCTGGAAACTGTTTGCTTAAGGATTCTTGAGATAAGAGAATATAATTAATATCATTCCAAACTTATGCTCATCTGTTTTAAAGAAAGCTGACCTTTCTTTATAGCTAAAATCTTCAGAATTTCTGCTAAAACAATTCTTCCTGTTTCTTAGGAAGGAATTTCTGTTACTCATCACCATTAGCCACAGTCTGGGTCCAGTTTTCAGTACTTATTAGATATGCAGTTTTGCTTTACAACACTTTCTATGAGAAAATTCATCAAAGCCTGATTTTGGTTTGAAAAATACCACTTATCTTTYCTTTTCTTCCCCACCTACCTTTTTTTGAAGGTCTGAATACTTACAGCAGGTGGGGCAGCAACACCTGGCCTATGGTGAAGTGAGAGATTTTATTTTAGGTACAGTACTCTGAAGAAAGGCAGTGCTAATTGTTTTGCTTCAATACAAATGGGAACCAGCACTTCAGAATATTGCATCTGGATATAGAGCTGCTGCTGCAGTCTCCCGTAAGAAGTCTGCAGCTTGGAGAATTGAAAAGTGAAGGAAGGTCACTAGTAAACTACTGAGAGCACCAGAAACTGCCGGCTTTAGATTAATTTTAATTAACTTTAGAGTAAGACGYGAAATTACTGGTTGCTCAAGGAGAATAACCATTACTGAAGATCTCACCACCGCCACCATTTTGCTGGCCCCKATGGAGTAATAGTTAGTCCCTGGATATTTGGCTTCTCTCCAGGATTATGTTGCAATTCTTTCCCGAATCTGCATGAGACAACCACAAGATATGTTTTTATAAATATACATCCCCGTTGTGGTRCAGCTGATATTTGTTCAAGCTCAGTCCACATGTGCTCAATAGAGGCCAGAGCTTGGCAGAGAARTATCATGAAGCTGCTAGCTGCTCTGAGCATGTTCCTTGTGCTTAGAGYTCCCTGATACCAGAGAATCTGCATCTCCTGCAGAGCGGCACAGCACGCTATACCTTGGTGACGAAAGGACTAAGTATGGCTTTTTACCCAGCTCCCTCTGATCGGTGTACCACAGCACCACAGCAACTGGAAAAGAAACAGAGAACAGGCCAGTTGGAAAGTTTTGTCTGGAAAGGAGAAGTAAGAGAGGCGGGAAAGGACAAGACTGACAAAAGCAATAAAGATAAAATAGTCTATAGGAAGGATAAGTCTATTAACTGCAAGAAAAAAAAATCTTTCAGGGAAAAGAAAAAACAGAAAGAAAGATATTACAATTTTAACAGTGGGACACTTCTACAAGTCACACGTGATAAAAGCTCTGCATCTCTGACTTTTCTTCAGCAGCTTTGCAGTGTTCAAATTCTTTTAACAAAGTCATTTAAAAGAGACATCACTTATAAAATATTGATACATGTAAAGCTTTGTGGTCAGATACAAAATCTTTTAAGTCTAAGACATCTTTTGCAGCCTGGCTGAGAATTTCCATTCTAGAATTCCTTCTACAATAGAGCACTGAATTTCGTTGATCCTGTCTTCAAGCTTTCCCCACAATCTTTGTTCAAACCAATCTATTTGCAAATCAAGTTGAGCTGCAATCCTTTTAATAGCTGTTACAGTAAAAATAGTCACAAGGCTTTAGGCTACAGTAGTGAAAACAGGCTCTTTTGTTCCCATAATAGCAGTTCAATCCAGCTGCAGCATTGGTTCAAGTGACTTGGTTGCCAATAACCATAGCCAGGTGCTTATTAGAGCCTTCCGTTCATTAACAGTCTTTAATTGCATCATTTCAGAAGCATCCTTCGCTGTTACATAACATTATCTACTCCATTGGTTAGAGGAGTGCTGAAACACCACTTTTGAACAATGCCATACAAAATGGCAAGAAAATGAGTCTTCAACAACTAGCAAAGTGATGGACAGACCCTTAGATTTTTCATGTTCCCAAGTGGCAGAGGTTGAAGTTTCAGGCTACAGATGAAATACGCATGATACATTCCTCAGCTAATTATTTGTCAGTGTATTAATAAATCACACCAATCCCTGCAAGGCTATCTAAATTTAGAAGGTTCATGAGAAGTAATACATAATTAATAYCCTTAGATTGGATGGCTTAAAGGCAAGTGATTTCCTGATCTCATATGAAGTAGAGAGCATTTATCACTGTTGCCCAAGTAAGGAATTGCCAGCAAGCCTGCTTTCTTGGCATGTATATAAATGTCCCTGTCATTTATTTGAGTTCATGTGTAGAAACAGAAAATACATAATATCTGGAGCTAGATTTTCAAAGGTCCATGCTCTGATGTTTTTTGYATGTTTAAAGATACAAAATCCATTATGTGCACATATGGATAATGAATTGATGGTCTATCATAAAAATCAATGAAATTGTTATCACTGACATCAGGATAGTACTGCCAGGTCACAAAAACACATGTTTGTGTATGCAAATATTTGCATGCAAAAATATCCAGTCATTTGTGAGTGCAGCTCTCATCTTACCTCTCAAAATGATCTACCATAGCCTTTTCAGGAGATGCTTCTCACATCTTCCCCTTTCCCCTGTGTGGATCTCTATGGGACTCTTTCCTTAGTCCTATTCCCTTCTCATATGTGTTTTGTTTCTCAGCAAAATCATCCACAAATACTAAGCTCTACAATAATGGTTGAAAGTTCTCCTTTGACCTCCAGGCCTGAATCCTCCTACCAGGATAACARCGTGATCTGACTAACAAAATATCCCCTTCATATCAGGCTGCCAAAACCAGAGCTTCAGACACTTGCCACTCTCCTCCACCTAGTTACACTACAAACTCCKCAAAGCTTCTCAAACTCTCAACTTGAAATCTTCTGAAAACCAGTGATGAGAACAGAGTCTGTTCTCCTGCCTACAGCTGTCTGACTGATTGCTCATAGGCTAAGGAGCCATGAAGAAATCCACAACCAACAGCTAAAATGCAGCAAGGGTGACCAATTTTATTCTGCCCTTTAAATCTTGTGTGACACACACAACTCAGAAAAGATACAAAACAAGCAGGAAAGGTACCGAGCAGATGACAAATCAGAATATGAAAAAAAAAAAAAATATTTAACTTTTTACTATACCAAGGTCGTTGGCTAAGGAGCCATGAAGAAATTCACAACCAACCAATGCAGCAAGGGTGACCAACTTTATCCTGCCTTTTAAATATTAATTTTATCATGCCTTTTAGATCTTGTGTGATGCACACAACTCAGAAAAGATACAAAACAAGCAGGAAAGGTACCAAGCAGATCATAAATTGGAATATGAAAAAAAATATTTAACTTTTTACTATACCAACGTCACATAATCACAGAAGAGAGCAAGCAACAGATTATTGTTCAAGGTAAAAGAAAAAATACCTGATTTTTTGGTATTTACAGTTGCTGAGATATCAAAAAGAATTGAAACAGATTTCTAATTGAAATAGAATAGAATAGAATCACTGCTGGAAATCTTTTCCAAAATCTTTCTTCCTCAATTAGACATATTTTAGCAATTTCAATTTAGGCTGCTCCTTAATTGTGTGGGCAGGTACACAGCCAAYATTTAACTTAGACACAAGAGCAGCAGATGGAAAGCTCACCTAGCTAAAATCTTGCATTTCAGTGAGACATACAGCCTTAGTAGGGATCTCATCTTTGACCTGACCTGACTTCAGCAGCCTTTTTTCTGCCTTAAATATACACAATCTTATCCCACAAGTATTCATGCACCATGCTGATAAAAAGTAATTTTCAGCTTGTTACTAAAACGACGTGACTTTTACTTTCTTCACTGGTTCCCTTCTTCCTATTTCACCAAACATATGCCAAACACCCATATTTTAGGCATTCAAAAAAATGCTTTGATGCTACCTCACATGCTGTCTGTATGCTTCAGTGGAGTTTTTGCTATATATGTACACAACAGCACAATTTTGTTTAAACCTTCTGTCTTCAAGACGGTAGAACTAATGGTGGAGCTCYACAGGCTTTACTATTGCTTGTTACTCATACTACTACCGTTTGCTGAACGTAGGGGCAAAGACCAAAGTATGAAACATTGATAAACTCTGTCATACAAAGATGTCAACTGCAATATCTTTGCTTAGTCCCTTATCTTTATAGTATCCTAGGAGATAAATCTCCCATTCTTCCTTTTTTCCTACACATTTAACAAGTGTACTGCTTTTTCTTTTATGCAGCTGACGTCAGGACTGCAAGAGAGGGTTTTCTGTCATTCATTTCTGCTTTTCATTAACACTTTCAAAGGGTTCTACCCAAAAAATTGAACATTCAGACTCTCCCTTTATAAGCTCTGTGTCCTACATTCAAATTTTACAAATAGTATTTTCATCTATTACCTTTATTTGGCATTATAATACTAAGAGTGCAAAGTAAAGGATTTAATATGCAAATCTAAGGTAAACTTAYTTATATAGATTAGTTGCTCCCCTTTACCAATATACCATATATAATCTGTCCATGGACCATACATCATACCACAAAGCAAAAAAAAAAAAATGAATGCATTGTTATTTGATATAAATGCCTGTAATTATTGACCAATAAAAAAAAATAAGGGACAACTTGCTAATAATTTTAAAAGTACTTTTCCTCCTCTAACAAAATTAGAAGCCTGTAGTGCCATCAAGATGGGTTTTTTTGYTGTTCTTTTTTTTWTATATATGCAATACTTCCTACTACAGTCATAACAATTCAGCATTCAAGCCATTTTTGAAACTTTACATATTATTATACAGAAGATTTTAAATGGATGTCATAATACTTGGTCCAAACTATTCCTAAACACTCAASGGCTTGCAGGTTGATAAAATAGTGAATTATTTCTTAACTGGTTAGCAAAAAACAACCTTTTCAAAGTACTGAGATTAWTTTTTATCTCACTTCCATGGTTTAACTTTAATTTGGAAACAAGAAACAATGTGAAAGAAAGGATAAMGGAAATTAAGATATTTTGTTTTGGATTTTGGTACTGAAGCAAAATATGCCAGTCTTTTTAAACTGACTGTGTGCGCCTTGTTACATATTCATCCTGGCTTACTGAACTTCTCAGGAACATTCAGATCACCATTAAAATGCATGCATTGTCTAACAGCTCTCCTGGGCTAATCTCCTTATCCAAAATGGAATTCCAAAACACGCAGGATGCTCAGTCATGGAGGAGATAGTAATGCATCACGGAAACGTAATGCAGCCAGTGAACAAGTCCATAGGAAAGAATGAGAGCATCTGTCATTCAAAACTATATCACCTCTGAATTACAGTTGTTCACTCATCCTTGGAGGTAGTTTCAACAAACAAAAATAGTTTGATTTAAAYGAAAAATCTCTGGAATTAAATATTYCTATAATTTTTCTCAACATAAAAGTTGAAGGAAAGCCGTCCTCTGAATAACATAATACCTTGTAAAAACCTGTCCATTCTGCCGAAAATAAAATGTGACGGAAAATTGCAAAGCAGTCAGAGAATCCTTTTGTCACTAGCAATATGACTTTTTATTTATATTTTGTGGAAAAMCTATAGTTTCATCTTAGGAGAGTGTTCCTCCTAAAATGGATTATGTCATACATACATCCATATATGCAGCTCGTGCTAGCACTCCAGTTACAYGGTGGCTGCACTCTGAACCAAGGCAGGAGCCGAACCAGAATAAGAATTCTTATTTTGGAATGTGTGTTTTGCTGTAAGCCAACTGAATACAACATTTTTTGTGAAATCCAGTTATAGCACACAAAAGGCACCAGCTGCACTCCTGAACTTTTACTTCCAKTTTTCATAGGAAGACATGGTAAAAATATTAGTAACAAAGAATGGAGAATAATGTCATTTTTCCAGGCATCAATGGTATCTTTCTGTCTGATTAATTGCAGGGGAAATAAGACCTGCTTGTCATATAAATACAATAATGAAGCAGCTGTGGGCAGAGTGATTATCCTAAAGAACACTGCAAATTTGTGAAAGGCAAAGGGAATTCCAAATGCTACCCACAGAGTCAAACTCAAATAGTARAAGAGGATCCTTGCAAGAACTGGTTAAAAAATACATATCATGTTTTGACATCTTTTTCTGAAGATAAAAACATAAAGGAAACAGGAGGAGGTAGAAAGAGATATTTGTTTTAATTAAATCCCTCAAGTTCTGATTATTTTCTGATCCTAAGATACAGAATTACTTAATTTTTTATCTTAAATAGCAATTATAAGATAAACAAATCTATCMATAGCCCTAAATGTTCATCCAAAGAATGGACCTGGATTTCATATTCAGAACCGCGTAACAAACTTAGATGCATAAATTCATTCACTGACCTGTTCTAGTTTCCTGTATCATATAGTCCCAATTTTGTCTAGGCTTGAAAAAAGATTTCACAACAGTGAACAGTGTTTTACAAAAGTCTATAAGGTGTTTTAGGTTATGGTGGTGATAAAAACCATATTTAGCTTGTTTTAGGTCATTCTATAATCTTCTCACAGTGRAATCATTCACCGGGTTATACACAGAACAGCTAAGTCACATAGGGAAATGTRATACTACCACACAAATTCAGTAGTTGTAAAATTCTTGTATTTACRATAGGGAGCATTTTTTTTAATCCAATTTAATATTGAATGTATGTGCTTTTTCATTTCCTTATTAGTTTTGGCCTTGTTTGATTTATAGTTTCAGATTCATAATCAATACCAAGGACCTGTCTGGAAAGGTAATTATTGCTTTCGGAATTTTTTGGAAGAAAAGACTCTCTTGTACAGACATTTAGTTTAGTTTTGTCTTGTTTCTGTTAATCTGAAATCAATAACCTATTTGGAGCTGAAGCCAAAATAAAGATATACTCACTAAGAGAAAGATTTTCGGGCCTCTTATGAAACAAGTTTTGTGGTGACTACCTACAAAACGGCAGGGAGTATATGGGAACTCCTCATAGCCAGTGGGAACCTCTCAGCCACCCAAGCAGCTAATAAGGACTTGTGATGAAATATATCTTTCATCAGCTCAGTATATATCAATGCTTATAGCTCGGAGGACACACGCGTCCCAGGAAGGCTCCACAGGATGATCCCCCCTGCCATCTCTTTCTTAGGCCTCCTGMGATGGCTGCAGCCCTCAGGGATGGCATTCCCTCCCAGTCACCGCTGATTTTTCAGAGATGCTGAGCACTGTTCCCCTTGGCTATAAAACAGAAYGTGTTCAGCTAGTGCACGACACAGTATCATATCCAGGCTAACTACAAAGAAATCAATTTTCTCTCTTTCCAATTTTCTATTGCTAGTGTGTCCATTTTACACTCATATCGCTTTTGGGCCATTTCAACGGCGAAAGTAAAACTTATACTTCAGCCAAAAGCCCCTTTAATTTGACAGACAACTGGACTCCTGTGAGCAGAAGGATGTCAAAACATTAACTACTATCAGATGGCCTTACTTTACTTCCACACAGACGGGAGTTTTTCAGATTAAAATAATTAAAGATTATAACTACAATGACTGACGGTTGACTGTTCTATTGTAATTAGGCTCTTCGTAATTATCCACATTTTTATTCTACCTGATACCTCAAAAAGAGTGAGTTGATCACTAAACACCCACAGTGATATAGGGTACTAGTATCCTCATTTTTCTGGCACTAAGGAAGACAGACATCAAGTGACTTGTTGCAATTCATACAAAAGACCCGTATCACAGTCAGACWTGAAAGCCAGGAGCCTCACTGCCTTTGTGTCATTCTGAAATGAGTGCTTAAAAGTTTTACATTTGGTTAATGACAATCAATATAGCAGTTTTGCATCCTTATCAGAATGATTCCAGATAAGGCCATCTCACAGAAACAACCTAGCTTGCTTAGTAAACAAGSAAATGCTATGCTTGCAGGCATCTCCTATTTCTCCATTGCCTTAAAATGTTGTCAGAARCCCAACTCATTTTTCTCAAATAAATACAGATGGAGACACTTCAGCACCTACCCCGATGAGAGACCAACACAAACAATTAATATTAGCAAAATGGTTCACAAAACATTGTAATGACTGCAGATAATGAATTGGGAATCTTCAAGTTTTGGGTTGTTGCTGGCTCTGAGCAAAGACACTGCACACTCAGTGTTTGCTATTCCGCGAAAAAGCTGCTAACAAAAATGGTACCTTAGGACGTATCAGAGCTAGGTCAAGTCAGGAATCAACATAGTCTGTTTAATCCAGCACTAAAGTTGAGCTTTTAGGCCRTTTGGAATACAGCCACTTGGAACAAGCACATAAACCTTATACCTGATCAGAGCACAGGACGTATCTACATAAAGTGCCCGGTAAGTTTGTCCTCCTAGAATATACTATATAGACTTATTCTTCCTG
>NW_028187055.1:2386065-2565191 GCF_003343005.1 Rhea americana | reverse complement strand
GGGGGAGGGGGCTTCTAATTCTTCCTAAGCTCTCTAATCTTCCTCCTAGCCCATTTCCAAGTTCTTCCAACAAGTAAATACTACAAATAGTAGATTATTTCTCTCTTATCAGAACACAGAGTTTATTTTATCCACGCTTTCTCATCTAGCATTCATTGCCTCAGGCTATGATTCCTGTGCTCTTCCTGCCAACTGCAACCCTCAAAATATGTGGCTGCTTGCAAACGTCTGTGACGAGGCAGGAGTCAGGTATAAACAAGGAGAATCATTTTCAGATGCCTCCTGTGAATAAACCTGATATACAGAAGCCAGAACTATACATACAAGTACTTCATGGGGCATAAATTTGCACCTATGCAGTAAAGGTTAAGGTTGAGCACCCTTTAAAATGTATCCAAAACAAATCTGGGAGCAGGAAAATAGTAGGTGAATCCTTAATGTGTCATTAGAAACAAAGAATCTAAAACTTTCAAAAATATATACTGTTATCGGAGGCATTCAGCATTGCCAACTTAAGCCATTTAGAACTACATCTTTATTCTGGCCTCCCCTTTACCATCATCTGTGCTTGCACAAATCCCTCATACAGGCAGGCACTGCAAACTGCACTATCATTCTGGCAAATGATAAATGTCATTAATGCTAAGCACACCCAGGTAGTTTGTGTGCATAAATCTTAGGAATAGGCTTGCCCTTCTAATAGATTACAAAAGTAGGACGACCAAATGCTTACACATAGAGAATTACAGCTGCTGATCACCTTTTAAAATGGAGTCATTAAAAATGATGCTAACTGGTAAAGAGTGAGTTTTTTAAAAAAATCTTAAGGTCAGCTACTCTACTTTGTCAACAGTTTCATCTATTTGCCTGAATGGCACTGTTTACATTAATACACCAGACCACTCCWTTGCTTGGTGTTAATGTCTGTGTTTGCTTTTTTGTATTTACAACATTAAAGATATTAATTTTTAATATACCTTTTTTATTAAGTGTTAGAAGGATATGAACATACACGCAGGCTCCTCTACTACCTGAACAGGCATGCACCAAATTCTGCGTTCAGATTAAGAAGTCTTGTATTTTTATATTACAAACACATGATTTGAATAACAAATTTTAATCATAGATGTATCTTGAACAAGATTTTTCTATGTATTTAGATGAGCTGTTATTTCTCATAATTCAATTTCGTGTAATGATAGATAATCTAAACTGAGATACTGAAAGTATCTTTCTGGATGGAAACAGCAAACATGCAGTCTAAAAATGAGAATTTTGAGTAGATTATTTGTCAACTACAGAATACATATGGATAATTCACTCCTATCCATAATTTAGTCTTTGAACAGATGTTGTTTGTCCTAAGGGAACCAGGTACCCTGCTTTTATTTGGGCTTTGATACAAAATACCTAATTTCTAGCACAATCAGCCAGGACCTCTCTAGAAGTCAGCTCCTCCTTCCTCTTCCACCTTTATGTAACATTACTTCTGCATGGCAAGAACAATAGTTCAGATCACTATTTTGTTGTGTAGCATTTCTGTCTTGGTCCTGTCCCACTATGAAGCTAAGCTTACAGGATTTTTGCTACTGCTAAAAACATATTGCATGATCTTAACAATGCTAAGCCACATGTACAAGAGTAGATGGATAAAAAAAGTATTCACCTAAGGATTTCCCTAGCTTCCAGTAAGATTAGATCCACCGATTTTATGGATATCAAAGGAGATTACACAATCTACCGAAGGAAGTAGACATTTTAAAGTCCCTCACACAGGAGGAGAATGCCAGGCCCTGAGAGAGACAGACTATCAGTGCTCATATCAGTCAGTCAGAGCCAACAAACCACARTTCAGATGCCTAGAATTTCCTTTTTATGCTTTAAGTCTTGATGCAATAAAACCACAGACATCCCATAGAAACATGACTAGATTCTCCTGCATAAACTTAAGTACACATTAAACATTTCTGGGCTGGAGAACCCAACTATATCATCCTTACCTGTTCATTTGTTTTTTTTTTTTCMTTGCAATATATATATGTGGAGTTACTATATTGGCCTTTTGCTTCAAATTCTTCTTCCTCATAGTATCTAGTCTTTATCTCAGAACTACTTTTGGACAATGACAATCTCAATTATTTTTTCTATAAAATGCTATATTGTGGCTTCACTTTCCTTGTTTATTGTTATTTAATTCTTATTAAAAACCTTCTAGTTGATATAGCTGTAAAATCATGCTATAGAGATTTCTCCATAAGCCTCAGATTTATAATGAATTGTCAGCGAAGGCACTGGTATCTTCTGTGGTTTTCAGCTACTAGTGTTAAAAATGTGCACTTACTTCCATAATGTTTTAAAAGTGCTTTTACATCCAGAAGGTTATGCTGTATTAAGAAYTGGTCTGGTACATGAAATCTTTAACACGCTTTCAAAAAAAAAAGAGACTAGAATGGAGAGGTGCCAGTCAAGCAGCAGATAAAYACACATCTCACCAGCTGAAGGCAACTGCACTAATGATGCATCACTGAGGCTTGATCTTTGCTGCTTGACATTGATTAACGCCAGCTGCAGARGACAAGCATTATGACAACTGTGCTATTGTAAATGCTTTCCCTTATTGGATTGGTGCAACCACTAGTTTTCATGATTCCTTTTAATTCCTTATATTGTAACCCTTCCACCGTGTTCTTTACAGGAGAATTTTCACATGGTACCTCGCAATTTCCTCCACTCAGAGTAGAAGGAAATTTGCTTAGATTACAATAGCACTGAAAGTCAGCAAATTGCTTTCAAAATTTAGATACAGTACTGATGCTGTTAAGGAGAGGGCTACCAAGCCAGTTGGGAGTCGTGTGAGGAGAGGCTGAGGCACCAGGGGTTGTTCAGCCTGGAGCACAGATGGTTTCAGTGGCACTTAACAGGAGCCCCTCAGTATCTGTGGGGAGTTAAGGAGAAGACAGAGCCGGGATCTGCACAGCAGTGCATGGTGGGAGGAGCAGTGACAGCGGGCATTAGGGGGAGCAAGAGAGGTTTCCACTGGATGCAGGGAAACAACTTTTTCCACCTGACGACAGGCCAGCAGTGGAAGACACTGTCCAGATAGGCTGTGCTGTGGTTGTGTTTAAGACCCRACTGGACAAAGCCCTGAACAGCTTGGTCTCAGAGCTGACTCTGCTGTGAGCAAGAGATTGGACTAGGGATCTCCTGAGGTCCCTTCCAGCCCAAATAATCCTATGAACTCAAAACAGAAGTTAGAAGCTCGCAGAAATTGCTGGAGGAAWTTGCCTGACCTGTTTTATACTGGAGGACAGCATAAAACTCCCTGCTGAACTTCACAAAATATGAAACACAAGGACTACATCTATAATCACGCTTTGGTTCAAAGCAGCACCGCAGTTTTGAAGTGAATCTCCTGATCATCCCCTCTTACTGTGCATTAGTTCAGTTCAAAGGGCAGTTTTAATGCAYACTAACTAGACTCCTTTTGGAGGAAACCAAAAAGGAATCTCCATGCCAGACATGCACCAGACAATGTAGCAAGCTATGGGTTTGTAAGGGTCCAAATCAAAGGTTAGTGCTTCAGACAGCTTCAAACTGCGTATGTGGTGAGGAAGTTGAATCAGCAGACCAGACTAAATCCTCCTAAACAGAACACAGGATATTGGTAGAGGCTCCAGCRCCAACCACTTTGATCTACTGATCCATTTCTCCTGTCTCAGACTTGTTAATGTTGACATAGCCCCTACCAGAAAAATTATAYCAATGGCATTTGTATGGTCTGAAATAACTGCAACAAAAGAAAGAAATGAAAGAAGAATCACTTAGGTGGATGTCATAGCAGATTCATCTAAGTCTTACTGAGTTTTAGGATATTAATTATTTTGCTGTGAGGGAAAGGTGCAGGCTTTTTTTTTTTTTTTTTTTTTTTTGATTTCTTATGTCTCATCTTTTTTGCATATTCTGAAACTCCTCTAATATTACTAACATTGAAAGCAAAACAAAGTAACAGTTCTCAGTCCTAAGTGCTGGACAAAAATACGCAGACAAAGCAGCAATTACAAATACAATGTTTTTCTATTTACCACTATAATAATCATTCATTTGGAGTTCTATGATAAAAAGTAGTATATAAACCAAGATTTTGTCCTTACCTTCTATTCATTTTATGTACATGGAGAAATATTTCAAATTAATACCAAAGCATATAAGCACAGTATAMCATGTTAGCACAGCATGTTAATAAAGAAGAATAATAGAAAAGGGGGCTTAAAGCTGCCTCTAATGAGAATTAAGGAGTCCTTCTAAAATTATTCAGAATTATACACAATAGTATTATGCCAGTAGGTAAAAAAGGGTTGGAATCAATCCCCAGCCATCTGATAYATCATATAAAAATATGATATATTAGAGTTATCATACATGAATTATCATATGGCATAGATTCTCTTAACCTCTTCCTGGCCAGAAAGTAGTTGGGGCAGGTTTAACTCAGTTGGTTAGAGCATGGTGCTGTTAATGCCAAGATCACGAGTTCAGTCCCTGTATGSGCTACGCTGAGGGTTGGACTAGACGATCTCCAGAGGTCCTTTCCAACCTTATGATTCTATGAAAAACATCARTGGTGACTCTGCAGTAGCTTCTATRAAAAGGACTGTTTGTATCATCCTGATAAAATGAATCTGGATCAAAAAAGAGAGCCTTCCTCATGATTTTCATATCAATTGGCTTTCAACAATGTTCTGAGTGAGCAAGATAAACCATTTTCTTGACTTTAAATTTTTCAGGTAGCTATGGTTTGACTTAGTGACAGAAAATGAATGGATCCTCACATCCACCCACCAKCTCAAACTAATACTGCACAACCCATATATAATGAAACAAATTTGGTCATTAGTCATTAAAACAGTCATTACAGTAGCTTTTAGAAAAAGTAAATTTTCTTTATTTACTTCAAAATTAATAAGAGATTGACACACAACTGAAAGCTATAGCAGAGTTTCTAGAACTTCATGAAATCAGTATATCTTCTATCAGTATATCTGGGCTCAGTATATCTTTTCTAATTGTACTATTTTCTTAAAAAAGGTCCCCCAAACAGCTCCCTTAAGACTATTTTTAAATATATGACTAATTTTTTTCCTGTTCTGTGGGCAAGTTACTGGGATTAGAGCTGTACCTAACCAGTGTAAGTTCTGCTTCAGTAAAATGTTTAAGTTTCTGCATAATATTTTTAAGAATGTCCACAGTGCAGTCAAWGAGTGACTTCAAATGCTTAAATTTAAATATGCTAACAGTGCATTGTTACATCAAAAGCTTAAAGCTAATTTTTTTTAGGCATTTAATAGGATTTTGGCAGAGGAATAAGAGGAAACATCTTATTTCTTGCTGTAAACATAAGAAGAGAGAACATGGTGTACAATCTAGAATGTAAAAACACACATTGTTATTAGATGCTTTTACATTAACTCTTGAATATATCTCTAAAATTTTATTGATTTATCATAATAATAATAATGGGAACTGTCTTTAYGGACCTGTTAGAAGATTAATTTTTCCTGCTGCTATGATCTAAAGTTGCTTTTGATTTCTTTCACTTACCTCCTTCCTTTTATTGATCCTATCCATGATGTTGATGGTATAAATTAGTGCCTTTGGGTATTTTTGGTTAAAAAGAGACAAATTAATGCGCGTCATCCCCACTTTCAGCTAGTAAATTAGATTCAGTTTGTTGAGAAATAAGACAAGTATGCACAAATTTTCCTAACATGATAAAAATGGTAGGCCACTGCTTTACCATCCATGCAGAYGGTACCCACAGAGCTGGCTGAAGCATAGTTACACAATAAGCCAAGGATGCCAGCACTGAAAGGAGCATCAGCTTCACAGTCTTAAAGCTAACTTTACTCACACATATCCTCAGTGTGAATCTTCCCCCCACAAAACTCAAATTTATACTATCTGAAGCACTCTTCAAACTGGAATAGACAGGGCAGTAATGTCAAAGATATAAATCAGTAGCCTTTGGCAGCATTTAAAGAAAAGAAAAAACTTATTCTAAAAAGGCTTTCAATARTGTCTTTGTTAAGAAACAAAATAATTTGAAGTTAAAAGACATCTTGAAATTATTTTGTTTGACCTGACATCTGACTAAAAAATGTTGTTTTACCATGCCAGAAGTCTAAAAATTCTTTGCCTTAACTGTTTTGTCACGCTTATTCATTTTGGTAAATTAACTGAAACTATCATTTTTCTCACATAACAGTGGTGTCCTATAAGCACTGCAYGCAATCACTTTCCATAACAGCTGCCCTCCAAAAGTATGTGCTTGATATAAGCAAGCAGAGAGCTCTATCTGAAAAGTCATCCACCACTGAATTTGGTAAGTATTGTGTAGACCAAGATGGTGGCAATCATGCATATGAAATCAAGACTTCCAAAAAAAGGTACTAGATAAACCCAGAAACGGTGGTAAATATATCTTGATTAAAGAATTACTTAGAGTGTTAAGTACAGACTGCAAAAGCAGGTGGAGTTCTTTCAGAACCAGAAGAATTCATTCACTCAGAAAATAGGAAGCAAAAAAAGACAGCTTGTGTAAATATTACAGGCATACAATTTTATCCAGTTCTAAAAACAATAAGCTGATGACTTCATAGGGTCTTATTCACTTTCCACTTTCCTTTATCAGTTTTTAATATTGGATATTAGAAAAATACCAGCCTTAGCTACTACATTGCACCTTCTTACCACCTACAGTTCAAGGTTGACAATGAATGAGATTATTTTCTACTGTTTATCACAATAAACTGTTAGCATTTCCTGGCTCAGATAACAGTGAGTGTTCATAACACTGTAATATCTTTTTTCATTCATGCTCCTGCTTAGTGATTTAATATAGWACTTGTAATATTTTCTGTAAAAAAAACTAGACTGTATTAATACTTGCAATTCAACACAAGAAAAAAAAAGTCACCTATGTTTGAGTCAGCCAAACTTCCTTCTTCCCAATCCCTCACCAGTTCTGTGTTTTWGGGGGCCTGGGGTGCCCGACTGCAGAACTAGGGAAGGCTCCCAAGCAGGCTTCAGAGCCACCCTGCTGAAGTCTAGTAGTTCCCAAGAGAATCAGCCACCTACAAAGCTAACACYTCTCCTCAACAGGAGGACACATTCACTTTTGTTTCTGCTTACRTTAAACTCCCGGAGAGACTTACCTAAACGGCTAGCATAAAATATGTGACTACAACAGAAAAATACTTCATACACACGAGCATCACTGTCTACACAGACTGAATACCAAAAAGACCAGAAATTTGTCTTTTTGTTTCTTGATCACCTCTTTGTTGCTGAATTCCCTCCGGATTCACAWTCTTCATGAAATTTATTCCTTTCTTTTCTTTTAGTATACAGAAATAAGAGTATTACTTTTTTTTTTTTTTACATAAATTATTATTATCCACAATATTCCCCCATCTACTGAAAACAAAGCAAGCAGTTCTATTCATGATTCAGTACAAAATCTTTCATGCAGTTGAAGGACTTCTTTTTTTTTTGCATGTGATAATTTTTTACATAAGCTCAATATTTTGAATTCAGCTGAGGAATCACTCTGCTGTTTATTCAATAGTTTTCTATTTTCTTTAAGGAACAAAAGCCTTCTCCTATTTGCATGATTTAATACTAAGAAATTCAACTGCTACTAATCCACAAAGCCCAAAGGCAAAAACATTTACTTTGCATCCTGAAGACAGCAGAATACTCTCAAAAAATTTATTCCTTAATACCTTTTTACTTTGAGTATTATACCAGATTTATTTCATCACTTGGAGATCAGTCTGGAAGTTTCCAATAAGATAAACTATTACTACATTCAGATTAATTCTGGAATCTTACCTGAAATAAATAATGAAAAATGAAACCTCTGTGCGTTATTGCTGGAAAGCACTTACTCATCATAATTTCCAAGTTAATCAGTGGGAATTAAGACTCCTTATTTCACTTCTCTGTTGTGAATGAAACACAAAGAACAGCACTGTTATGGTCCAAATGGCACTCAGATACATATATAAATTTTTCCGCTCCAGGGCTTTCAAGATACTTGAGTTGCAAAACTGCAATAATAGAAATCATCCTTGATTTCTATAGCTTGCTGCTGATAAGGATAGAAATAGTCCAAACATAGACATTGTTGTCATACCTGTCTTATGAGGTTATCAGTTCTCATAGCTTTATGCTTCTGAGGAAAGAGAGAAAGGGAAAGAAAGAAAAAGACAGATAGGGAGGGAGGGAAGAAGTAAATCCGTTAGAATCTTCCATATTAGGTTTCTTCCTGTAGGCCCACCATGTAATTTATGATGRGAATCAGAAAGAGTGCTGAACAGCCAGATAATCCAGAGCAGCCGTTAGCCTGCAGTTCAGGGGACTTGCCTGGATCACACACCAGGTCTTCTGAAGAGTACTGCATTACCAGAATCACTGTCCTTTCCTCCAAAGCCCACATTCAGTWGTAATTTTTGACTTTACTCTTTAGTTTACTGATGTAATCTTCGCTTCAGAAAAGGCTCCCAACCTATTTAACACAATGTTTCTCTATGCTGTATGCTGTGACTTCTGAACGGGCACCATACCAACAATGGAGCTTTTACTACAAAACACATCTCAAACTGTCGAGAAAGGGCTAGGAGGGAATAGGTGAAGGAAGTAAGAGCAGTGGAGGGATGGCAATGCTAATAAAGCCCAGTTCTCRGCTTTATAAAGCCATTCTATTGCATGGAGCATGCAAGGAAGCAGCTAGTACACTGGCACACTGGGGGACTTACATGGACCATCTAAGAGACAGGCAACATTACTGTCCCAGCAACCTAGATGATATACAGTGTGTTTCACCCCACCAGATGCAAAGGAGTGAAGAATATACAGATATGCACACAGTTGCACACCCCTCCACGCAGTAGACTGGCATACAGGAGAAAACAGGCCACACACACAGAAGAGAGCCTAGTAACAGCATCCCAGTGGTGGGGAGAAGGAGCTTTATAAGCCATTGAACTCACAGTAGGATGCTCTGTGGGGCTGCTTTGACCAGTGAAGTCCTGTGTCCAATCCACTATAACTCTTTAAAAACATAACTGACTCATGACCTCTTACATCAAGGAAAATTCTTGAAAAAGGACATTGAAATTGTATGGAAAAAAATTGAGAGAAATATCCAAGAACTCTAATTCAACACAGAACTTTGTGATGTTAAAGGAAAAGCTTTAGACTCTGGACCAGCTTACAATTCAAAAGCATCCCTAAGGGTAGAAAGTAAAGGGAACAATTTTAAAATGCAGTAACTTCTTCACTAAAGCAGGATCTAAACCACTGGATCARATCTATCACCTAAACATCATCTATTCTCCAACAGAGTAAAATCAGGAGATGACAGCAATAATCAGGGACTTAGAGAAAGGGCAGGAGGGAAGAACATGGTTTGTGAAACACTGCTAATCATTAATGAGCTTGAAAGAAAAGTTCAAAAAGACAGAAGCAATAGTTGAAAATATAAAAACTGCGTGACTTAATCGGATTCCTTAAGACATATATATGAGCATACATTAACTATATGGTGCTAAATACCCAAGCATGCATGCATGCATTCATATATATGTGTCTACATTTACTTTCCCACATTAAAGGTTAGAGCTGTTTCTACCACGATGTTCTACTGCTTTGCTGTTCATGAAATTCATGCTTGTAGAGCATGCACTGTATTGAGCTCTACTTAGATTATTTTTGATTTTCTGTGTATACTTTGTTCATTGAAATTCCACTATAATACACTGAAATTAAAGGCTTTCATATCTTTACTTTCCTGAAAATCCAAAATTTCACACTTAATAGAAAATAAAACTTTTATTCTGTCATCACAACCTTATTGTATGCACAGATTACCCAAATGGACCTTCTGCAATCTGTAGAGACCAGTAACCATCCTCATATTTCCTTCTGTGCAGTATTTTTGTCTCTCAGAACGCCTTACTCTTTAGGTTACATCTGGAGATAGATGGCATTTGAAACTGAAATGAGCAAAATGGTTTTTTAGCTCAAAAATGAGCTGAATTCATGTATAATTTGCACTTGTGAGTAAATATGCGCTATATTGATCTAAGATGGTCTGGACCACTAAGTCATGTTTGAGAAACAGCATCTGACTGAGCACGTAAATGAGCACATAAAAGGAATGTGCTCTTTTACACATATGAAATCCTTAAAATATCCATTTTTTAGGCTCCAGGGATCTAACCTACTCCAATTGCTTTTTAAAAGAATGCAAAGTTCTACTGCTTTACACTGATCATAGTTCACTGCAGGCAGCCTTTTTTATTTTCTTGGATTTGATCTTTGTGTTCCTCATTGAAAAAAAAAATTATCATCTCCAATAAACTATTTTAGTCTCAGACTCAGTCCCTCATTAGCTTCTATCTGTCAGCTGCCTCCAGTCAGATATGTGCCTGTATTTTGGTTACAATAATGCCATTCTCTGCTGGTTCTCTTYTTTCTTCTCAGGTTAATATTTCTTTTAATGGATACTTCTCATTTCTCTATCCAGCTTTCTCAGAAAAGCTCATTGTTCCCAATGCTCAGAGAAAACATGCTGACGAGAATATTTTATCTGTAGTCAAAAATTCAGCTACCATCTCCATGCTTATTATTCTCAAGGTCTACATATATATATATATATACATACACATATATATGTATATAATTACATATAATGTTATATGTAATTATATATAATTCAGACTTATTCTCTGTCAGCTCCAGTACCTATAAGGGAAAAAGGATGGAGAAGGTCTCATCTATGCAGGGAACTGTCTGATGCATTTTAACAATTAATAAGATTATATATACCATTTATTATGGTATATTACGCCTCTTCATCCTCCAATCCACTTGAAATATCAATTAGTCTAGGACTATTAGAATATTTCAGGTCTCAAGTTTCCCAGGTTAATCAGAAGATGACTATGTATCATTTGTTTATAATTACATTTCTTTAACTATTTTCCTACAGAGTTTCTGCTCATTTTTGAACACTATGGACAAAACCGCATAGTTCTATCATCACAGGCATTTACACAAGCAGCTAACAAGATTAAGTTATGAGCGGCCTAGTGGCGGAGGATGGATAGCTTTAGCCAACTGCATTTCCATTTCCTCAATGGAAAAAACATTCATTGGAAAAACCTGCTTCATAAATTACCAGAACTGAATAAGGTAAAGAAATCTCAGGGCAAAAGGAATTGCACTTCCTTTCTGCAACCTTGCAGTGTTTTCTTCTTAAAGATGGAACAGTGGTAAATGCAACTTTGCCATGTCAGTGATTCAGTAGGATTTTACTTACTTTGTGTAAGAGATGGATTCTGGAGACCCTCAATGCCAAAATCTAAAAGATTTTTATGAAGAAATATCATGCTGAAAGACAACTGAGAATTACCATGCATGATATGGTAACATTTGCTGGTTAGGAACCCCTAGAGCAGTGGAATATCTCAGTACAGGCAGGACATAGGTCTCTGAGTGGTCTGCATGGCACAGGATGAGGCAGGCAGTAGCTGGCAGAGCTTAAACTGACAGCAACATGCAGCGCTAGGACGAAAGCTAAGCTGAGCTTACCATGAGTAATCATGAGCATTTTATTAAAACTGATGATGCTGTCTTACTGCAATAAGGGTACAGTGAAATCAGAATTAGGAGAATCAGAACTACCTAATATTCTAAACACACTCCTTGTTCTACTCATTCCTCTCCATGTTTGCCTCACTTTCAAACCACAGCTGCCTTTGAAACCTGTGCTATATATTTATGCCATTAATAAAAGGAAAAGATATCCACCTGTGGTGAAGAAGTGTGTGTGTGGAAATAGGACAATGTCTTTCTCTTAGTATTTGACCATCAGAAATGACACGAAGTCTCCTGTCTGATTCATACCAGTCAACCCACTGAAGTCAACAGAATTAGCTGTGCAAGGTGGGAAAGCAGATCTTATTGACAAAACAGTTCATCAGAACAAACACTTAAGAAAAAAGATAGCTCATCTCAAATTGAGGTAGAAAAAATACTAAATTAATTCTTCATTATAATGATCGTTATGGAGTAGAAAATAATGAATATCTGAAGTTAACTGAAATGATTCATATAAAGTTGTAATATATTAGCTTTGCCACGAATTACGTGGTTCGTAATAGGACATTCACAATCAATGGCATTTTTTTACAGCATAGAAAAATTGTACTTTTCTTGTATCTTAATGAGTTATCATTACTGTTCCTAGCAGAAAATCCCCACCTACACCGGCTAAAGAAACTGATTCAGAGATGTATGAGTCCCTTGTAGCAAATAAGTGGTTTGGACTCTCCTCTAGCTGGCTAGCATGAATGCAAAAAGCTAAATAACAGTCACGCAGAATTCACAGTTGGTGACTCACTCCTACTTGATTTAGATACATATAACTACATTAGTATCTGAATACCTCACAAGCTTTAACATATTTATTTTCACAACAACACTGAAAGAGAAAAGTGCTGTTTTTCTCTGTTTTAACATGCAGGAACTAAAGAAGAAAAACACTAAAACCTAAATGCACAAAGGGTCTCTATCACCAACCAAAATTCACAGCCTGAAGTTAGACTCGTTGCCCCCCATGGAGACACTTACAGGCTTCACGGACCCCAGTGAGCTGGCAGGGAACTACCTGTGCTAGCTAGGAAAGAAATGCCTCTGGGTGTTTGATCTTTGCTTGAGCTTCCCAGGCTCAACCTCCTCTGAAACTTATTGCTGCCGTACCAGAAATGCCACCGCAATGCCGATACTGACCTGCGAACCAGGCAACAGAGCCCTCCCCTTGGAGACGATCACTCTGAGCGCTCCCTTCCTGCTTCATGGGAAACAGCATTTGTTATCAGCTTTTTTTTTTTTAATATGCCTTTTTTTTATATATGCCCAAATTACCGAGGGAATTCCCATGGCAGCTGGTTCGCTCAGATAAATAAGTGACCTTGATTGCCCAATGAATCCCTTAAACATAAAGCCCTACCATAATTATTGTAGCTTTTAGCCTATGTGCCCCAGTGAGTGATTATTAAGTGGAACAATTTCAACCCGACAGGCTGAGTCTCCAGTATCTTAAGAGTCTGAGAACAAGTCAGAACAGAAAGAGTAGAAACGGCTCAGTGGCAAGCGCTCGGCTATCGACTCCCTGAGCCAGTGAGGGGCCAGGTGTGACAGAGGTTCCTCCTAGTTTGACTCCTCTACATAAGATACACAGAGCAACACCTAGGTTTGGAAAAACTGCTTYAATTTCAGCATAACGCGTGGACTAAAGTAGCTCAGGGCCACAGGTTATGAAGCCACTTGAACATCTAGGAGTATACTCTGGCAAAAACAGGGAGTATATTTCTCTACACTACAGTCCCATGGTGCCAGAAACATCACAGCTACTTTTACAGGGCAATTTAGCTCAAGCAGAGCACTGAACAAACATGGCTTTTTTCTAACATCCCAGGTAGTTTGTTAAGAATGATCTTGGACATCTCTGCCTACTGCTTACAGGTACTTTTCTCCCATGTTTTTCCTCTGGACAAGAGAGAGAGTCACACTCAACAGTCAATCTACTTGATCTACTCTAGTAGAGAGAATCTACTCTACTAACCCATTTAGCTCAGTATCTTAAGAAACATGCACACACCAAATGGAAAAAGCCAGTTTGTTGTGAGGCGTTAGAAGTGACTCTGAAACACACCAATTTATGTTTAACCCTCTCCCCTCCACACTTAAGTCTTCCTATCACTGTAATTATTTTAGGTCATTTCATCCAAAAATCTCCTTTAAAAAAAATCTTTATTCTAGCCAACAGACACACAAACCACTTGCGTTTTATTTAGAAATAAGAATTGGCAATGCAATATTAGCAATTACGTTTTGTCCCATTAAATCCTTCTTTGACATCATACAAGCTAGCAAAGCAATTTTCTTTTAACCAGAACTGTAGGTGGCGCTAGTAACTTCCATTCTTGTTCCACGATGCTCAGTGCAAGTGATTCAGCCTGCATCATTTTAGTTGGAAAAGAGGACGCACACTTTTAAAAGTCTGCACAATAAAAAAAWTCCAGATTATCTGACTCCAGGTAGCCAACTAAAGTGGTCAAATTCAGCCTCTGAAAAGGCAGGCAGCAATTGAATTGTCTCTTTCTTCTGTAACCAAGCAGCTGTTGAACACAGGTTTGTTGTACATAAATATTCTACCAAGCTTATAATTGGGCACAGAAAGAATCAGCATTTGCCAATGCATTTTCACGCTCTTGGAAATAAATGCACATAAACAAAATTTTAAAAATTTAAAGGTTCTGCTAAAGCAAGTATTTCTGTGTTCGGCAGTCAATCTGGAAAGCATTGTTTCTCTTGACTACTGTCACGACTGAAACATTTAACCTTTTTTCCTCACATTTTCCTCAATGGAAACGCCTAATTGAAATTCAGAGTAGTGTTCATTGATAAAATGAAAAAACACTAATCACGGAATCCAGTGATTATACCATGCAAAATAAAGAAATCCCCTCACCCCTCCAAATACTTGCTGTGATTCACTTGCAGAAAATGAACCGAGAAACAGCTCTGTTTAGCCTTAGCAGCCAAGAGGAGTGAAGATGCATGCACATGATTCCGATTCATTAAGGCTTATTAAAAGCTTCTCCCACAAGGCACAAACACAGACACTCTTCTGACTCAACCGCCTAGATGATCCATAAAAAAATCATCCATTTCTGTATTCTAACCTTTAGCTAAAGGGGTCTTTTAAAGTTACCATAACCACAAAGAAGRAAGCTTGTACACAAGTTCTTTGCCATGCTCCTTTCTGTAGGTGTGCTATTTGAAATAGCTCTTTATAAAAGGAATAGATGAAGGAAGAAATATGCAACAAAATGCCATTTCCATTAAAATTCATGGGAAAAATGTATTGATTTCAAAGTGTTAACAGATTTCACCCCTCCACTCCAAACACGTATTTTTGTAGGAAGGAATGTCAGAATTTTAGAGCTACATGATACTCCAAAATAATGCTGCCTTCTCAACCAACACATCCGTGTTGTTTATCTTGACAAGGGGAAAAAGTTAWCAGTTGCAAGAGCACTCTGAACAATTTATGGCTTACTGTAGTATTTGAGTGGACAGTGTGTTGGTCAAAAGAAAGGATTCCTATGTGAAACTGCATCAGAAAACAGAGCAGTGCACAAAGCACTCCTTACATTTTTAGATCCTAGATTCAAAGTACAGCCCTTATTCCCCTCCCATGAGGGCAGGCCAATCTCGAGCACAGCAGGCACTTCCTTTTGAGTAAATTTGCCAGTGCCAACTGCATGTCAGAGATGATTAGTGAGGCAGAGACGCCAGCCACCGCCTCTGGCATCAGAGGTCAGATAAAGGAGAGTGCGACAAAAGCTGAAAAGCATCAACCCTCCGACGATGAGGTGCCTGAGCGGGCACACCTGCTACTCCCGTCATTTTCCAGTATCCCTGTTATTGGCACTACCTGCTCTGAGAGGAGCCTCTCCAGAACCGGCAGCTTGATTTTCGGTTTGAGGAAAACAATCCTGACACGGTAGGAGAGAATCGGACTGCCAACTCCGGCCTTTCGAGTAGCAAACCGAGTACGCTGCAAAAAAGGCCGAGAGCGTTCAGCTCGCACCTTTCTCCGACGGAGCAAACGGCTCGGGATTGCCATAAATCAGGCAGGTTTGGTCTGTCACATTAAAAGCATACGTTTCTGCCCTTCTTTATGAAAACAAGTCAGGAAAAAGCTAAGAAAAGCAGTTAYTGTCCTTGGAGGCTAAGAATATTCTAGAGAAAGGCTGTGGCAGAGCTGGTGGGGTATCAAACACCCTGCCAAATAGAGTAAGACTATCTGATTCATAGGCTATAAGAAAGCATCTATTAAGCTGTTCTCTTACTCCTAAAACACCCTTTATGCATGTACTGTGTAAGTACTGCACAAGTCATATATAATATTTTATCCTGGCAATCCTTCTTCCTAGGTATCTTTATTGTCATTATTTCCCATTAGGAATCAAAGGCATACTAGAGATGGTTGGTGTTTTATTGATCATGGTGTTGTATCAGAGATACCATTTTTTCTAAGGAGGTGATAACCTGGTATAACTCTTCTTCTCCATCCAATCTACTTCAAAAGATTTGAAGACACTGGGCCAAATTTCATTCCCCTGGACCAGTCTGAATGGGCTTGTTTGTAGCTCTGCAGGTTCATGAACCAATGGCATGAAATCCTGAGGGCAGTATTAGAGTTTAACAGACATCTTAAAACCTGACCAATGWTTGGGAGGGGCAGAGGGAAAAGGATGTTCCACTCTTGGGTTCAGTATTCAGAAGTTAATTTGGTCAGATCCTTCTAAAATATCCTTTTCTTCCTATTTTCTAAAAATAAGATTCAAGTAGAATATCCCAACACAGAGGCACCTGAAGTCTCTCTTTACTTTTCATATTCCCAAAAATGCAGTTTAAAGATATTTTATCTGTGAATAGAGAGGACTCTAAGCAGAGATAATCATTGAAGCTATTGGTGAAATTTTTCTTCATCATTAAATTYCTTCATCATGTCAGTTAGCTTCCAGCAGCAACACATCAGGCTGTGTAAATATGAAGAATTTGATTATTTCAACATTATTTTGAACTTAGGAGAGAATGGAACAGAAGGAATTGGCTGAGTATTACACATCTATTTTTAATTAACCCACTGCAATGATATTTAAACTGAGGAAGCCTTTCTTGTTTTATTTTGTTGAGCCCACAAAAAAAGGAATGCTTTTGTGCTCATTGCTGCCTCTGCAGAATTAGTTCATTAGCAAGCRCTATTTCTTCACATGGTGCCAACCTCACTGGTGTTGTTGGTCAAGCCTGCCCTTTCACCAGAAGCCTACGCTGTGGCTTATCAAGACAATCATTTTCATATCAGCTGCACTCAGATTTAAAAAGCTTCCAGATGAATATTCCTTAGAGRGGTAAGAATATTTTCTTTTAATTCATTTGTCTCAGAGTAAATAAAGAATCCATAAAGCTCCAGCTTTCATCTAACAGCTTGTAAGATTAAACTGCATAAGGTCCTCATAGCCACTGACGTTGTCATAAATAAAAGCAGGATACAAAACTAAATTTGACTCAAAATATTTATCATATTAATAATCATATCAATATTAAAATTACTGAGTTTGCAGACTTAAGCATATATCTTAGATGTTAACTTTCCTGGATTTTAACTTGCACTTTCACAGCTCATCTCTGGAATCTTCCAAAACACTATGGATATGATTACCAATTCACTAGATCTCCTACCGATGCATTTGCTTTTATTTCTTCATTCTGTTTTTGTCAGTCTCAAAACTCTCYCTGGAAGTACACAGAATGTGCAGAACACAAGATCCAATATTAAGAGCCTTCACAGAACAGCACCCATGTATTTCAAATTCGTAACTGCACTTCTCCTCTAAGGTGTACTTTGAAAAATCAACTGCATTTTTCCACATAGCTAGGAGTGGCTTAACTTCTCTAAAATTGCTGTTGAGGCAAAGACTGCTTTCTTTGGACTATGCAAGTGAAAAACATTGGCATAGGACTAAAACCAAGATGATGTTGCTTGTACATACTCAGCAAGACGTCACATAAAAGATCAGTATAACTGCTTGTATTTGCCAAAGAAAGATGACCACAAAATATTTAGCAAGTGACTTTTAAAGAAAATATGATTCTATTCTTAACATATTTTGACAGCAGGTATGATGATACGCACATAAAACGATAAGTAYCTCATAATGAAACTCCTAACCACCTTTCTCTAATTATATAAAATTTTAAGCCATTTAATTTAGCTGSTTTTATTTCTATGATTACTTTATATAAGATGGCACTGACATGATTAAAAATAAAAGCATGCATAGAGAGTAAGTATGAGCTACTCTGGTTTTGTTGCATCATGGGAACTAGAGGTTGTTATCTTGGCAGAAATGGCTATTGCTAAGTTGTGGTTTGTTTTTCTAGCATTATTTGTAGGCATCAGTGTCATTTTATGCTTTTCACCCCTGTGGATTACTAGGCATTATTAACCAGTTGGGAACACTTTGTGTGCAGTATTTTTTCAGTGTATATGCATGTGCAGCTGTGTGTGCACTATATATATTTACTACACTTGAAGATAAAGATTAATAAATGAATACATAAAAGGCTTTAAAAGCAAAGGGTCAGAGTTAAGAAACAATCAAAGAAAGAATTCACATAAGTATCTCCCCTTTGCAAAATTCATAACYCTGAAAAAAAGAGAAGTTTTCAAGGCTAGGGGCTTTGTTTGTTTGTTTTAGGAATGTCTAGAATAATGTATTTTTTCTTTAATCTTACAGCTTGAAATAGCTGAATGATTTTGACTGAAGCAATTAAGAGAACAGGGAAAGGAATAACCAGAGGCAGATGAAGGCACTTGGCTTGGAAAATTCCTCATCCAAATGTTAAAGACAGCAAAGTTATATGCAGTGAAAAGGGAATTTCATGAATTCAATTCTCATCATATATTTAATTAGATTTTGTACTCTACACTGAATACCAAGAAGATCTGATTTTCCTCAGTAAAAGCAATTCTGAATAACTTGAAACAGCTTTCCTTATGCCAGAATTTCTTCTAGCATATAATGATTGACACTGGGATAACCATATGGAACTATTTATCTTTATCTATGATGCCWTTTAATTATTGGTAGCAAACATGTATAATGCTTTAAGAGTTCACAGCCAATGGAAATTATAACCTTTATGTTCAATGTTGTTATCCTCATGGGGGTTTCCTAGTTCACAACAGGGGGYTGTGAACCATTACTACAATTTCAGTAAACAGCCACAATGTCCATAGTTGTCTGAAATCCTGTAACAGCTTGATACAATGAAATGCACATGAAGGCTGGACTGCAGCAGCATAATACTCAGCTTTTCTCTTTCTGCATAAAAGAAAAAAGAAATGAATTTTGGCACTGTTTTGTAATCCTGAGTATTTCATCCTGAATGATGGCCCACAAGCATTTTACAATGTCACTTCTCCTCTGAGTCCGATTCCAAATTTAGGGCTGAACAAAGATTATCACTCAGAAATCTATTTCTTCCTTGATATGGCCAGCGAGTACTTGGAATCCACAGAAAATCAGATTTTGTGAGATGTTTTCCGTAGCCCTGCTATTACCATCATATCATTTCATATTTGTAGTGATCCCTGAACAAATTCTCATCACTCCCCGTTTCTGCTAAACACAGATGCTGTGAATGTCTATTTTTATTGTTATCCTTATTGGAGTTTTACCCACAGCAAACAATTTTGGCTATCTGCTCATAACCGAAGATATTTGCCATGTAAAACTGCATATCTGAGTCAGTAACACATGCCAATTTGAGAAGGATCATAATGGATATTTCTGTCTATCTTTATCTGTGTTTCTAAAATGCCCATTTCTGCTTTCCTGAGCATTGTATGCAAGCTCAAAAAAAAAAAAAAATCAACAACAAAATACCCAAAACAACAAGACAATAAAATAAAGAGATCTGCTTGAAGCAATTAATTTTTCATTGCACTTCAGATATAAGATAAGCTTCTCAATTTTGGCCAGTGTGTCACTTCTCTGTCCTACTCAAGCTTGGTCTGTGGATGGTTATTTTTGACCAAATGGTGAAACACTTCTCCTCTGCACATTTTAGTGCTGTAGAAGAAATTTCTTCTGTAGTGCGATGTGAAGGGGATGAAGTGAAACTCCACTCAACTTGTTTTGGGAGAAGTTTCCAGAGAATACAACTTATCTCTGAGGAAACTCAAAACACCAAGTGTCAGATAATCAATGCTACCCTGGAAAGAGATTCACTGGGGAGATAACACGGCCTAACAAACCAAAGGCTTTACAAATCAATATGATAATCCTGCAGCAGACCTGTTAGCGCAAGGGGAATGCACGGGTCACCAACTGATGAAGAAAATGGCTCTGTGTGGGACACACAGAGCTGGCAGTCGAGTACATTGGATGGACCAGGTCAGCCCACCAGCTATTCCCAAGAGGAGAAGGGAAATGCCAGTTCCAAAAGGAAACATCATGTCGGGAGCTCAGTGTCTCTGCACAAAACTGGTAAGCACAGAGCCAGAAGCTTCTGCCTCTTTCAGCAAGTGGGAAGACAAGATGATATATACGTATCATCAGATCAGCTGYGCATCATCCAACTAAACTGCTGGAAGGGGAAAAGGGACATCCTCACATAACTTGCCACTCCATCTAAATGTGAAAAGACAGGAAGAAAAATGGGAATCGTGAAGAGGAAGCACAGAGCACTTAACTGCCACTATTGCAGCCATGCAGTAACATACACGTTCCCAAATGACTTACCAAACTGAGTGACTCTGAATCAGTTCTTCCATTCCCCAAATGGGTTCCCACAATAAAAATAAGCACATAGTTTCACTAAAAATATTCATTATTTTCACACAGYTCTGCTTAACATAATAACAGTAATAATTGCTTGACAAAGAATAAAGTTTTACATCTGCCTGGGAGGTTGACAATAAATACGGTTCCACTCTACTAGATGAGCAAAAGAATTAGGMCTGAAAGAAAACACTCAGACTTTTGTCTCCATCCCAGCTGGTTATCTAACTGAGGCTCAGYACAGAGCACCCATTCCACATCTCCACATAAGATGTAAGTAATTTCCCATTACCTGATAACAAATTTAAGATCTTTCTTATGCAAGCTATACAAGTCTCCTGTATGAGATCTTTCCAAAAGAAACGTTCAGAAAAATATTCTAAAACACAAGTCTGATTCCAYAGGTAGACTAACAAATATGCAAAAGGGTGGAGGGTGGGGAGAAAAGTGAGGGGGGAAAAAAGCTTTATGAATATACACTCTTTACTAAGAAAGTGCAACACAGAAGAGCATAGACAGAGAAAACAAACAGCCTGCTAGTTAGGATGCTAGCCTGAACTTGAGATCTCAAAGTCTACTCCCGGCTCCAGTATAGCTTTTCTGTGCCATGTTGGGTGAATCACRTTTTCTCTATACCTCAGAATCCTGTATAGAATACTGTAACAACTCTTGCAACATGCTGCTCTGAAACAGGGGGAGAAGTAAGTATATAAATAAGCCAGATAGGTAGATTTGCACAGATGGATGGAGATTTTACTTGAATGAGTTTAATAAAGTGATGCATTGACAGGTGTTTACAAGTAACATTAGCCTAAATGAAACCAAAACTTGTCAGAATTAAACTATTTTAAAGTATCAGGATTGACCTTTTAAGTTAATGACTGTGACATTCTTTGGAATCTGTTCCTTGTGGGGGGTCTCTTGGCTGCTCTSACATTTTCCACTTTGACTTTCCTTTACCTTGGAGTTCACTTCTTCAATTTAGATTCAGCTGGGAAACTACCATAAGACATACTCATTCAGTCAATAAGCCATACTGGCACATGACCACAGGTTTAGTTCAACCGTTATACAAAATAAGGATTCAAAATTTAATCTTCAGATCTTCCAACTTTGTCAGTAAGAAATAAATGATATTAAATATTTCTAGAAGAGTAAATATTTTATGAAAAGGGAAAAGGAAAAAATAATGGCATACCTAGACTTCCTCTCTTCTACCTGCAGCCTTCTTTCCACTATGAAGAATCATTTTTAAACTATGGGAAAACTATTCCTTTCCATACTGAAAAACCTGAAAATATAAAAACTCTACATAGGACAAAACTGACCTCAATATTTAAAAATTCCAATGTAAATGGAATCACTAATCTCATCTTGCATGTTACGATACCCTAAAAATGCAGCATAATAAGGTGTCCTAACATGCTTCAAATTTTGAACAGGTAATTATGTTATCAAGTTTATTTTTATCCCGTTCTTGAATTCTCTGAGTCAAAGAATTATATATGCCTATCAAAAAAATGTGAAAAAAATGGATTTTGCTAAGTATATGTTTTATTCTTAACACAAGAAACATTTATTGGGTTTAGTTCATCCTAAAAATATCAGATACATACTTTCTGGAGTATGAATAAAATGCATAAAAACATACTTTTACGAGTCTGGATGTTCAGAGACATTACAAAACAGAGTCAAAAAAAAGTCAGTGATATTATAATTAGAAATGAGATTCTGCAGGGATAGCTGGGTTATTCAGTGCATGCAGTGTGCAAAGACCACCTGGCAGGAATTGGACCATGCATTTAAAATACCTAATACACTTCAGAATTAGTGGCACTGTGTTCCTTTGGGCCTTCTCTCTAAAATTTCCATATTTAGATAGAAATTGTCAGGATAGCATTCTTTGCGTTCGCTAAGAGGAGGTTTACCTGATGCAGAATGAACGTATCTACCACTTACATGTCAATACTTTGCTGAAATACCTCACAGACATGAGAAGCTGCTCTTGGAGCTACAGCCTAAGGGGTTAAAAGTCAGTGCCTAAGGTTCAGCACAGGATCACTAATGCTTTGAGGGCTCTCTTCACCACAGCTGGTTGTCACATGCCCGATTTTCTTCCCCTGACCTACTCTGTACATATCTGCAACAACTCTCCTCCAGATCAAGACAGRCCTACTGCAGTATCCACGTCAAAGTTTCTTTAGTCACCTCCATCCACTTCTTTCTCAACTAGAGGTCAACTACTTTGTCTCTCCTTTGCTGTCTGCCTCTGTGTTTCTTTTCTTTTAGTCTATGTCAAATAAACCTCAGACATGTTGGCCGTATGCACATACACCTTTCCTTCTCCTGAAGCTCTGAATTCTTCAGAAACTGAACCTAGCTCTGTTCATCCTGCTTTAAAATGATCTAATAAAAGACTGCAATGGAAGAACTACTGGAAAAGGTTTCTTGGAAGCATAGCGTATTTTGTCTCCTTCCTACACAGTTTGATATAAAGAGTTTGTAGTGAACACCTGATTCATGAGTAATTATTTGGGACCTAGGGATCCCAAAGCTGAAGAGCATAAATATTAGCTTGGCAGTTATCTTTTCAAAACAGCCTCAAAGAAGAGATCTTACAGTTTCTAACACTGTGTCACAGCAACAGTAGAGAGCACCTTGAAATATGCTGCCTACTTTCCATTGACATCTGCATAAATATTAATACCATTCTTGGTATCAGCACAAAGTCCATTTAGTTTTTTCAGGGTGATTCTCCACATCAGTGCCACGTCTCTAAAAAGAACACTGCAAACTCAGAGTAAACCCTTYTCAGCAATGTTGTTACTTCACAAGAGCAGTAAGTAGCACTGCAAAGGAAATTACAGGAATTTGTGGTTTTCAGCCTATAAAAGTTGAGAACAGTGCTCCCTTAAGACAGATTGGGAAGGTAACAATTCATTTAGGAAAAAAAAAATGTTAAAAACACATTTGTGTAGCTAAATAAAAAAACTAAATAGAAAGCATAATAACCTAATTTCAGACTTGGACATCTATATTAGTATTTTAATTTTGCAATGAGGGATGTATTCACAATGGGGCTTTAAGTACATGTATCATTTGCTCTTAATTCCCTTCCATTTTACTCTGCACATTCAAGAGAATTGAAGGGTATTACAGAATTCCAGGAAACTGGAGATATTACAACCAGAAGCCAATAGCACTACATGAGATTTTCACCTCTAAAAACTTGGGTTTAATCTACTTTCCTAACAATTGCTGCAGGATATCTGATATGAAGTAAGAAAAAAGCCTCTCTCAGCTCCGAGAAAGCATTTTTAAAAAGTTATGAGCCTAGATGACAGACACTACAGAAAAAACAGGTTCTTAATTTAGCAACTGAGCGCTAATGCGCCCAGCACTATGTTTTACATACTTAACTGGTGAGTAGAAGGAAACTTGCACTATGCTCATATATGCTGGTCCCAGAGAAGCTTCAGTTTCAAGTCCTGTCTATTTTCATTTTTACAAATGCTAAGCTGTTGAAGAAGTATATAGATTGAGGGTGAGGGAAAAAAAGAAAATGATTCCTCTTTTTCTACTTTCATTAACATTTGTGCTTACAACTAGAGTGAAGGTCAACATGCTACTMCATGTGAGACTTTTGCAGAATCCAGATACGCTGTAGCCTGGGAATGAAAACAAACCCAAATGTTACAGTGACAAAGTGCAAGAGGTAACAAGACAGCATTATTCTCAATATGTTCAATTTACTTCTAAAAAGCTACAGCAAAGAGCAACCTTTCATTTTCCTATAAAAGAATAAAATATAAATCCCAAACTATACAATTGGTAAAACAAGCAATAATAATAATAATAAAGAAGTAGCAACAAACAATAGGGCAAATCCTTCTCATGAGGAAAGCTGAATCATTCAGAGGCCTCTCCAGAGCCTGAACACTGAGGTTAAAAACATTGCTTAAGATATATCAGTGGTGAATTTACATTGAACATATCACTCTGATTCAACAGGAGAAATGTCTCCTGCCATAATCAGTTATGCCACAGGCATCATTAAAATTGTGGGTTCCAGCTCTATTGCTCTACTAGAAGTAAAACAATATCAGGCTTCATTAATAGTTAGATGAAAAACCACTGTATGGGCAGGTTCAAGAAAATTAAGGTAGCACTAACAACTTGTTGTCATTCTTTCTCTATTGCCTCCTTTCTCCATTTATGAATAAAAGACCTTAAAATCTGAATGTGTGAGAAAAACAAGGCACCTATCATTTGTCAGAGTGAAAGCTTTGTAGGAGTGGTAGCCCCAGTTTTCTTTCTTAATTACAATTTAAGTCATTACATTCTGCTTAATTAAGTTCTTATTGTAGTTCCAATTAGATAGACTATCCTTTGCTTTCTGTACTAAAGCATAATTCAAATCAACAACCATGGGTGAAGCCATAATAGAAACTGGTATTTTGGTAACCTGATAAATACATGGGCATATTGCTGTCTAATTTGATCAACATAAAGGCAATTTAAATCTTCAACTATAATTCTCTTGTTTACATAGTCATATTAAAAACTTGGAATTCATAGCCATTGGTTTACCCTAAAACTTTGTTTGCAAAAGATAGAGTTAGTATGTCAAAGATCATCTTTATATTAGATTTAAGCTTACATTTAATGTGTATGGAAATTAGCATCCTGATTATCATGATGAATAGTTAAATACTGAATCTTGCTTGGGTAAAAGAATGTATGCTTATTTTTACAGGAACCATTTTGCTACTTTCTGTTCTGAGCTCATAATATTAACAGCGTCTTTAATGCATTTGTTTTTTTCTCTCCATGCCTTTCAGGCCACAGTTGTGCTGTYGGTATGGCAAATGTTTCCCATGGACATCTTTTACTTTAGCCTCCCTGGCATCTCCTTGTTAACCATAGAGGCGTATACTCAGACCRAAGTGTAAAAGATGAGGGAATCAATTGACTTAAACACGAGCAAAAGCAACACAGTTTAGCAAATAAACTTAATTTTAAGTGTACACGCTGAAAATTTTAGGGAAAATATACTGTATATAGTGATAATTTAGCACAGTGTTCAACTAGCATAACTTTAAATTGCCGTAAGTTCTAGCAGGAAAGAATCATTTACCTCCTCTGTTAGTTAAAAAGAAGAAAAACTTCCACACAACTTAATGTACACAGGCTATCTACCTAATTCTCTTGGAGCCACCTTAACTATGCATGAACGGCAACTTTGGAAACAAGCATTAAAAGGGGTAGAAAATAAAATCACCAAAATCCCAAACACCCCACTAAGCTAGGTGATTAGGAGGCAGTGTCTTCAAATGACACAAAAAAGTAACTGTTAGTACTGGATGCAGCTGTGAAATCTGGACTATTTTGAGTTATTTAACTGCAAGTGGGGATGCTAGATGGGTATGAGATAGTAGGGAGTTAAAGAACTGATTTTTACCTCTAGAAAACTTCTCGCTAGAAGTAGTAAATGGAATACCACTGTGTTAGATAAAAGTCCTTACTGCAGATACTATATACCTGGGTTCTTCCCAGTTTACTCTCATGATCCTTTAACCAAATATAGTTTTTCCTTTCTCCTATGCCGTTTAAGGAGAGAAAGTACTGAGAGGCAGCAATCAAGATTTCCTGACTTCTGAGTAGCATGTAAGCTAAGCTTCTTTGTTCATCAAGAAGAACCATAAACATATTGTCCTTGGCTCTAACTGCAGGATACCTATCTGAAAGGTTAGCAACACCTAACTAAAACATATCCTGGACAATATCTATTTAAATATATTCTAAAAACAGTCTTGTGCTTTTCCTAGGTCAGACATTTCTGGAGGAAAATTACTTTTATGAACTCCTGGGACATCATTTCTACTGAGAATGCTGAAAAGCACACTGAAAAGGATACAGTCAAAGGCAAGAAAAACTCCCACATTTAATGGGATAGTCTTTAAAACAAACTCCTGTGGACCACTGCCATTTTGCTAGTTCTTCATATTTCCAAATCTTCTAGGAAGAGCGAGAAATATTAGGAATATGCAAGAAACATAGCAAAGGCCAACTGCTTGGAACTTCTGTTTCCTCCTTACAGCTTTCTTTGACACTGATGAAATTCAGGAATACCCAGCAACCTTCAGAATCATTTTTTTTTTTTTTTGCCAAAACAATTTATAGCAATACTTTAATGGCCAAAAAGGAAAAAGAAAACAGAGTTTACTCAACAAAAACTCACATAGAGCAAACCACCATGAGAAATTTTAGAGAGGAAAAATAATTGCTTCTTTGCAATGATAAGCCCCTCTTGTATGTAATTTATGAAAAGCAACTGCCATCAAAATTCTTAATTTATAGTGTTCAACAAAATGCTACTAACTGAAAAGCATTAATCAACACCACCAACTTAATGTGCTCTGCCAAACTTCTCAGTCTCTTCTGCCAAAGAGGAGCATTTCTGACAAATCGATTGATTAGTGAGCTAACAGTATTTGACTGAGGGGAGAGTCCATGACAAGAACCTTAAAAGAAGATGTTAACAGTAATTCTATTTGCTCACACATAAACTGTGTACAATATTATTGTTCTGCAAAAAGCATGTCAATAGGAATGATAAGTCAATATGTGGTTATAAGAAATTCTGTTTCGAATCTGATCACGTTCTCTTTGTGAAATAATTTATAACAAGTAAAAATGTGCAGTTGATCTGAAAGATGTCCATTAAACCTGAATAATAATCAAATACAGAGGGCTTTGCCAGCTCAAATAGTATAACAAAAGGTAATATAGATTCTAGCTTTCAAGCTCAAACAAGTACAAAGAAAAATAACACCCTTGCTTCTAGATTAGAAACATTTGTTAAGAAATGCAATAGCTACTCCAGTATTAAGGTAGAAACCAGCTTCTCTAACAAATAAGGTTTTACCCAGAATCCCATACTTCCTCAGAGAAGAAATGTTTCATGATTTTTCTAAGGTTCAGGTATTGTAGCTAATCCCAGACTTTTTTCTCAATGTTGAAAGAAAAAAAAGAACTGGAATTTTAACAGGGAACCTATTAACAAGGGTGTGTATCTATCCCTTCGTGCAACACTAGTGCTGTATGGAACAAAAATCTACCCACAAGCACTTTCCTAATTCCACGAGAGATCTCGAGTGGCATCAATTTGACACAGCCAGTTCTATGTCATCCATTTACTTCTGCATAGATACCTTGTTAGTACAGCAAGCAAGGGAGAGTATGGCACTAAGGTATCTTATATGCTGCTCATCCTGGGTCAGCAGAGCATAACAAGATAAAGCTATCTTGAGTTATTCTAGGATCCAGGAATCAAAAAACCATAAGAACAGCCCTTCCGGATCAGACCAGGGGTCTATATAGCCTGGCTAGTCTGCCTCCTACAGCAGATGTAAAAGCTATCCTGGGAAGAGTAAGAACACAGCAAATCTACGTAATGCTTTACCTCATATTCTTGTCCCTTGAGCATTGAGCTCAGGAGGTTTCTTAAGTACATTGCATTTTGTCCATTTAGTAACCTACAATGATCTCTCACTCCAAGTGTTTGTTCAGTCGCCCACATAAAATTTCTCACCTCCAGATCTTTGGGGAAGGTTTCCCACAGATACACAATTTGCTATGAGAATAATCAGTGCTTACTACACTTCTTAGGTGCATCACTCCCTAGTGATGACAGCACAGAGCCTTTCTCCTTGAAGATGGTGTTCTTTCTTAAGATATACCTTATTTCAGGGAGATCTATATTGAATTTTATCCGCCATTTTATTGCTCATGCTATAACCTTTCTGCAATTCTTTACTTACTACCCTGAATCACTTTTTTTTTACCACCATCAGACCTTGTCATCTCACTGCTAATGCAGTTTTCCAGGCGATCTATGAATATATTAAGCATCACAACTCCTAGTACAGAGCCCTTTCACCTCTGGTGATCTTCATCCAATACAAAAAATGAYGATTGCTTGTAGTCTCCGTTCCCTGTTTTTCAATTTATTTTGTACCCATCCTGTTCTTTTGCTGTTAGGCCATGGCTRCTTCATTTACTTAAGAGCTTTAGGTGGGAGATTTTGTCAAAAGTTTTTGAAAGCCAAGACTACTGCTACCAGATCACCTCTATCTACATGCTCGTTGCTTACAACTCCCAGAGTAAAGGAGGACCTCATTTTTCAGAAGSCCTGGTGTCCACTAATTGTCTTTTGCTATAGCTTCCACTACTTTCCTGGCTGGAACAGCCTACAGGAGGCCTGGAGTTCCCCAAATTAGAACTATATTTGCCACGCTCTGCATACTGCTTCCAATGAAGATTTGTGTAAAAAGTTACATGCTGCTATACAACCCAGCTATTAATTAATGTAGCCAGTAGTACAAATATTTCATTCTCGAGTTCCCCTAAAATTCTTTGTGGAATACCAACCAACTCTGRTGATTACTTTGAAATTATTCTTTTTCGTTGTACCTGATTCCCCTCCACCAAAGGGTTCTGTTATGGAAACCTCCCCATTTCCCTATCAAAGATGAGCAGCAATACAAAGAATTAATTTTGCTTATCTGTAATGTCCTCATCTCCTCTGAATACTACTTTTACATCCTGGTCCTCAACTGCCATAGTCTCTGCCAGGCTTTTTGCTCCTTATGTGATGGAGGAAGGATTTAGATAGAACTAGTCTGATTCCTTTAGGATATGGTTTCTGTGCTACTCACTGACGTGTTACTAGTTACTTCAATTTGATTCRAAGTCCTCAATTCAATTTGGTTCAAAGATTCAAATACTCCTTCATTACCCGCACAATTTGCTTTGTCTTCCATGTCTGTTTAGTGTCTTGTTATTAGAGCATTCTGTTGTCTTCTTTCTGCTGGATCTCTGATAAATATCAGTATCTCCATTTACAGTCAGATATTCAGGTTCCTCCACCTTATTTCCAAAGCACTTCCAGCACAACATAAAGCTCTCTTGCTTCTTTCCTAAGTACATGATTCCCTTAAGATTCGAGTGAAACCTATTCCTCCCATACAGTTGCCATCTTAAATCAGAGGAATGGGCCAGCTCTGGGTCAAGCTCTGGGTGTATATTTTTGGTATACAATTTTCTCAGGCATAGAAACTTTGATTATCTAACCTCTCTCTCTGCTCCTGCATGTGTTACTGTGATCTTTCCAGAGAAGGTTACCATAGATGTTCCTGTCCTCCRCTCCCTCCCCCCAGAGCCTCAAGAACTAGATTTTCTCCAAAGGTTGCAAATTGTCTATACTATTCACATAGGTATGTTACTCTCTCACAGGAAAGGTACACGGCATTTAGCATAACAGCCTTTGGCAGCCCAGGTTTTGCAAGAGCAGGAGCTGGAAAACTGGGAAGAAATGGATGTGTAAATTCAAGTGCTGCTAGATCAACAGGAGAGCGATCAGTTTGGCTATGGGAAAATGCCCAGTTTCTTTGATGGTTCACTGCAGAAACCTGCAATCTACAGACACTTTAGAATATGCATTCTACCTTTTGAATCCCAATTCTTATTTGAAATAGGGAAGTATTTGTGAAAGCAAACAAAGTGTTGTCTAGTCAAGCTCAGACCCAAGGTAGCTTCCTCTGAATTTCACAGAAGAAACAGAAATACAGAAAGAACATCAAAAGGCTAGTTTCAAGATTTGTAATAAGGAGACTGAAATAGTGAAAAGAAAACAGTAGAAAATTACTGTAAAACAAACAATATCACAAGAGCTGCAAGTGATGTTACGGTGATAGGGAAGAGCCTTAAGCTTCCATTGAACTACAAAGACTCATTTGCAGGAATACTAGGGAAAGGTTATCCAGATTCAGTTTCACATCTGCACTAGCAAGTTCTGTAAGAAAAAAGTTTGGGTGAGCTACTTTTTAACAACCTCTAGTTGCATGTGATGTGATAGATAAACCAGCCTCAACTTTTGCTGCCTTAAAAAACCCTTCATTTTAGTGGCCTGCTTAGGGAAGCAGGTAAATTCTCACGCTTCTTTTGTTTCTACCTTACATGGGATAAACAGAGTGAAGTCTTAGCACTCATTTTTATCCTAATGCCAAAAAAGTATTTAGCATTCTACACATTCTACAGAATTATCAAAAGCATGCAGTATGTTTTACAAATYACTGACTTGGATTAAAATTAGAATTTGATGCAGCAGTGCATTCACAATACTCTTTCAGATGGAGTAAAGCATCAAGCTATTGGACTTAGCTTCCCGTTTGCTAGACAACACTATTTGCATTGCACGAATTTTCACTGTTGCAGCTACATAGGCTAAAGGCTTTTAGGCATTTCTTTACTTTTTCTTTAGTCAGAATAAGACACTAATTTTCTGCTTGATAAACAGTACCTCTTTGACTCATTACTTGATATCAGTACACTGTAAAAATTTATTTTTGGTATAAAAAATTCCTCAAAAATTTATTGTATTGTTCCTTAGCTTTTATATATCATACCTTAAGATGGAAACAACAGTATCTTCCCACATTTTTAGTTACCATACTCAGCATGTGCAGGGTCTCAATCCAAAATACCCAGTACCACAACACAAGAGACCACTCAGGCTAGCTGGCAGCAGCAGTCATCTAATACTCTAACTGGTCCCAAGCCAGAATCTGAGACGTGCAAGAGTCACTAGCTAAGGCGAAATATAACCGCAGGGAGAGGGGCTGAGGCAGTCAGACCTCTTCATCAACAGAGCTGTTACAGTGGCTATCAAATATTCCTAACATTATGTGACACTGCTGCAACTTAGATCACAGTGCAGGAAAAGGTCCTGAATGATTTTGTGCATTCAGACCATTGGGGGCTAGAAGACAGAAGGCAAGACAGAAAACCAAAAGCAGATAAATAATTTCACTCAGCTGTATGAGTCAGCCACGTGCATATGCAAACTGTGGGTCAACAACGAGTATATAGTTACCAAGTTAACTTTCTATAAGAAAACTTAAATTATTTTACGTTTGTCCTAGGTGAAGAGTTTTCACATACACAGTTGCAGTGGGTCAGCTGTCTCACATACACTTGTTACCTGTAATGAATTGTTTATATCCCTCAGTCCTTAGCCAAACCCAGCAGATCTTCCTGGGATGACAGGACAGGCTATCTCTAGCCCTGAGCATCTTGTTCCACCAAATTACAGAGGCCTGCTGCTAATAATGGAAATGTCACAGCTACTCAAGAGGAACAAAAACATCCTTCATAAAAGAAAGCATTAGGAAAGCTAAATACCTGCATTGCCAACAGCTTACTATATAGAGGTTTAGAACAACGAAAAAAGAATAAAGGGGACTATTATGGCATGACAGATATGTAGGTATGCCATTTTTATTTTATTTTATTCCACTGCAGCCAATTACTGCAGTTCTATTAGAAAGYCTCACACAATTATTACTCTCAGCTCCTAAAATTGGATTAATGCTTGAAAACATTCAGGAGAGAAGCGAAAATTTTTAAGTTCATAATAGCGGGAAAACAACAAAAAGCAACTCTTCTCCCAAATGTTTATAATGAAACGTTTTCAACATCAGYCTTGCAAGGGAGGAGTAATTTAAATTATGAGTTACGAAATGTTTTTAGGCTTACATGCATTTTTAATCAGCGGTCTTTTACATATATTAGTTGTTACCTCTTTATTTTTTAGTAGTAAGCAATCATATTTCCTCTTTCAGAAGAGAAATCAAGTACGTGAACCTCAGCTTTATGTGGCCATTGCTATAAAAAACTTTCATCTTTTATCAAATATATCTATTATAACAGAAAATATACCCCAATATTTTTCTAAATAAGAAGCAATAGTAGGATCTCAAGTATTTGGACATGCCAATCACTTTCTTAAAGACAATTATTGCTTAGTTCCAGCACAAAAATCACTACAAATTTTGGAGTCTAAAATAGGTATACAAACTATGAACCATCCAAGCCTTTCACTTTTCTTTGTGTAAATTTTATACAAATGTACTGGCAAAATTATGCCAGTATGAAATGCTGGCATATTCAGCATTTTGCAGCACAATATTCTTACCTTAAAGTCTGTCAGGAAAAAAGTTTTACTGAACCATCTTGGCTATATCACTACATACAAGCCATTACTCTGTACATTTTAGATTTCATGTAGTATTCACTGTTAGGGAACTCACTAAAAATAAAAAAAGCACATAACCCTTCACCAAAAAACTTATGAAGCACTAAACTAACTACTGAGTTAAAAGTAGCAGCAAAGACTTCCTTCTTCAACCTTATTTTTAAATAAGGACACCAGGTAGGCAGCAGGAAAGGATTCCACAGTATCTTTTAAAGGGTAAAGCTACAAAAGCTTCGTGACTCACAATTCACCAAATTACAATATAGAAAAAAAATAAGTAACCTGATGATTCAGACTGTAATTAACAGCTTAGAAAATGCAAAAGAGAAAATTAGTCAAATGCCGCAGCCACTCAGGGACTTGGAAATAAGGACAAGAACTTTAAAATCACYGCATACACTTTACAGGAAGCCTGCAGTGAAGAGATTTTGAAAAGGAGACATTTATAGAAAAGAAATCATGCATCCGTCAGAAATGAGAGATTCTACATTGCAAAAAAATCCTCTTCCTACAGGTAATACAAGCAAAAACTTCAGAAAATAAAGTGACCCTTTATTGGTGAACAATTTCCATTTGGTTACAATTCAGGGAAAATCAGATATTAATTACACATTTCTAGAATGAKTATGTAACTACACACAAGTATGATCAGGTTGCATTGATAGTGTGATGCAAGAGCCTTATTTTGAACAAAAATAAGTAATTGTTTAATAAAGGACAGTACCCATCATGACAAATCTGTCTCAGAAACACGGCAAGGGCTCACAGGAAAACCGTGTTGCATCTGGTGGGGAAATGTGATCACTGTGGGGCTGAGGAGATACACAAGGTCCATTTGAAGACCAGTTTTAAATCCTTAGCCTTGAGACGAGAGAGGGGGAAACCAAGCCTGATTGGGATGCCTGCTTAGGTTAGAGACACTACAGAAATGCTCTTTCACAGCAATGTGGCAGCTCCCTCGAGGTCTTCCAAGGCCTCCTGGTCTCCTCCCATTTGAGACCAACTCAGAAGAAAGGACCCATAATGTCCACATAGCTTGGAAGAGGCTATCAGGCGGCAACCTATGTGTCTGGCAAACTATCTCCCACTGTTTTGTAGGGCAAAAAGCTGGATCTTTCTATACAGCTAAACCCCTCTGTCCCAGAAGTCAATCCTCAATCTTCTTAAGCTTCACTCTCTGAGAAGGTGTTTCTAGCAAGTGTGAAAAACATCAATCACACCAAGTGAACAAGGTATGATTTTAGACACATAGGTGCCTAGTGTACTTACAAACTCAAAGCACTATTTTCAAGAACATCTAGGTATTTATAGGATAGGAAAACCATTTCCCACACAGTCCTGACTTACCAGCATATACCCTCTGTGCTATGCATTACACAGAGTAACAGCATATGCATGCAGGCAGGAGTCTTTCTCGCATTAACTATGAAGTACTCATCCTTCGCATCCAGAAAGAACAAATAGTAGAGACAAAAATAAACAGGTTGATTTTTTTTAAAAAAAATAAAGACCTTCAAGATATTGTCTGATCTGTGTATAGAACTAGAAAGAAGTGACAATACTCTTGTGGTGTTTTCCACATAATGACCAAATGAGTAACACTTCCCTGAGAGCAGATATTTCTCCAAAACCTTTTTTTTTTTTTATTTTTATTTTCCCTAGTATTCATGGGGACTACAAATAGCACTGTTATGTGTAAAGGAAGTAAGAATTAAGAATCTTCCAGTACAGCATCAGCACTAAAAAAATATTCCAAGAACAAAAGGACACTCATATACACAAAGTTCTCAAATTTTCAGTGGGATTTATGAAGAGGATATAATAGAAGATAAATCTAATTAGCTTCAAAGAAATGACAATGAGAGATCAGAGGAGTGAGCAGAATGGTTAATCTAYATGAACTTCAAAAGCTTTTCAGTAGAAAAACATGAGAAAAGACTAATGAAGAAAATTAGCCAATGTGATAGAGATAGCATAATTTAAATTGGATTCCAGAATACCATTGTTAGGTTAATGATTTGTTGTATAGTAAATACAGAGAACAAGGCTTTGTGAAAATGAAAGGCAAAGCATTTAGCTGGAATTTTTTGTCATTAGATATTATTGTATATATTATTGTAACTTGTGTGAATATATCTGATGCTGGTCCCTGCACCTGTTTTTTTTTTTTTTTTTTTTTTTTAGCTATATTCCAGTAATAATTCAAATGAAAACTGGAGCCATCACATGCTTGGCAGATACAAAACTTAAAAGATCAAGAGGAACCTGAAGAGCTCAGAGTTTAGACAGCAGTGGGAGCACAGTTCTGCAAACCTATTTGAGATTAATGATTCTGAACTATACAGACCAGGATAAAGTGGGAGTTGGAGAACAGTCAATCAGGAAAGGAACCCTAGGAAAAAGAGGGAAAGACATAAGCTGAAGAAGAAAAAAGCTACTGCTGCAAGTTTCCATTGAAACAAAATGAATATTTTATTAAAATTATTTGTGGGCTGTTAATTGGTGAAAATAGGCAAAAAGGAGAAGGTATAAAATGGGCAAAGACGCATTTTGTTTAGCAACTCCCATTTCTAAAACTAATAAAAAATACAGCTGTATCATTACAAAAATTATCATGAGGACTACTCCACAGTCATTACTTTGGGAGATACAGCCATTATTGTAGGTCCTGCCATTCAATACAAGTCCACTGTAATATGCCAAACTATCACCATGGTTACTCACTYATCAAAATGCAAACACTGGTTTTTCTTTCAGGTTTACAATTCATATGATCTTCATTTCATGGTATTCTGGTCTAAGTAGTACCTTGAGACCATTATTCAGTTGCCTGAATTGGAATTTACACACAACAGCACCTAATTTCAAAGTGTTAATTCCTAAAGAAGCAGTATGCTTACATCAGCAGCAGTCAACCCAAAGCATGTTTGAAAGTGATTTTTTTCTTAATGATCTGCAAACAGTATTAAATGGTGATGATGATTAAACGATATCTTGCATGCTCTATACAAATAATGCACCTAGATTTCCAGGAAGTGCTGTGCATAAAGGCAAAAAAAAGCGAGGAAAATGGCAATATAGACCAGTAGAAGGCACAGTTAGGTGCAAGGAAAACAAATCCAGAACCCCACAAAATGGTCCTATCTCTTTGAGCTGCTGGACGGCTGCAAGCAGTAGTAAGCTAAACTCATCCTTGGTACCTGAAATCAGCCCAACGTATTTAATACACCATGTTGAAAGATTAGCTAACATAGAAATTGTCCCAAATTCTCTGTCACAGCCATCCGACATATTCAGACACTGGGAATGGAAATCTCCACTCTTAAGCAGTGGCCTAGAGCAGCATACTATAACAACTTATCCTGGAGAACATGTCTTAGTTTAGCACCACTGAAGAGAAGGCAGCTTATCAGATGCATGTAGGACGATGCATATAATACAGTTTAGAGAATTTATTTTAAATCCTCCAAAATAGAAACAAATAAATGAACAATGAAGAGGTACAACTGTCCTAGAAGGACTATTTAGGAACAATAAAAGGAATTAAAACCTTCCTGCAGGGTGAGATCTAATCCATCATTAATTTTCACATATAAAGACAGGAAATGCTAAAGCCTTAAATTTTTTCTTGATTTTTGGTAATACARTGTTAAATATCAGATACAGTATATGAGCCATGAAACATAGCATAATTGTGTGGGAGCTTCATAGAGATGTCAATCAGCTGAGTTCTGTGGAAGTCAACAGAAAACTCCTCTTTAACATGCTATTAGAAGTCTTCAAGCATTAAAAAGCCACTCAACCCAAAATCTGCCCTGCTCAGATAATGACAATGAACACAGTAATAGGTATACAGTCTCGGAGGTTGTTTGGCAAACTACAAGACACTTTGGTATTCTTTTCTCTGAACGAGAAATCTCATGTAATGTGTTGTAGGCTAGTTAAAGCACACACAAAACAAAGAAATCACAATTTAAGGATCCGTGATTTTCACTGTTGTGTCCATTAGCAAAGAACAGATGGAGATAGAGGGGATGGAATCCTTATCTGGGGAAAAAGGCTGTTATCTGGAGAAAAGCAGCAGTACTAAACATTTAATATGACCCATATAGCTTTTTATTGCATTGTTTTGTATTTTCAAAGCTTATATATCATTAACTAATTAATCTTCACAATTACTTCCTGGAATTTTTTAGGGTATTTTAATCACTACTTTATACACACGGAAACACTGATCTAATGAGAGCAGTATCAGCTGCAGAGCTAGGAATGAACCTCAAAGATTTTCAAAAAAACGTGGAGTTCAGAAAGACAAATCTCACTGCAAGTTAGTACCTTTGACTGTCAATCCACTACACCGTACTGTATCTAGCTCATAAATAGACAGAGTATCTATTTACTTATTCTGGGCATGTCTCTACAGATAGGAAAAGGTTATGATAACAGCAAGTCACTTTACACTTGTGGCCATATGGTGTATTTCATTTTCAGATACTACATTATTTATAGCACCAACCTTAATAAATCATGTATGTCACAAACTACAGTGCAATTGAACAGCCATCCCTTACAGCTTTCGTCAAACGCCATGGGTCGTTAACTTTGTGAATAAATTTAGAAGTTACTGCAATATGCCTCCCCTGTAAGATACAGCTTCACATCTGCTTATATCTAATAAACTGCAGTGTGCGAAAAACTGGAGAGTGCAACATAGAGACCTGCAATCAACCTAGATTCCCCGGTTCTTTCGTTTAGAGTTCCTCTTGCCATTATGTCAGCTCCTCTGCAATCACACGAGTGAATCACAGCTGTTAACGCAGCAGAAGCTTGAAGAATACACGTAGAGCAGATGTCTACAGCATTGCTTGTAAGTTGTATCTATATTTATACATATGATACCAAGACTAAAACTGTAGTCTTGTTCAATCATTTCCAATAGCACGAACCTTTACTGCAGCAACTACTTCTCCAAGTCTATCAGCGTATATAGCGCCAATCAAATCTACTAACTGGAGAGGAAGCTTGCATCATTCCTGTCAATAGCATACATTGGCCTGAAAATGAGAAATTAAACTTTTCCAGCATGAAACCTGCTCCTTGACAACAAGACCTTTAATCATTTCCTTTATCAATTCTTGTATTCTGAAATTGCTGATATGGTTTAACTGCATCCTTCCGCAAAGCCTGCTGCAGGTACACAGTATTTGCCAATTTAACACTTTACTGCAAACAAAATGTCTGAAGTTAGACAACATTGTCATTAGTCAACGTTAAACATTTAGATCTGAATTCTGCTATTTCATCTCTTTTCACTATTTATGGGAGTTTCTCTCTCCAACTRTGATTTACAGCTAATAAATATCTAATTGAACACTATTACATGCTGGATTATGCATAGAGCTGATCAGGAATTTCCCACAAAACATTCTAATTTCTAGTAAGCTTATATTACAAAGTTTTCAGATCCACAATGGAGTTTTAAAATAAAACCAACAAAGCAGGCTTTACTTGCCTCAGATTAACTGAGAGTAGGCTGAGAGATCTGTCCCAAGAGTATTTGGCATGGTGGTGGTTAGTTTCTTATCTTTAATTCTTTTCATTTTATATAAAAATGCATATATTGAGATGATTATTCAGTAATTAGGTGAAAAGAGATTGACATGTTAGACTAGTAGCATGGGGACCAACTTGAGATGGAAGAAACCCAGGTATAAATCATTCCTCAAATTGCTATATACAGTTGCCAAGCCTGACAGGAACAGAGTAGCTAATAGCTGATTACTACAACATTTAGCTGGAGATTAATAAATCCYATCYTCACACACAGTCTTATTCAGKTATTACAAGGAATTCAATTTGGGTCTCCTATATTCTAGGAAAACTTTGAAATCACTTTATTTTCCCTCAAAATGATTCAGGGAAAGTGCTTGCTATTTAGCTGTCTTTGTAGAACAAAAATCTCCCAAGATGTAAATTAATGCTTTAGTGATTTTAATTATTATTCTTAAGCRATCAGTTAAGATTAACTTGGCTTGTTAAATATATCAATTTCAGATTGGTTCAAACACAATACAATAAAGAATTCAATTTGCTGAAATATAGCTACCACAGCCACAGACAACTCAAACAGCTACCACAGGGCGTCTGCATGTTAACATAAGCAGGAGGGACTACAATATCGATCTGTCCAAGGCTCCTTAAGTAGAATAACTGTCTTTCTATTTACTTCAGAGGTTTTAGGCTACCAAGTTCCAAATTCTTCCTATTGATAGCAACAATAAGTTTGTATCTAACCTTGTATTCATGAGCACTTGTCATCATTGATGTATTTCTGCTGAAGCTGATTAATAAGTTTTATAGGATATATTTAGAAGTTCTTCATTAAAAAAAAAAAAAAAACAGCGTTCAATAAACAGTTTCATTTGCTCAAACATTACCATACAAAATTCTTGCCAGCTTTAATCTTTAATCTAGAACATGATGTACCCCTATTTCTGCTAACTCTTAGCAACATAACATTACTGAAGAGTAACAACTAGAAAAGRAGGAGGAAGAGCAACAAGCTTTGAAGTACACTTTGCAGAGTTTTGGAAAAGGTAGGGGGGGAGTTAAGTTTCCATATCACATTGAAATTCAGTTCTCCTGGGATGTTCTGCAAATCTATGCTCACTCATTTCACATACATTTTAACAGTTTAGCACTTTTCTCCCAGAACCCATCATTCACCACAGCTTTTGCACACACAGACATTAGGGATATATTCCAATAATGAACTGTATTTTAAACTCTTGTGGAAACTCACGGATTAAGGCAAATTTGGCAAGAACACTCCCCTGAAAATGAAGAGTGACTTGTATTTCTTCACAGCTGTGAAACATTAAAAGATATTTTCATAGTGATAATTAATAGGGAGCCAATTTCAAAAGAATTTCTGCAAAAAGACTAATAATTACATTACATACAGAATTTGGAAATTTCTGTACACAYACAGAGTATCAGTACTTTTCTCTTTATTTTTTAATCACGTATTAAAAAAAAGTTACAAAATAAACACAGAGGGCTATGAACCAAATCTTGATCTAACTGAAGAATTCCTGCACATGTTGGGCAATCACAATCTCACTCTGAACAACGTTCAATACACCCCTATACGGCATCRTTTGTTTTGACCTTTACAGCTTTACAGCCCTCAACTAAAAAAGAATTCGCTTGCACTGTGCATACTATTAATAGATTTCCTTTCTTTTTCCAAAGCCTATATATGGCAGTTCACTAGTTTATGGTCATCTGTTCATTTGTCTTTGATATGTAAAATCATTTATAGACTCTTCTTCCCAGTAACCGCTTTGTATTTTGAAACCTGTTCTTTTTTAATACACCCAAAAGAATCAGGACTGAACCATTTCCCCATAAAACTTCTCACTCACTCTGAATTTGAAAATATAAAGGTCGATGTTTATCAGGGCCCTCCAGCAAATTTCATAGGAAATCATATAGAATCATGTGACATTTATGAAGTGATCTGCATTATTAACGTATAGTTTGCCACAGAAGTCAAAATCCCATGGCTCCAAAAGGTTGATTTAGTAATTAGGCTATACTTGATCTTAAAACAGTGATATTCTCCCCTTTCTATCTTCATTTCTGAACCACCATTTGGCGGAATATCTCCTTAACAGCAGTTTATTATAAATGAGACTATAGAGTTTTAAAATTGTTAATGCAAAACAAGTCATTTGGTACCTTTAGAGTGAAAAAACACTATTTTTTTTTCTAATTACCTAATACATTCTCTTGAATAACTTACAAACATTTAATACATAATTCTATATTAGYATAATACAATCATAATGTTCCCATTTAATTAGAGTTTACTTGAATGAGTAAACACTAGTTTCAGTTTTTAAAATAATGGCAACATTTTACAAGCTGAATTATATTGCTATCTGTATCTGCCTATCAATTCATTAACGTAAAGAGAGGTTGTAAGATGCATAGCTGCTACTCTCCTTAGATAATTTTCTTTTTAAAAATATTTTCTAATCCCTTTTGCAACCTCTGCTACAGATTAGCAGAAAGTAAGGTCACTGGATACCTACAGATGGTGCAAACAGAATCATGTGCACAGAGTAATTTATTCAAATACTGAGCTTTTTTCCAGAAAGAATGTTTGTGTCACTAATACTCTCAGTTACTGGCATCAATCCAGTAAAACTGAGTTATCTTATTTCTGATGGATGTCAACTGCATTTCCACAAACATGTTAAAAAAATAACTCTCTGATTGAATACAGGGATATCTTTTCTCCTTTCATTAAATGAGGGAGAGTCAGAATGTGCAGCAAAGTCTAGGAGAAATCAAGGAAAAACTGCCATGACCTACCGTTCTGTACTTTTCATTCAAACTGTCAAGCCTCTCTACCCTTCAGTGTGTGCAGCTATCCTTGTTTCTGCTCTTTACTGTTCAATAAAGCCTGCTTATTCTGTCACATACTCCCCAAGCACTTTTCCATATGCAAACAACAAAGTATAGAACATATAGGTCTGTACATTTGCCCCTACCCGCCCTGTCAGCTCCCTCTCTCTCCTATATGCTCATTTCTCTTCTCTCTCCATCTGTATTTGTGCTTTTTCAATACTCATATGGTAATTTGTGCTCACCCTGCTCACCGCAGTGTTAACTTTTTAATCTCAGAGAATGCTTAAAGAGAGTAGCATTAGTATTACTGAGCACAGACAACCAGGTTAGTTCACTTAGCCAGTTCTGCTATGTCTGAGACACGATCAGGGGCCCGAATCCCCAGAGAACAGGGAGCAGGACAGGCAGCCAACCTTGCAGGGCCAGAGACGATGCTGGTAACTCAGTGTAAGGGAGCTCATCATCACATCTGCAACAGGATAAGCACTAAGGAACCATCAGCAAGAAATCAGCTAAGAAATAATACGTTTGTTAGACCCAGTCATGAAATCTATTCATAGCAAAACTTTACCAGGGTGATCAGAGAAAAAAAAACATTTTACTTATTCTTCCAAAGACTCATTCATCCTAGAAAGGATGAGTTAGCATTGTAACATAAAGTGGTAACAAAACTCTCTCTCACAAAGAGACAAATAGACTCATGCCCAAACCTAAAATCTGTACTCAAGCTATTTGCTAAAAAAGTGACTCTCCCTGAACCGAATGCAAGACAACCTGATTGCTATTCAGGAAGCTTCTGAGACCTACAGCAGAACAAAGGCACTTACCTACCATATGATTTAAAAACTATTTTTGAAAAACCATTGAAAACATTGAAAAATGTTAGTTGATAATGAAAACTCTCCCTGCTAGCAAACATAACTTCAATACTCACTCTTTCAAGTCTCTATGTTATAAACATGCTTTTTGTACTAAAGGTGAATACCTAATTATTTATAGATTTAAAAAAATGGAAAACTATTTACGTGTCTGAAATATTTAGGTCATTAGTCATTTCATGTTCTTCTGTTGTGAAATGCTCATTCCCCTAACAGAGGCTGTAGTATTACAAAACATCTTGTCATAGCACATTCTCCAACAGAAATCCAGAATATGTGCAAGTTGTAGCTACTAGCTCTTTTAATAAATCTGCCAGGTCATTACGACTTTTGTAGGGAAATAGCTGTCTCTGCGTGAACACCAACCATCAATTTCAGAAAGTTAGCATAAAATTGTTTCTCTAGGGTCTTCTCACTGGAAGTGAGTTTTCTCACTTTTTTTTTTTTTTTTTTTTAAGGGGGAGGGACAATTCTTCACAGATGATTTCTTTCCTGGGACAACTTTAATTATTATGCCTAAGTGACATGAAAGGACAAGCAGAGATATTCTGCTTTGCCATTGACCTTTGCTCTCAGCATAATTTGGTGATTTTTTTCCAGGTAGATTCATACTCAAAGAAAAGTTGCTTTGCAATTCTCCCTCTCTCTTTCTGCTTTTTTTTTTTTTTTTGGGGGGGGGGGGCAGGGAGAGAACGTGTATAATATTCTATGCAAACTACTAACAGTTCAATAAATCAGAACAAAGACAACTGAATAAATATCTCYTCTAAGTGAACTGAAGGTATACTAAATACCTGTTAGATATACCAAATATTCTGTTAGAATACCAGAGACCATTTTTTATCTCCAAAGATATAAAACAGAGGGGAAAAAATATGCATTATGGTACATGGCTGGTCTGTTAGATATAATAAAGAAAATACATGATTCTTCCAGATTCTGCAGGATATTAGATCCAATCACATAGATTCTGGCAAAGCAAACCATCTCATTTTGATCTGATTGCAGTAAATGCAACCAGTATCTTCTGAGTTTTTAGCTAAACTAGAACAAAACACTGGACTCACACAACACTAGGTTGGAAGGCACACCTGGATTTTCAACCTCCTGCTCAAAGTAGGGTTAACTTCAAAATTAGATCAAGTTGCTCAAAGCCTTGTCCTATCAACTTTCAAAAATCTACAAACATAGAGATGCCACAGARGAAATTGTTCTAGTTCTTAACAACTGTCATTGCAAAATAAGGTAAGATGTATGGTCCATATCTTTGGACATACTCTCTGAAGTCTAATGGCAGTGTTTCAGAAGCATCTAYTTTACATCAGGTATTCTAGGGCTCATTATTTTAGTGGGATAGATACGAGTATGATTAAGGGTAAAGCCTGTGACAGCCGGAAATAAAAAACTGCTGCAGAACAGAAAACAAGAAAGAATGTAGAAAAAGGTATCAAGAAGAGAGTACTATAGGAAAGTGCAAGCAACAAAACAGAAATACCACTGTCTGAAAGGAYGAATTATGTTGAACGATGTATTTATCGAGTAAGAGGAAGTAGCAGCTCCGATAGGTCCTACCTAGTAGCCAACATGTACTTTTGATTATTGTCAAAACTACCTACAGGCCTCAGAGCTTGGTTTTAAAATCAGGATGATATTTTACATTTTTGCACAATCTGTTGTAACCCACTGCTTAAGTGTGTTTCTCAGCAGAGGTTGTTCTTACCYAGATCTTTTTTCTGACTGATTACAGGTCCTTCCCCTGATGCATGCTGTCCATACAAGTCTCCTTACTGATCCAGTCACAAAGCTGAACTTTTATAACTGTAAGATCTAATATTGAAACATRTATCGACCTCAACATTTATCTTTAGCCTCTAAGAAGGAAGACTTGCCCGGACACAGAACAAGCCTCTAGCCCTAGAAATTGATTGTGATTTGTGACASTGAATGTGGCATGTAACAGCTACTCTTTCTGATTACACGTAGCACCTGCAACATACTCTGCCTTAGATGAGTGAGCATCTCTTTCRATATGTTGGATAAATCTCTGATTTGCCGGCTGTTTAGGGATGGGAAACCAAATAGTGTTGATTACATTCTCCTTTGCCATTGACTCTAATATGTTGCATCCATGATTTGTTGTATTTAACTTCAAAAAATAATGACATTCTACACATGCAAAACTASTATTGTACTTAGCTTCCCTCACTTTCTTAAATATCCCATCTAATTTTAGSCACTAGTAATATGAATTTGAAATGTGCTGCTTGCAAGAAATGACAGTAGAAAATCATTGCTTTAGTATAATGGCTTTTCCCCTTTAAGAAAAACTAACAGGTCTATTGTTCAATAAAATAAACCTTCTTGTGAAGATTATTGAAATACCAAACAAAATCTAAAATAAATCTACAGGCACCATCACAGGGCTTTGCATCAGCACAAAGCCACAGGTTCTAGCCAATCTCTGATTTTTCACAGAAATTGCCTTTCATGTAGTTACTAGGCTCACTGTATTTCCACGGCTACCTCTGCAACCCTGTGGTTCTGACTAGTTTCTCAGAACAAGAAGCAATTTACACATTATTTTTCTCTTCCTGACTTCAGTCCCAGTCACAGCTATAAACACTAAGGGTAGGGCAAAAATAACGAAGATTATAGGTGTTTGGGCTCATAAAAGGAAAGGATTAATTTGATTAAAAAAGAAAAAAACACTTTTCATTTTGTTCATAGCTTTTCCTCTCTGCCCTTTCCTCCCAGTGATCTCTCCTCTTTTCCAATGTACAACATTACAGATACAATGATGAGCAGAAGTGAATTACAACATAAATATTTTACTAGTATTTGGTAAACTGTACTAGTTGCAAGCGTAAGTCATCAATTTGTCAGTAGTGGCATTTAAGGTGAAATCTCAACTCTAAGAATAGAAAATATCTGTCACAGACATTAAACACCTGTTGAATACTAGCCGAGTACCAATATACCCCTTCTGGTCAAATCACTTTGCTATCTGCAAGAGAACATGGGATAGAAAAAGGAAGGAGGRAGAAGGTGGGAGGGAGGGAGAAAAAGGAAGTTGGCACAAACCCATCTCCTACAAAAATCTCAGCATCACTACCTGAAGGACTAAGAGCTCTGAAAAACAGAGCACTCATGCACACTAGTAGAAGAGCTTTTCACAGAAAAAGAGTCATAATGTTCTGTCCATTCAAATATGGAGACGTCAGAAAGAATACGAAGTGTAAAATAGCACTGGATGTGCCTTTTTCCTCCCACAAAATATATAAAGCAATGATAGCTTTCAATAACTTTAATCAAAAGTAATCRTGCAATAATTCAGATCTATAATTGCCTTTATTGGTTTATCTTACAAGAACACGAGAGTAGGGCTGTCTCCTGCAGAACAGACAAGGGGCCAAAAACTGATTAAAATGAACAAAAAGGTGCCCAACAATGAAATACTGCCTAAAAATAGACAGATTGAGTAGTAAAAAGAGAGAAGAGTGCACATAATGCAGTCCTGGAATCCAGATTTTTAAAATCTTATACCATAAGCATATAGATAGTGTTTTCTGTTACGTGATTCCACACCTGAAAATGGAACACTTTACAGAAAGAATTTTAAAAAAGAAAACTGTTAAGAAATCTTGGCTTTTTGCCAAATTGCATAGGCAGGAGGTATAAGAAAATTAATCCCAATTCTTGAACAAATAGACATTGTTTTAAAGCTTTATAGCCTGACAACTCAGCTTGAAAGACTGTAGTAATCTATTGTGTTCAGTACAGGAACAACAAAAAGCATGAGCAATTACAATCAAACACCCTGATTCAAAAGAACAAAATACAAAGCAGCTGATAATGTTCTATGATAGTCAACAGACTGATTTTTGGAAAAACTGAATATGGTCTATGGTGGGCTAATAGACTATTTCTATTGCACAGTTCTCTTCCGAGAGCTCACCTCRCCACACACGACACACACAAACTGCTGTTGCTCTAACAGTTTTGAAACCAACTAAAGCTCATTCACCAGGAGACTTCCATTTCTGAAATTACTGCCAAAGAAAACCATTCTTAAAAGTGACTTCTCCTTGTCCTTGTCAATGATCAATATAGAGAGCCCTGTTATAAGATGATTGCAGGTCAGGTACATTGCTACAGAACTGCAGTTCTTGCAAAATCCTCCTGCACATCAAGCTGGCGTTCTGCAAATTGCTCCATCTTTGCCACTGCTCAACTTCAGCTGATGTAACATTAGGCCAACATGGAGAGGCTTTGAAAATCTCATCAAAAGCATGCAGGCATTTCTCATACTCTTACTTTCACATCTCTTACATACCTCTTACTTTCTGCTGTAATTAATCCTCTAAAACTCCAGCACTTTCCTGTTGATTTTGTACTGTCCTCCTTTCCTTCCACATCCATTCTTGATTTCTGCCAACAGTGTATACCTGCTCTGAAATCAGAGGCATAATTACATAACATGCAGACCTGTTCAAGTTGACTATATTCTTGTTAGTTCAACAGTGTAACACAACAATAATGAAACATGGAGTTTATTTTCAGACACCCAGACTACACTGAATTATGTTCTGTGTCCTTCCTGCACCCTGTAAGCGAACTAAATTAAAAATGGCTTAGCTAGGCCTACTGAATTCAAATTGCCCACCTGGTCACAGGATATATCTATCTGTGGTGGAAAAAAAGAGAAATTAGTGCTCTGATGTGGCATGATAAAGCCATACATAAAAGGGTGACTTCCTGCTTGGAACCACACAGAGTTAGTCACAGCTTTACACATTTCTGCCCTTCTGTGATGCAYACAGACAATTGCTGCTCATCTCACAGCAACACTGTTTTCACCTGCCAAAACCTCTATTTTCTTCTTGGATTTCAACATTCTGAAATGTTCCAAAGAATAATATTCTTATCCACTGGTTCCCAGTACAAAAACTACATTCACTAGAAAATCCTTTCCAAAATGCCTTCTTTTTAGATGCAAGACGAAGTGACCCAGCAGGACTCCTGAATAGCCCCAAATAAACTAAATATGAATGACCTCCATGTCCTCCAGGTCTGAGCTGGTCTGTATACTGCTGAGGTAGTGAAGCTGAAATTTTTCAGATGGAGGTCATACAAAGTCTTGCCTCTCCCACTCTATGTTATATTGCTATCTTCCTCTCCTTCATATGACCACAACTGCCGTATCTGATCCTGCTGTTTGGTGCACACTGATAATGCTTTGCATCCCACAAATGACTTGGCAGAAAGAACTCGTAGTTTCTGGATCCCACGTAGAGGAAGGCATAAGTCAGGACCATAACTCTTCACCTCTTGTAAGAGCTCTGCAAATGCCCAGAAAAACAGTGCTTGACATTTAGGAAGCTATGAAGTCTTGCTTCCAAGCATTAAATGCCAGCTGAGAAAAGCCTTTCTGCAGTTCAGACTTGGATGTAGACATCTACATCCCATAGAAGTTCTGCTTTAGCCATCTAACTCCTACAGCATGAATTTGACTTGAAAGACGTGAATAAYATGATATACATCGTAATATGTTTGGGAGATTATGGCTATCTGGTGGCCATGAAATCTAAGATCTCTGGAAGTAAAATAATGTGAAACAAGTTTTTCACTAACACAAAAGAATAAAATCTTAAAGAATCAGTTTCTTCCATCAGGCTTTAACTCCAAGATAGAATACACAGGACCAAAATTAAAAGTATTCCTCTCCTAAAGAGCATATACCTCATTCTAGTGTGTTATACTAATCTATGTCATCTGGTAATTGGGTGAGTGAATGCACATTTTATAATGCAAATGCTAAAACCTCTCTGCAAAGAAAACATTTTAAATTAAATATGCATGATTGTTCAATCAATGTAGTTAGAATTATTCATATTCACATTACATTGTCATTAGCCTATATTTAGCAAATATTTATGAGCTAATTAGTGGTAAAACAATGCTGAGCACTTATACAGTGTTTACATGATCACAGAGCTATGAAAATATTTACTAATTGTTATCAAATAGATCCTAATTAACTGGCAAGAAAATTATTGATTATACGGATCACAAACACCTGCTTGGGAAACTTGATCCAACACCTCTCCATATTTACCAGCTTTATACAGTTCTTCTGGGCCCTCAAACTATCAAGCAAGAMTGAAGCAGTGGAAGAAAAGAAATTTTACAATTCATAACAAAAAAAAAAACAAAATCAGTTCATATCAATGTCTGTCAATTGTAAACAATTTGCTGGCTGAATTGTGCTCAAACAGTAATGCATTTATTAAATATGCTTCGTCCAACCAATGTATAATAATTATATTGTAAGTACAAATATCTAGGAGGATAGATTCTAATTATTATACAGCATATTTTCCCTCATTAAAGATTAAAAAAAAAAAAGTGACATGAAAAATAAAAAGAGACCACTGAGATATTGTAGTCTGAAAATGCATTACTAGGAATAYCAAATAAGAATATATAAGTAAGTGGGCTTAGGAAAATATTGATAATTATATTTAGGGAATTAAATATACCACTTTATATGTGCCACTGTCATTTCCAAGGCTTTGTTTTAATTGGAGGGTTAAGGTGATAGAATGGAGAGGTTCTTGTTTATATTCTTTTTAAATATCCTCACCCATGCCCTTTTTCAAAATATTAATTTTCCTCACAGCATGGTATTTGGTATGCCCATTTACATCCTAACACTGCAAATACATTCATACTTGCTTTAAGCATGTGATTAATGTAATTTATTTCTCTGGGTCTACTTAAGTAACTAAAAAATAAAGATAAAAGCCTTTCATAAGACTGTGATGAGAAGCTAATACTAGTTATACTGTCGAAAATTAAGTTTAATTATTTAGCACTACAGTGGGCAGACATAAGGCTCAGAGTTTCATTTTTAGTCTTCATTTTAGTTTCCTGGTCTTAAAGAAAAGTAAATATAACCTTATAATAGAAAAATAAGGGGGAAAAAAATCTCTTGCCACATAAATAACCAACAAAATAAGAGTGAAGAAAAGCAGGGGTGCTAGAGCTGATCTCTCACCTCACAACCTATTCCTCTTCCACCACTAAGCTAGGATATGAAAGGGACTGATGCTACAAGGAATCTTAGCTAGAGCTCAAGCACTACAACACCCTAATTATTTCATAGGAACTGTGTAACATCTGCACAGTAACACACATGACCTCAGTATTTTGTGCTGCCTCACAGCTTATTGCCTGGTCCTGTTCCCCTCCTTCCTTTACCAAGAAACAGAGCGAGCTGCACAAATAGCAGTAGTGCTTCTTCTACGTTGCAGTCTTGCAGCCAAAGGCAAGGTCTCACTTTTGCAGCCACAGCATAACTCTGCTCTCGTACTGTGGTCAGTACCTTGCCTCCCCGGGACCACCAGAACAAACACATTGTGTAAGCAATGCAAGTAAACCTCATTCATGGATGTAATCTCTGCAGAGAACCCTCAGACAAACAGCAACCCTAAATAAAACCAAAGAACATTCTCACAGGGGCAAAAATTATCTGCCATTACCAAACTGGAGCCCATGATTTCAGAAAATCCAATACAAATCTATGTATGGGGAATTACAAAAACTGAAAATGATGTTTACGGAATGATCAAAGGATGTTTCACGTAGTGTGTACAGGGAAACTCTTCCCAAATGCCAGGATAGCTGAAGACTCGCTAGCTTTATATGTATTTTATGCAGGTCAATTTGCATGGACTTTACAGTKCAGTCATGTTTCCTTCATAATCTACAGTCAATGAGAAAAATGAACAAAAAAAGGAGAAAAAATCTTGACTATGAGCATTTAAGTGATTATGCAAATTATTTCTCTGTAAGGCCACATAGTAAATTGCAAAAGTCCTAACAAAAGTGTAAGAAATTAGTTGCATCTAGGGAAATTACTTTAAATGCTCTTTCACATCGTATCTGTGATCTGCCATTTGGAAAATTGAATCGACCACCTAGTAATGCATTCATAGGACTACTTTATCACTACTTAAATATCTTTACTGGTACAAAACAGATTTTGCATTGGACGCATGAACCTTAATTGAAAAGCCTGGCAAAAATATCAAACAATCTGATGGTCCAGACATCATATGAAGTATTTGGCAGCTGTCCAGTGATTCTTGTTTTCCTTGTGTGGAATGACATGTTTATCAAATGTGGCACATGCATTTTGCACCGGTGCCATAAAAATTGATTTTCTCTATTTGCTTTTGTTTCTAAGCAGCTTCAGTACATGCAGAATTAAAAGTTGAGAGGATAATCTAACCACGTACTGTTATGCCTCAGAAATGAAAACCAAAAAGTGACTCTGATTCTAATATGAAATGAAAGCAAAAAAAAAGACCTCTGGAAAAAATGTGAATACTTTTTTAACTGCACAAGCTGGAATTACCAATCACAGTAAGGAAAGGATAGAGAAATGCAAAAGTAGAAAACACTGCTCACAGGATTTTCTTCGAGCCAGAAGTATACCTGCTGAAATTTTGATGCTTACATTGAAGATGAACCTGAACCATATCCCTGAAGAAGATTTTAGAAGAAATAATTTTCCATTTTCCTCAGTGTCTTTAAATCTTCCTCAGTTATGGATATCCAGAGAAGTTTAGACTTCATCTCRATACTCAGTATTTCATGCTTGATTTATAGCTAATGAATATCAGTAATAGAGTGCAAGATCCTTCAAACAACCACTAAATGCTCATCAATTTCAGTCAACCTATCTAAGGCTCACTACCCTTGCTATGTCCATTCAGAATAATGAGGTACTTGCTTGCATACATGCAGGGCAAAAAGATGCTCATGTGTACATGTTTCTCTTGCCAAACTATTAAGTATTAAAGATCCTGAGATGTATCCTGTGGCAAAAGAACTTTGAATTTAAGCCCTTAGACCTTTGCTATCACAATTACAGAGCAAACTGTACAGATATTCATGAGAAACAGGAATGTTCAGATAAACCRTATTATATGCCTCATAATGTGTTTTACAAATAATCACACATATTTCTCTAGCTTAATCTCAAGCTTCCTCAATTCTTCCATAGACCATATGTCTATAACAATCCTATGTTACAAAACTCAGCCTTTTCACAAGTTTCCCATTAATCAAACTAACTCAATTAACTTGTGAARGTTTTAAAACTTACCTGGTCACACAGCTTCCAGTATTAATTACCCATTCTTTTACAAAGTACACAAAATACACTGACCAAGGCCCCACTGAATCTAAATCCAAGACCTCAATCTGCAAGGTTTAATAATCTCTTATAATTTGGCAGACAGTCCACTCAAAATCCCACAACTGCATTCCACGTTATAACATCTGTGCAGAGGAAGGCTATGCTGGCCATAATAGAGTCAGGCTGGAAGGAACTTTGGATTTCTCTCATAGGGAATAGAGAGCCATAATAATTAGTTCAGGCTTATCTATCTTTTCTTATTGACAAAGTAAGTATTTAACAAAGGAAAAAATCATGACCTACATATAAAAGTTTATCTACAGGTAAATTGTAAAGGAACTAGCGCTAAAGTAATTAACATTTTAGATAGTGATAGGGATAATATTTTAGATAGGGATTTAGCAGTTTAGCTTACACTTCCAATTTGGAGCACAAACTAAATCAAAACAAACAGTGTAAATCGAGAGAAGAGTGCTGCCCACATACAAAATTACCCTGGCTTTAAACAGTTTGCTCAGTAATCTACCTTCAGTTAAACTATTGAAGCTTTATGCTCAGAATGAGAAGTATAACCAATGGCACCTGTATGGAGAAAGAAAATGGCAAAGTTTGAAAATAATCTATCATTCCCTGTTCATTCATATCAATGTTGTTCAAACATAGGAACAACAAATTTTTCTGGGAGGCAAACAGAAAAGATTCTATTTAGCAATATATCTTTTGCAGATAATTCGCCCTCTTCCTCAGCTAAATTCCTATTTTCCTCCAGGACAGAAGATGACAGGACAGTAGCAGCTGAGTAAGTACTTGAAAGACTACAAAAGGGTGAGTCAGTCAATGGCTTTTCCTTCATTGCTTTGTAAAGCTTGCAGTCAGTAAGCAAGTCAGTCCATTGAAGGCCATGGAACTACTCCAAATACTTTCAATAGAAATATTCCATAGGTGCCAAAGACGACGTCCTTGCATTTCACACCTACAGGGCCCTAYAAAACTGATGTTTCATGGTGCAAGACAGAGAAGAACAGGTTTCCTAATAACTGAACACTGGAATGTACAGTAAAACTCGCTTAACTGGCAAGCCAGCATGCAGACCTTGCTTCTGGAGTGGCAATAGGATGCACTACAATGGTGACTGCACTGTGAAACTTCAAAAACATGAAAGGGCTGCTTGTGTAAAAACACAGGCAGAGTAGTGGATGATTGACTCTGAGCTACTAAGCTTGAAGCAATCTGAAAAGGTTTCACTTTGAGTGCCAGTGATAAATCATGCCAAGTCTGGCCCGGGCTTTCAATCTGCACACATGGGAGTGTGTATTCTCCGTTCTGCAGAGATTTGCGTTTCAACAGAGATGCAGCCTCAGACAYGAAGAAAAAAATGAATTGTGAACTTTGCCAGATTTGTATCTCCTGATTATGCACCCAGACACCACGTGGCACCTAGAGGCAGACAAGACTTGGTATTACACCGGAGTCGTCTGAGGAAAGGGAAATCAGAACACTGACTTGTTTCAGAAAACTGGCACAAAGAAATAAGTGTCTCATTTCTTCTTGTATACTCAAGCAGCTTGAGCTGTCCTGCACTATATGCAGGAAAAACACTTGTTCCAGGCTAGTAYTAGTACAAGTAGGAACAGTTACACAGAATGTGTGTATTATAATTTTTTTAAGAACACACACACACAAAAATACAGTCCCTATCCCTGCAAGCACGCAATTAAAGATGCCAAACCTGCAGTTAATTTTATACAGACAAATCTTAGTAACAGTAGAAAGTCTCTTTGAAGTCAAAACCCCCCTTTGTACCTGTATGGTTCCAACTATCTGAAAATTGCTGCAGATTAAGGAAAAAGGCAGAACACATTTCAGAAATCACTAAAACATCACAAAAGAGATAATAACTAGACATGTGACAAGGAATAACAGAGTATTTGGATGAGAGAGAAGAAGGAGCTAAATGTTAAGAAGCCAAAAGAATGAGACACAYGGCAAAACATAGCTGGAGGATTCCAAGGGAAAAGATAGGAGATGAAAGCCCCCAGGCACAGATCATCTCAAGAAACTGAGTATGTAAACCATAACACTGAGAAACACAGTGCAGTGATATCAGGAGTAGATAGAGAAACACAAAGCTCACATTGACTGGTGAAGCTATAAAAGACCTAGCAGAGGTCTAGACAGCTAAACGACAGCTACCAGCTTAGGTAACAGTGGGAACTGGAGATGAAGAAAGATTGCTTGGTACCATCTGCATCATGCTGCTGCTGAGATAAACACTGGGAAAGGGAAGCCTGCAGGGTTATCCCCTGCCTATGTACTGTTTACAGGGAGGTCAGGTCGGTGGTGGGAAAAGCACATCAGGGGAGGGAAGGAGCACACCATCACACAGGGGAATCCTAGCAGGTTGCTTCAGATTGTAATAGGTTTTCTAATAACTTCCATTCATTTCAATGATAAAGCAGCAGCTGAGCAAGCACTGCTGAGGACAAGCATGAAGGACAACAGGGTCTCACTGAATCTCCTACGGAGCCGACTATCGTTTTCATTACTGAAAGTGATGCAACACACACAAGGCAGGAAAAGATCCTTGAATCGTTTGGCAGCGCCCCTCAATGTCCTTTMAATTTTACCTGCCAACCAGTATAGTGTGAAATAGCTTTGATTTACTTTTCAATAACTAATATTTCTTTTTAAAAATCATAGATCAATTTTTAAACAGTACCTAAATGAAGTGCATGATATAGGCAAGATACAATTAAAAGACACAGCAGTGATCAAAACAAAGGTTTTGAAATGGTGAGAAAGCCAACCTTTCCCCCTTCTTGCACTCCTTCAGTTCATGCATAAAGCATCCATGGCAAGTATTTTCAAAAAAAAGCTCACAGGGGGGAAAAAAAAAAAAAAAAAAAAAAAAAAAAAAAAAAAGTACTTTAAAAAGAGCTAAGACATAAAATGCTTCTAGTGTTATAACTATTTCTTTCACTTGCAATTTTATAGGCCCTCTTTCAGAATACAGTCTTGATCAAGCAGACAGAAAAGGAACAAAAAATAAAAGAACAGACAAGAGAAGTATCTTCTTCCTTAAAAAGGTCATTATGGTATTTTGTTACTTTGTTATTCAGAAGCAATTCTCTGAGGAAATAATGAGTTCTTTATGTCAACTCTTCAGCAAATTGAATTAAACTTCTTTGTGTAAATGTGGTTATTCACATTAAGTCTACTTATTAAAAGCATGGGTGAAGAGTTTTATTAGTAATGCAAATCAGTTACAATGCAGTCTGCCAAACTCAGCTTATGTATGTCAGCTGGGCTCAGCCCACAGAACTGCCACAAGTCATCCTAATTCAGTAGTATTTGCATTTCTGTATCAACACTGACGTGTTACATTACCACCTAATGTTCAGTACCTGTACCATAAATTTTACTTTTGTGATACACTGTAGCTGAAAGCAGAAAGTGAACTATTCAGCCTAGCAGTGTGAAGACATAGGCCAAAGTTGCATCTGAGGGAAAAACAATAAAGTTGGAAATTAAAGGCCAAGAGATGGGCTGGACCAAGGTGTATTGGAGAGAATTCAATGTAGTGCAAAGAATACTCAGTGGAATGGACGGAAGTCTGTATTTGTCCGTTTGAACTGCAGCAATTCCTTGAACGCTATGCTAATAGGATTGATACAAGCTAGGAAACAGCTCCAATATAAAGTGGAGGAGAGGGCAGGAAATGCCCTATTAAATTCCTCAATGGACAGTTAATTCTGTATCATCAAAAGTATTCTGTAACACAACATTAGGATTATACTTGTGTTCAGACTGGATCCCTGTATCGACACAGCTGAAATAACCAGAAAGCTTACCATAGCGCAGCATGGGTAGGTGGACATCTGGGAGATGAAAGCATCTTAGACAATTGCAGCTAACATCCAAAAGCATATATAGTTCATAGTAGAAACATTGTTCTGTAGGGAAAAAAAAGGAGACGCTTAGCTGGAAAAAAGGAACTGATGGTTTCAGGAATATTTGGAGAGTATATGCGATCATCCATGAGAAGCCTGAAGAAAGGCTTCAGTATTGCACCAAAGACAGGACTAAGATAACTATTGCAATTTTTAGGTTCTGCAGAAAATCCTCATCATTCACTATGCTACCTTGCATACTTATTTAATGACTAATAATCCACTCATTTGTGTGCATGTATTCTACATAAATCCAAATTAGATGCAAATTTGTTCAAGATGCTGCTCCAGCTGATGTAACCTGTTCTTGGTAGTTGCTTCATCACTGTACAAACTGGCTACTCTAAACTATTGTTACATTGGCTCAGGTCAAATTTCTAGTCTCCATTCCAAGAAACTGCTACTTACTTAACCATGTGTTTAGACAGATAAAGAACATAACTCTGGTACTTCTCTCTTCCATTGGTGCCATACCTCGTACCATAAACAGAAGCTTGTTGGGGGGAGAACTGACAAATCATGCTGTCATTTAAATTTCAGTAGGAGTTAATATAGCAGACCTATTACTGAACAGTTCACCCTCCATCTGTGCCTTTTCTATATTAAATATTGCCAATTTCACACAATGTCATATAAAGCTGTACATTAAAATGAACATTGCTTCTATTTATTGGTGCCTGAACAGGACTGTTCTACCTCCTTCTATACCTCTTTTCAGATATAAGCACCCTAAATCTATCAAGTTGGTTCTGCCCTTTTCCACTTTGACAGATTTTCTTATGATCACCAATGAAGACATTAAGATTCCCTTTTTGGCTTAAATGAACTAAAAGCTTTCTACAGCTATCTGATGGGGATGAGTAGGGCCAAAGATGATTTGTTTGACTTGGTCTCTATTTTAGGACTCGACTAGTTCACCAAAACCATATTTAGGATCAGAGCATACTATTTTCTCTGCTTCCTTAAACTAATGTTTTTATACTTCTGCTACAGTTGTGGGATTTTTTTCTAATAAAAGGTAGCTATAACTACCCATATTTATAAAATAGCATGATATTTCATTACCTTCTCCTCACAAAATTCTTTTTCTATTGCTAAGAGTATCAGAAAGATGAATAACACTTCCTAACACTGAATAAGGACTTTTATTAGAAAAGTTTCTGAAAGGATCTTCTGATTTTTTTCAGGGAATTTTGAGTATTACATTAATCCAAAATGCTGTGCTTCTTTCTCTTCCTTACTGTAAAGTTTCTGTCAGTCCATTCCAGCCAATCACTTTATCTGACAAAATTCTGTAGTAACACTACTGAGCTTCAACCTTCTATTTATTATATTGAGGATTCTTCACAGAAAGGACCACAGAAACACAAAATGGTACCAAAGCATATTGGACTGGGGCTCTCTCTAGACATGCCATTTCTATTATGTTGCATCAGCATATGTTACAACATTCTGTTCTTGCTTCTACAAGCTCCCAGGCTCTCACAAAAAAAAATGTTAAAAAAAAATCTCTAGTCTCTGGTACTTGTAAAAAATAACATTTAATTTTTATTTTCTTTCTAACTGACAGATGATAATTCAATGCAACGTGGCCATATCTTCTCAGAAATTGGTTTAAAAGTGCTGCTGCCAACTTTTCTAAATGAGTAATCAAACCTTACTTAAAGCTTGCATTTTCCATTTCACCATGAAAAAAAAACTACATTAAAAATTTCACTACACTCAAAGAGCAATGACTAAATATTTTACTAGAAAGCATTTCAGGGGTACAAAAAGTCTCCAGTAATTCTGAAAAGGCTTTCCAAATAAGCAGTCTCACAGTCCTGGAATAACTCAGTAAAGCAGAAAAGCATCAGCCAAGGACAAGTGGAAATGATTGCTATTTTATTATCTACCAAATCTTCAGGTTAAGAAGCAAGTGCACCAAAATAGCAACAGAATATGCTGAATGCCCTCTAATTATTGTCTGAAGGCCAACATTTTTCCAAAGTCCCTTGAGGTGTTTCCCTGCATTTCTCACTGCCACTTTGTCAGCAARTGGTTCTCTGCCAGAGCACTGTGCAAACAAATCTAAAAAGAGAAAGAATCAGGAGTGCTCCTGCTGTACAGAGTAAATTAAGTCAAGAGGATATTGACGAGACTACTAATTTAGTTAACACATACTTTGAATTCAGAGGAGGGATAAAACTTCATCTGTCACCATTCATCAGCTACATACTGCCTAGGGCAATGAACCCACTGCTAGCCTGTTCTCCATTCTCCTTGGTTTTGCCCAATTTAGTTCTGCTTTTTCTCTCGTCCTGTGTTTCAGTTGTGGCTGAACAATTTAAAATATAAATGTTCGGGTTCGTGGCAGTCAAAGGGCTGTCATTTCTCAACCTTTAAAATGACAGATGCTGAGTCTTTGTAAGTAGAATTGGGTTTGCTGTTCTTGCCTCTCCCCAGTCTTGCCATCATATTTCAGCTCGACAACTCTCTGTTGTGTAAAAAATTCCTTTCTGAAAAAGTGTTAAATTCTCACCAACAGCTAGTCTTATTGACTGCCTAGAAAACTCCTTCCAAGGAAAGGAGAGATACACAGTGAGCTCAAATTGACTAGTCCCTCCTTATCTCAAGACTTTATGTTTCATCATATGTGCTGGAAATAACTCAATCATACCTTGAAAAGCATAACAACCACCACCACTATCCTTGATCCCTACAACTTTCAACATCRTTTCATCCTCACAGATATCTACAGAATAAATGGCTGTCTAAATATATAAAGTGGTCTTCAGTTAGTGGTTTTAAGGGATAAACTATTCAGTTACCTTCCAGGACTATTGCAGGGGTATCTCAATCGTTCTTTAACTTGGGAGCCTACTGTGTCCTGAACAGCATGCTGTGTGCAGTGGAAGTAGTAAAACGCACAGATTATTGATATACCCAGAGGAAATAAGAGAAGACAAGACAGACCATCTTTCTCCTTTCCCAGATTTAAATACTGTCTACAATACATTATTGTTGTCCCAACTGGGACCACACTTTCACACAGAAGCATTTCCACAGCCCTAACCTATTTTTCTTTCTTGAGTAGGTCAAACTGCAGTAGAAACCATTGACCAATAGGTATCTTTTCTCCAACTAATACATAATTTTCAGTTGAAGAGAAACAGGAAGTTGAACTACGGAAAAGAAAGGAAACAAGCCAGATGGCAGAAAAATAAAAAAATAATAAAAATAAAAATAAAAAACCCCTCAAAGAACAGATTAAAAAAAACCAGACAGAACAGACAAGAAAAATAAGCAACAAGCAGCCAAAAAATAAATAGTAACCAGCACTGGATCATGTCAAAAATAGCAAGGCAATATGGCTCTCTGCCAGTTCTACTGTGGACACCGAGAAGGAAAGAACTAAGCAGCACGGCCCTTCTGCCACAATACAYGTGCTCCCCTAACCACGAGCTGAAAGTAGGGAGTTTTGCTCTATAGCCTTACTGCTACCAGGAAAGGTCTTCAGCAAATCAGTGAGAATGCGTTATCATGAATATGAGAGGAGAGTCAATTAATAAGACAAAGCTTTTGGTATTTTGGAAGTCTAATCATAGCAAAATTCTAGTGTTTTAAAATTCACCTGAAAGAGATATTTTATCAAAAACATTGCACTGTCCTGTCTTTTTTTCTTTTCTTTTCCCCACAACTTCATGAGAAAAAACAGATTTCTGGAAAAAACATTACATTTTTCAATTAGAAATCATTACACAGAAGTTATCTAGTTTTATCCAAGAGCTCTAATTTTAGTTCTCAGTCCTGGGTCTGACATAACTTATGATCATAGACAGACCACTTAATTCATCTCCTGAACCTGCACGGGATAGACTGTTTTTCAAACGATGGAAAAAACTTTCCTCTCCTTCTCCATTAGCTGTAGGAAGCCAACTAACTGCAGGCTAGGCAGACTGTGCTCAGGTGCCAACAGCTGGATGATACGCCCATTCTTCTCCACCTGCTGAGGCAGAACATTAAAACTTCTTTTCTTTATCCCATCAATCTATGTCAGCATCACTCTGGAGTAAYAAATATCTTTCAGTAGAAGTCTCTGATCTTGCAAACACGTGCATGCTTAACTTTACTATTGCTGTACCTGATGTCAATGAAACTTCTCAAAACAGAAGCACCAAGTATGGATCTTGGCTGTTGCATTCAGTGCTGTATCTCTACCACTACTATCAGGTATCATACAAAATTTAGCATGGAATTTTCTGGCACAATACTTGCACACAGTTTTGCACTGCTATAGCAATATTACCATTTGGGTAGATTCAGTCATTTTGGAATTGTAACAAATGTTTACTCAATGATATTTAACTATTGCCTTTGTGGTTTCAGATTTTTAAAAAAGCATGCTCTACTTGAATATAACAAATGATTAAAATTTAATTTTTCTGCTTCCTCCCAAGATATTAAATGTTATTTTGCATTTGACAAGACCTCAGGCTAGTTCAGTGATTGCCTTTGTACCTGCCCACAATTGGGAGAACAGAAGCTTTTCCTGATCTTTTTCTCTCCCAGTGCTTACACTGCTGAGGTGGGACCACTGCTAGTTTGGCAAAGTGACAGCAGGCAAGCATCTGTACAGAGCCCCAGAGCAGATGCACYGCTGAATGTAAACTGATACCAAAAAAAGCAATAAATAATAAAAATATTAAACTTTCAGATTAAGAACTCTTCCACCTGCCAAGTTTTTTTTTTTTAATGTATAAATGGAATGTTTAATGGGCTGCACTAACATAATTAATTTATCATCCTTATGAAAGTACACTGCTTTTGTAGCATCATTTTTTATCTGCTTTTTCCTAGTAAGGGTAAATCAACATCTTCAGCTGATGTTTGCATTCCTACTTGTAATAAGGAGTTTTTTAGGATCTTAACCTTCAAAATCTTAAAGCAAAAGCAACTCTTTATACTCCCACAACCCCCAAAGTAAGCTTTTCTTTGGTTAGAGTATGATTAGGAGGACAAAAAGGAAATGTCACTTTGTCTTTTAATTGCAAAAAGTCTAGTAGCTCAAACAACCTGGTAGGCTTCAATCCTGCTTTAAAAACAGTTAATTCAACGCGATCTCATGCATACATTCTCTCTAGATAGATATCCCTCATTAAATTAAATTAAATAATAGCAAGCACAAATCTTGACATAATCTTCTCCCTGAACTTTACTGTCCATAAAGCATATGGAGTCATCTTTGCCAGAAAGAAACTCAATCATTTTTACACTCTTGGGGTGGATACAGGGAATCATTTCAGTCTGGCTGGAAGGAGGAATCAGCAAAACAACTMTCTCTCTCTTGCTTTTATGGAATCCTATCAGATTATCACGTTTTTAACAGCCAGAAAAGGTACACAAACTGATCCTTACATTTATAACCGCAGATAACTGTCAGTCTCCATCAACACTGAAAGCCATCCTTGGACACAGAGGTGGATCTAACATGATGGGCATATCAAGAGCTAATGGTCTTTCCATTCATATTCCTGGACCAGGTACCAGCTGCTATAGCTACATAATTGATTTCCTACCATAGATCCTTCTTTCTAGTTGAGTACTTGCACATGTAGCTCACTTATCCTATCCCTTTCACCTCATATGTGGTAGGAAATAAATTTTTTTCTGTTGGAACCAGGAAGGAAGGTAGCCTTCCCCATATGTCCTGGTGTTGTTAGGAGGAGAAAACAAACAARCAAAGGGAAGAAAAATGACAGACCAAGAGAAGAATAGAAGGTGAGGAAAGTTGCAGCCTTCACTTTAGTTGTGGAGTTCGTTACACCACCTGTAGGGGTTAGTTACAGCTCGTGAAGAAAGACCATCTATAAGAACATGAAGGGTAGAAAAAGACTGAAAAAGGAAAGAGTCCATAAAAATGTTAAGAGGCTCAGTGATACAACCTGACGAAAGTTGGGAAAATACTTAAAGCAGTGGAGCACTTCAGTAATTTCAGATTTGGAAGACACTGTAAGAACAAGAGCCCATAGTGACAGACCCCTCAGCAGCGTCAGCCCTTCCATTACTAGCTCTAATGGACTGCCTTTCTTCATGATGGGATGCTCAAACTTGATTTCCATCAAATCCATCAATTTCCATCAATTAACCATCAAATTCCTGAAAAAGACTGAAATCCTTCAGTTTTCAAGGAAATTCTRTGAAAGTTTTCCCACATTTTTTTAAGATTACAGATAGCGATCAAGACTTTGGTTGTCATTGCCACRTAACTGGAAGCACTGTTATGGTACTATTACATATATGTGTGTGTGTGTGCGCATGTGTGTGTGTGTACATATGTATGTATATATGTGCGCACACACACACACACACATATATATATAAATCATGGATAGCTCTCCATGTCCCCACAGACAGAGAACACTGAGAGCTATGCAGAGTCAGCAGGTCAGCAGGCTTGTAAAGAAAAATTAGAGAAATCTTTTCTTCATCTCTTCTGTGGTTCTAGAAGTGATGCATCATCACTGCTCCAGGCTGGACATATAGAGAAGATAGTTTTTTATTTATAAGGACATTGTACCCAAAGCCCTGTGGGCATACAGAGGAAAAAAAACAGTGATAATCAAGAATTTCTATTCTCAGTAAGACACAGCAATGCAACAAATCACAGGAGGAATGTTACTTTACAAAAATGGGAAAGATAAAAGGATTTTCCAATGTCTTGCTTAAGATTAATTATTCTGCTTAATCAAATCCATATGAATAAAGACTCTTTGTCTTGTCAACAAGACTAGATTCAATAAGACTAAGGCACTTACAAATTAGAAAACTGCAGCCCCAGATTTCTTAAATGCCTTGAGCCACCTTCCCCAGAAAGTAGTGGTCTGGTAACTTAGGCTTTGGAGCAGCACTGACTTTGAAGAGAGAGGTTTAGATAACTCTGAAGCAGCAGATAGCTGGAATTCCTCATCTCTGGGAGTTCAAAATGTGGAGTAGAAAACTGATCCTCTATATATGGAAAGCTGATACCTCAAAAGGACTGTCACCAATATCTAAATGGCAAAAAATGGTAAATACTAGCACAAAAGAAAMTCAGTTCCCTTTGGGTCCATGAACCTTGACAGAGCCTGTAGCCAGAGACCAATATTGTCTATGAAGACATAGCTCTATTCTTTCAAAGAACAGAACAAGAAGTGGGAAAACAAGTAGGAAGATGACAGACATACATATCTCCTAGGTAACTCTGCATTAACCTCTAGGCTTATTCAAGAAGAATAATGTTTCTTGGTGAATCTCCCTCTAAACCCCAAAATTTTGCACTCCTTCCTGCATAACATCCCAGCTTCTTGTTGAACACAGGGACTGAAAGGTACTACATAGGTAGAATAGACTTTATGGCCAAGATTCAATAAGATTAAAAAAATACAGATCTGAATACCCCTAAGCTGGAGGAAGACATGCAACCTGCTTACCTGCTGGGCAAATGACCTAACCATCGTTACATAATTTGAGCTGGTATCCTCACTCACAAGTAGCATTTTTTTTAATAGTAACTTACAGCTGATTATTGCATTATCCTAGCTCTAAATCCTCTATCCTGATCAGACCTYTTAGTGTATTTTGACAGGCATAACCTTACTCCTCCTCAAACCAGAACATTTCTGCTCATATGCAGAGCAGGGACTTCTTAGGACAAACCTCAGGAGTTTGAGGTACTTTTCTGATTAGGTGTGGGCCCTTTACAGCACATAAGACTCAGATGCTCAAATGTTATCTGTTTTAGGTGGAAATCCTTTGTTTGATCTGCTTCACATTAACAAAAAGATATGAATTGTTCTCCCTAGTTGGTATCTTGTGTCATGTATTCAGGTAAATGCATTATAAACTGCCTTAAGTCTAGTATTTATCTTTTCTTTTCCTTGTCTTGCTCAAGTTTCCTTTCTTCCCATCCAATTTTCTGTGGACCAGATTCTGCCTTCATTTATTTTGTTGCAGATTTTTTTCAGTCGCCTATAAGTTAAATGTAGTTTTCCAAGGCTGAGAGAGGAAAGCAGGATTTATTTTCAGCTTCATGGAGCTTCATCTTGTCATTCATTTCAAGCTGAGATAATCAGCAATGTCTTTTGCTCAAGGATACAGTTTCAAATGAGGCAGGACTGCAYGCACATATTATTAAAAACTTAAATATAGGTGGCATGTAAAATGTTACAATTCAGAGTGTAATTTTCAAGATATAATTGTAGATTCCATTGTATTTGTCAAATTATCAATCCTCTGACTACACTAATTKTTTTCTTCCCACATCAAAAATAAAGAGATCAAGAATCTAAAGAATGAGGATGACATAAATTTGAAATTATTTTCTTTCTAGCATTTTACACTGTAAAATGAAAAACCTTAGGAGAAAAAGGGATTTTATATACTGTTAGACTACCTAAGTGAAATACTTCCAACACATGGGGTAAAATCAATTCCAGTAGCATACAACGTACACATTTCTGTATGTAGTTATTTCCAGAATGCTCGTTTATACATAATGCACCAGTCTCTAAAACGAAACAACTGGTCAGAACTAGAAGTCAAGCAAAGATAAATGCTAAGAACAGGGTGTAGAAAATACAGTCAGGCTCTAACTGAAAAGGCTTTCTGTATTATTTTTCTTGGCAGCATCTGTTTGCTATTTCGGCCCCTGAAATTCAGAGCCAGAAAAAATACAGTTTCAGTAGAAAACTCCAGCTCTGGTCTTCTGATAGATTCTTATGATTTCAGAGAAACAGTGCATAATTGGGCTTAAAACATATTTATTCTGTTTCAGAATTCCCTATGCTTCCCTAGGTATTGTACCCCCATGCATAGACTACAGACATGCAGATACAAAATCACATACAATTTTTCTTACATCCCCACCTCATTCTGTATACAGAAGATGGATTCACAAACAACACAGCGAAGATCACAGCCGTATATTAGGATGCCTCAAATATGGTCTGTTTAATTCTGTAACCCGGTATTCTTTCAAATGCCATGCAAATATATGTATGTATGTATATATATGTAGATGCAAGTATATACTCATATATTTATTTTAATTTACATTTCTCATAAATATTCATCTTGAAATGGAATGGAGTTTTCCCCAGTATGTTCATGAACATTCTACATCATTTTTTTCTCACCATTTACAGAAGAAATCATTTTTACTTTTAATTGTCTATTGAAGTACTACAATTATAATTCTGCATATTTCACATATAATACTGGAGCTCTCTGTTCATKTTTTAAAAAGAACTCCATTGGAGTGATTTAGGGAAACTTCTAGAGATAGCTATCATAGGAAAAATAAACTAAGCATGAATTGAAAGTGAAAAATAAGAAAGAAAAAAAGAAATCTCAGTTTTTATCATTTCACCCAGATTGAGGCTTCAGGGGGAAAAAAGTCTTTTTTAATTGCAGCTCAGAAACCAAGTATTTCACAACAGAATTGAAAGAAACTCTGAATCAAGCTATTATCTAAATTTCTGTAGCAGGTCAGTATTTGATTTTGTCTTTTATTTCTTGTAGTATGCCAAGATTAACTGAAGAAACTTTWAAAAAGAAGGCTTTCTGAATTAAATATTAAAATGCGTAACAGTCCAAACTGTATGCAGCACTACTTCACTCATTTTAATATTTAATTAAGTACTAAGACTATTTTAAACAGTGCTAACTTGCTTCCTGTTGCCCCAGCAATTTCAGTTCCCTGTAGAATTAAGACTAGATATGGCTAGTTGCAGTGTGGCAGTGCTCAGCCTTGTGCAAGGGGAAGCCATGAACTCCAGCACTAAGTGGGACAGTGAGTCTCCTTCACATCCCTTGCAAAAGCTTAGAGCAAGCTGGAGGAAAAGATGGGACAGATGTGAGCTGCTGGGGCTAACAGGTGGAAGGTAAGTGATCTGTGGTTGCTTTATACTGCAAAGACTCAACCTCCCTGGGCATCTTTCCTCTCCTCTTTCTACTCTTTCCTTTTTTTCCTCCTTATTCCTGAATCTCTGCAGAAAGGCAATCCTCCAAATCTTCTCATTTATATAAGTTCAGGCGAAGCTGTCTTGGCCTCTGCTTCCATCATACGCAGCACCCAGTGCCATGCAGACACCCTATCCRTTAGCGTAAGCCAACTCCAGGGCTAGAAGCATGGTAGCCACATCAGCATGATGCCGCACTTGGGTTGCTCAACCGAGGCACGGCACCATGTGGATGTGGCTATAATCTTCTCAGACTCTCAGAAGCATCTCCAGTTTGTACTGTGTAGGTATATCTATTCCCTATTTTCCAGTAAAATCTTCTAGAAGATGTTCCTGTTACTCCTCACTGTCACAAATGCTTTTATATTCTACTTTGTGTCTCTGTTGATTAATTCTTGTATCACCCACTAGGTTTTTCAATACTGTTCTTTTTTGTAATATCAGTCTTCCTATCTTTTCTAACTTCACTGTTGCATTTCTCTTTCCAATTTTTTCTTCCTTTATGACTTTCCTTCATAATCTAGCTTCTCTTCCCTCAGTATCTCCATTCTACCGCCATTTAACTGTTGTCATCTTCTTTCCTCACAGTATATCTCTTCCACAGAGGAAGAAAACAAGGCTGACAGCAGCTACTTCCCATGTTCACACCAGCTCTCGGCAATTCTCCTTTCCCATTGGGGTGTTAGTTTAACGTATCAATCTCCACTCTCTCTTTGGTGATAGAACACTGCCAAAAGCACAACAGAGAAAGCTGTCCCTTAAGGCCTTGCATATCCAATAACTAGAGGACTATTCTGTGGCTTCTTTTATGGCAGTTGAATTAAGAAATTCAGAGGACACTGATCTACCCTAGCAATTTCCATTCTACTTCTGCTAAGTTGCCCTTACTAGGTTTTCACTGTCCAGCACATCAGCCAGTCAAACACTCAGTAAATAGACAGTTGATTCTGATTCTGTGCTGAGATTTTAACAGAAATATTAAGGCTGCTGTGACTGGAGAATGAATGGTTATGGAAATACCAGAAGAAGTAAGAGAAAGAGATGAAAGAATGGCAGGTGTTAATGACACTTAAATGTCTGGTCATGAAGAAAGATCCCAACATACCTACATGCAGTTTCTCAGCAACACACAGAAGAAAGACAAAGGTCAATTAAGGACAAYAAAGCAAAGAACAGACCAAAGCCACAGGGAGATRACAGCAGGAAGATAAAGAACTGATTTGAAGCCCTATACCATCCAGATACRGAGCAAATTGGCAATGTTGCCTAAACATTCTCAGAAGTGGGACAGGACAGATGGACAAAAGAGGACAATCACTAGCAGACCACAATGCACATCCACAAGCCAGCACAACCAGCCAGCCTAAGAGCAACCCAGGAAATAYGCAGTGAGGCCTCCGTAGCTGTTACTTCTGCTCCTCTCTATCTCCAAAAGCAATGCTGGACAAACTACTTCAACATAYAAGACTTCACAGGTAAGACAGACTGCAATGTGAACAAGTTAAATCATTCGGTTTAAAATGAAATCATCCAGTAGTCCTATACAGCCCCACTTGGAGCTTTGTTACATTAGTCAAGCTTTGATGTTGTAATTTTGCAGTATGCGAAAGTGAAGCAATAATTGGAGACAATACCATATTTTGGTCCGAGTGATACACTGCAGTAGCGCGCATGCTGTGTTGGAACATCTACCTTCTCTCTGACAGAAACATTCAAATAGCACCCTGCTCATAATAAAGCTCCTGATATAAAAATCTCATTTTTCAACTTTGGAATCAAACTCAGGCTCTCAAGTGTGCACCCTGGTTAGACAAAGCAAACAGATTTGTAGTACTTCCTGCAGAGAGGAAAAATACAGTAATGAAATGCATGTTTAGCAGAGATTCAGAAGCAATTTTCCAATCACTCAGCTTGCTTTATAATAATTACAAAATATGTTCTTTCCTCTCTTCTTCTTTCTCCAGTTCACTTCACACAAAACAACAGCAGTAACCCTCCACAGAAACTATGCACCCAAAATTTTCGACATTCTGATCATCCTGAAAAAAGGCTTTATATTTTAAAGACAACAATCTACTAAGGCATACATCCAGAGACAATAATTTTTCTGAGAGCTGCTACATACACATAACAACCACTCCTCAAATTTTAGTCCCCTTGGAGCAAGTACCAAAAACAGAATATCACTACCTGATGTAAAATTGAAGGAAAATTTCCTGAAGAAAAAATTTTCCTGAAGGAAAATTAATTATATTTGCTTTCATAACACAAGGTTGTAACATTAAGTGGAACAGCACAATAAGAAATTAAGCCCAACTCTGAATATGGCTAAAGGAAATTAAAGTCTCAGATGGCAAAACTTAGAGAATTTGAAATAATATGGGGCAGTTCAAATGGTTTTTGTATAAGTCAGAATGCAGTGAATCATCTACTCCGATATGCCACAGTGTCAGCAAAAGTGAATATGACTGTCCAGCAACTTCTGGTACAGCTCTTACCTTGCAATGACAAATTTGCTTCAAAGAGTTGTTCAAATACTTGATAACATTCCTCCATGTGATTATTTTGTAGTTCTTCCTTCAGCTTTTGTGGCTGATTTCAGAATTTATATTAGGCAGAAAGGCAAGTTCAAAATGTCTCCAGCAAAGGCTGAAATATTTTTAAAAGCTTTACAGCAAGTAATCAAAACTAATGGTCATCTTATTTAATGACAAAGCTATTCAGGAATTAACTCCACTACATTTCAGTTTAGTAAAAACTATATTTGTGAAGTGATAAATTGGCTCTAACTCGATAATTCACTAAAGGTAGCTAAATTGGTATTGCTTGCAATAGTCCTCACTTCTAAGACAACTTTCCTGAAAACATATTGCAAATCACACTAATTTCCACATGGGGATCAGGGAGGAAGGGGGTTCTTTCTAGATCTACATTTWCACAAACATCTCAGTTGCTAGATAATTACCATTGCAGTGCAACGTACGCTTGAAATATGTGGGACAAAAGGAAACTTGTACACATATGAAAATGTTAGGGTGCCTAATATTTACAGTAGTCTCCCAGAAATGTCTGTAAAGATACAACATGCATTACCATGTGAGGCAGTTGTGCACAAAAAGTTTTATAGCCTTTCTTAAGGGTGAGATTCTAGATTTAATACAWTTGCTTGGAAAGTTCATCCCTCAGCCAACTCTCTTTTATAAGCTTTTGTAAATTTTCCTTAGGTTTCATGACCTGAAGTACTCCAAAAGCCCAATTATTCTACAACTTAAGTTTCAAAATTCAATTTCTTGTGTATTGTGGTTGTGTTATTACTGGCTTTCGAGATTAGTACCAAGACCTTAAATTAACATCAGAAGCTTAGAATGAAGTAAAAGAAAAGTAAAAGTATAAAGGTGGCATTGTAGGGAATTACACGGAACAGTAACAAATAAGAAAATCTTAAAGTTAAGTACATACGGAACCTTCACGGACATAGGTGGAGAAAAAGTCCGAATAAGACATAAAGCCAACAGTAAGAAAACTCTGTAATATGAAGGAAAATTTCAAAGTACTGAGATCGTAAAATCAGATCTGGGAGACCAGAATTCATTTTCCTAAACTAGTTCTCAAAGACAAATTGAAATAAATAAATAAGAAGAGATAAAACACACTAGCAGTCAAATGTTAACTTGAATACGTACCAGTAACAGTACAGGAGTCCACTGCTGACAGAAAACTGAGAAGTTAGGACATCCTGCTTCTTTCTATTTCATAATGCATTTGCTTTTTTCTAAAATTTTTACTAATGGAAACACCTAATAAATACTGAAAAATAACAACCCCCAACCCTCCATTTCCAAAAGCATTAGTATCAATATAACCATCTCTAGAGAAAGCCTGCTTATATGCGTACTGCTCAAGGCAAGAGCCTCCACGCCAGAAACACAGGACAGCGTCTCCATGGCCCATTTGGGCACTCAGACAGGGGAATACTGCATGGCCCAGAAACAAGTTGCTAAATGGGATCTGCTCCTTCCAAAATATGCAGTACACGCAGGAGTTTTACATCCCATTGGGTTCTCTCCCTTCCTATAACAGAATCCGGTATTTCTGACGATAACATTTACAACACAATTGAAAAAGGGCTTCACTTAGATATTTTACACAAGAGTATAGTGACATTATTAAACTCCTCACATCAGTCTCCCAGTGAGCAAGCTGCAGCTCTGAGACTGCATACAGGGATGCTTCAGATTTTTTCTGAAGCTGAAATATATACTCCAGCTCACTGGGTATATAGTTTTAATGAAGAGAATGTCCTTAACTCCACTTGCAATAAGCGTTCCCAAAAGACATGTTATTGTTGAAGTGCCGTTGTCTGATGGTCCAAATCCCGGGCTTCTAGGCTAAATCAGAGAATGTACTGTTTCTGAAGATTGCAAAGGAGAGAATTTTTCTCCCCCCCCAAGCTGATGAGTCAAAAGGGAAGTAGAAGATAAATGAACTGGATCAAGTGCTTATTGATTTATATCTCACAACTGCCCCTAAAATATGGAAATCTCCAGGTGGTTTGGCAGCCTCAYAGTGCAATGGTATGAACTGACTGAATGCAATTGGAAAGAGCATTGTGAAAAATACCAGTTAACAAGCAGTCACCTTCAAAGGGAGTTCTCTTGTTCTATATCTCTGTAGAGATATAGACATTACTTACAAGTCCAGATGCTAAAGTAAAACAAAACCCAAATATGTAAGCAGTCACAGCCTATATCCTTATAGAGATGTCTTGTACCTTTTTCCTGCAAAAGAAATACTTAATATAAATATTTGCAAGGAATTAGTCACCTAGAATAATCTCTCCTGTATATTCACTATAAGCACTATATTCATAGAATAGGCAATTCTCCAAAATACTTCAAGAAATGTAGATGTGTTTGAAAATTTTATATAGATATTTTTGTCTTCCACATTATTCTCCAGTATTTCCCCATCTTTTGTAATCAGTAGCTCTCAGAAGTATCACTCAAATCACAAAAAAATAAGTTGATTGTTATAGCCCAGTACTAGAGTATTTATTTCCAGCTGGTTAGTACAATAAGTTAACATAACAAAAATGAAAATTTCAAGGACAAAGACTGCTATAGCAGAGAAGTTAGAATATGATAAATTATGCACAACACAGTAGTGAAATTCTGATAACCTTAAGTTCTATTCCTTCCTTATACCTATCTGCCCTCAATTTAGGTGGAAATAGCCAATATCAGCAACAGATAACAAGAAATAGATTAAAATATTTTACCAAGTCTTCCTACAAGTCCTTTGTATGAGAGTAATAACAAAGGAAAAAGGTCAAATTCAAATCTAAGCAGCAGTTTTTATTACTATTGTCTATTGCATTTATATTTATGCATCTTAAATATTTAGGTGAAGTTACATATTCAGTTATTAGGTTTTTACCAAATCTCACAGTGATAACACAGGTTATTTTTGTACATACTGAATGCAATGCAGGATGAATGCAGGCTACATACTTGCAGTCATCCCACCCAAGTCGTTCTGAGTTTTGAATTGTTGAACATATTGTTCTCATTACAAAAGATCTGTTAGTAGTTTTAAATAGATGGAGCTTACTCTGAAAGGGAAAAAGCATATTTAGAGTGAATAAGGATTCATAGCAAGGTAGGGCTGTCTGCCCTCCTGCAGACCATGATGTAGGTCATCTCTGATAGACACTCACCTTCCTCACTCTGTTAAGCATGAACTGAAGCAGTTTCCACAACCTAAGTAGACTGCTCCACCATCTTACTAGCCTCATCATTAAAAAWGTTTTCCTCACATGTGAAAAAAACTACAAATTATTCATATTTTCTTCTGGAGTATCAGTGTGTGAAGACTGTAAAGTAATTCTTATCTTTTTATTAGGGATTCGTGCATCTTCCAAAATAGCCACATCATATTCTCTCTCTTTAATCAAAACTGAATTCTGTCACTGTTCTCAGAGTTTTCCAAACTTCTTGTTTTTTTTCCCTTTGGACACTCTTCACTTTGCCTATTCTGTCCTTCAAGGATGTTGTTTAAAATTTTGCAGAGTATTCAAGTTGAGTGTTTCAAATACATCAGAAAATAATAATAAATTAACTCCTGGGTTGTAGAAGCAAAACTGTGCTGCTTCATTTCAGAATAAGATTCGTGATTTTCTCGTGCTTCCAGAAAGAAAGTTMATTTGACCTTTTCCTTGTTCTGGACATGTGGCTAGCCATCTGCTACAAGCCCCAGGATTCTCCACTGCAGTAGCAGGAATTAGCTGCTATTATTCATATCTTCTCCTTTGTATTACTTTCCTTTTTTTCCTTCCTAAATTTTAATGATTTCAGATCACCTCTCCATTTAAAAAGGTCTATTCTGATCTTTTCATACACTATTAAAAATATTCCTAACCCAATGAAATCAAGTAATGTTATTTATACACACACTAGCAGCAAGATCGAACTAGAAAATCTTAGACAGAACCATACCAAGGAAACCTTTGCAGAAGCCTACTGAAATTCCCTTTCCATATGACAGAGAACCACAAAAAGCAGGTCAGGGAATGGGAGGGTCAGCAACATGCATATATGCTTTATAATAGTTTCACTGGTGAACAGTTCCCTAGTCTTTTAGACAATGTCATGTAAGACAACACCAAAATCCTTACCAAGGTAAAATATCCCAGATCGCTTTCCCTTTATCTACTAGATGATTATTTTCCATTGAAGAGAGTAAACAGATTGGTTTGATGCAATTTGTTCTTGTCAGATTCATCATGTTGCTTTCTTCTTATTTAATTATTCTCTAGGACGTATAAATTGATTCATAATTCATTTAGGATTCCCCCCCAACCCCGTACTGCCTGTTGTCCTCATTTTTACCTCACCCTTAAATGTGTTTACTACATACTGTTTGTTCTTCTTCAGGTCCTTAGGACTAACCTACTCTCCAACGTTTCTCAGAAGTAATTGTTAATGATTCAGAAAGTGCCTCTCAGGTTTTTAAAGCTCTTTAGAAATAAAATTTTCTTCAGAATTTGCCAATTAGAAAACATCCAACTTACTGAAAGAGTCTTCAACCTATCCTTTCTCTACCCTGGTCTGTGCCTCTATTAAAAATGAATGTATTTAGATATCAAGTCACAATTCAGCTTTATTCTGAAAGCCAAAACAAAGGCATTAATGCTATCATTAGTTCTTCTGGTTTGAAGAGTGATGAATACTTTCCTTACTTCTCCCATTTTCCATGTATGTATTAGAACTTTTTCATCTTCCTTGCCACTTAGGCATTTTACATGCTAGCTTTCATGATTTTATCTGTTTGCTCACACTATTTATCATTGTTCTTAGTCATTCTTCCATTCCCCTTTCACATACAATCTTAACGCAGAAAAAACTATCTGTGAGCACTTAACAACTAATGGGAGTATTTTCTGAATCACTAGTGATTATATTTGAAAAATGATGGAGGAGAAGCAAACTGTTGGGAACTCAAAAAAAANAAAAAAAAAAAAAAAAAGCACACAAAATACATTGAAAGTGTAACTGAGAAATAAGGACCACAGACAGCACTGGGAAAATACTAAGTAAAACCTCTCCAGGTGCGTCATATCCCTTCTTCTGCACCAGGAGAGCTTGCTACTCTTCTTTTAACATATTTCTTTTTCTCATAACATATTATAGAAATTATGAAGTGAAACCTTTGTTACTTAGAGGATTTTTCCCAAGACAGCCAGGCTGCCAATTTGCAAAGCCTGATTTTCCCCAAGTTCATTATCTTTACTCTGCTACTTCTATATATTCCTTTTTGTGGGGCTGTGAACATCACTTCATGAACAATTCCAATAAATTAATTGGTCACTTTAGATTCACCGTGGATTTTCCCTATGGAGTGAGAATTTAAAATAGTTGCATTTTGTACCTCCTCCACCTTCTGAAAAAAAGAAAAGCTGTCAGAGAAGCTTTGCAATACTATTCAGACTTGCTGTGACCTGTCATACTGTTTTCCCTCAGTAACTGAAATCTACATTATCATGAGCTTCTCTTTTTTGGACACCTATTTAAATTTCTCAGAGAAAGACATATGACAAGTAGGAGAACTTCTTGTTCTTCTCATGCTTAACCAGTGACATTATGTATTTGAACGAAGTTGAAAAACAGGAAAAAATCTTGATGAGGCACTGAATAGAACAAGTAGAGAAATTTGCACTACCAGAATAGCGAGATTTTTTTCTACCATTGCTCATGATGCGTAGTGTTTTACTCTGTGAGTAATTACAATTATCTAGTTCATTACCCTAGATTTAATCTTCAATAATACCTGAAAGAAAATTTGGAATTTTGGAATACTGGAGACCAAAAAAAAAATCAAAAAAAAAATCAAAAAATCCAAGGGCATAGTGTAGCGTTTGACTTTACATTTCTTAATCAAACAGTCTTTTCTCYGGCTGCAATTGTGTAATTCACAACTAAAGACTGGAAAACTCTGTTAATAATTTATTTATGGCAAATGTGAAATTTAAACTGGTTAGATTAAGTATTTTTAATAAAATACAAAACATACGATGCAAACATAYGCAGATAGAGCAAACCAAGTTGAATAACTCTACCACTATTTACATAAAAGTATACAGCAGTACAGTTAGTAAACACTTGTAACATACAATGTTTAATTAACAGTTTTAATTGGGGAAACACCAGCATACACCAGAGAATTCAAAAGTAGGTTTTTCTTCAGTGTGAATCTACTCTCATAAAAATAAAATGTAAGAAAACACAGAGAGACCAGCTAGGGACAGGAATGACATACATAATCACATATATTAGAGACATTTATGCTATCTGACTTCCAGTAGATTTTCTTTATAGCAAATAGAAAAGAAACAGACATTCTGAAGAACGTTCATCTAAAACATTGAACGAATCCTGAAGTGCCCATTTCTCTCTATTTACTATAAAGAGACTCAAACTAGTTTTGGTGTAGAGATCTGCACAAAAGACACCCAAGACCCTGCTTTAGTAAATGCTGTCCCTGTCACAGAGATGCCAAGAACTCTGTTAAGATAACTTCACCTTTAGTATGCAGTGTTGAGTGCATATCCATGCAGAGGAACTCAACCTCCCTGCTACAATAATCACATAACCCAGTTTTATGCCACAGTGAGATACTAAACTGCATGGAGAGGAYAGTAAAATCTGCATACAGAGTAAATTCAGTGTATCCCAAAAGTGTGTATATGCAGATCCAGCTGAACTACACCTGCTTCTGAAGGTCTTGCTTACAGACAGTGGACAAGAGTAGATACTCACCACTGCCAGGACATTTAATCTGATAAACAGCCATCTCCCAGTTGTCCTCTTACCTAAAGGCCTAGATTACTTAGGAAAAGGCAAGGATGCATTCTCATGAATATTGCTAGCAATRACAACGCATCATGTACGGCATCTTTGGCAGAAGAAAATCCCTAGTCATATGATAAGCAATACATGCCTTGTCTCATTGAGAGGAGCCAAAGGTATACTACAAAAGCTGGAATCTACCCACCCAGCCCGTTCCTCAGACTTGTCTGAAAGAATATGCAAAAGTAGCAGAAGCGAGCTAAGAGAAAAGTTTTGGGCTAGAAACAGCCCTTAGACTRATGGCTGGTCATCCTTGCTCTCTACATACAGCAATATATTAAAGCAACTTTAAAGAGCCATCTCTTCAAAGTACCTCTTGACATACAGTAAACACCTATTACAAGATGTTAATTGGATCCTGGAGTTTAGTAGGGTCRAGGCTCTATGAATAAAAAAGAGAGATGTCAGCAAAGGGAAACTCTGTATGTGAACAGATCAGAGAACAAAGGCCTTGTGATTGCATTTCAAACATAGGCTGAGATTCTGCATTATCTTGGAAATTCAGTCTTCATATTTTATTAGTGCTTTAAGCCAAGACAGACAATAATACCAGGATGCTTTTATGGCAAATCTAATCAATCAGCAACAGCATTTTGAAGACTCAAGTGCATTCTCAGTTTTTGTCACCTTTTCTTCATTAAGCACTAGAATGGAAAACTAAAAAACACAYAACTTTTAGATTCCTAATTCCTATATGCAACTAACAGCTTACCTAGAGATTAACCTCAGATTTGCCATTTCAGCTCCCCCAAACAGTAAYTACAGAGTAATTCATGACAGCACTCTCCAGAAGGTACTGTAAACATTAAAGGAAAGAACCATACAAAATCTCTGTGGAGTTTCATTTTGTTTTTGCAACTCTGGCWACGAAAGGGAAAGCAAATCAATGTTTTATTAATTGCTAATAAAACAGACTGGCAACACTGAAGAGAGAATTCTCAATAATCATTTAAAAAGTAATATAACGTTAATGTCACACAATATATGCCCAAGCTTTTCCCTCCCCTCCATTACTTATTTCCGCAAAGCATTCTAGTTCTTTATCTGCCCTCCCCTTTTCTATAATCTTTTAATTTCCTTTGGAGCAGTAAGCTTGCCAAATGCATATACTTCCAAGCAGGACCCTACCATCGATTGAGTGTTTATGGATCACTTGGTAAATATCTACAATGGATTTTCCACTGCCTTCTCACTCTGACCACAGAAACTTCAAGATGATTATTTCAGACAGARAATACCCATACCAATAAATTTCACAGATCAGAACCTGCATCTGATTTGTTATATATGCAATATGAACAGATTTGCTAATATCAAAGAGATTTAACACTCGGTGTTAAGCAGTTACAGATAAGTAAATTATAACTGAATAATCACCCTTCTGTCCAATTCCTTGATTCTGAGTGACTGTAACAGCTGCTGCAACCACAGCCAAGGAAGTACCCCAAGCAAAAATCAAGAAGCTACAAAAGGCCCTATCAGAGTAATGTTGTCAAAGGGCAATTAGAGAGACTTAAACTATACTTGCAAATGGCGCTGGGAATAGAAAAGACCTGCAGAACAGGATCTTTATCCCTTTTGTACTTTGTGTGTCTTTAATATTTTTTTTTTTACACATGCAAACAGGAGAAGCTCTCTCTGAACMTACTATATTTCATAAGTTCTAAATTCCAAATAAAATGTAACACATACTCTACTGRAAAACATGTGGTCTATATAAAAGAACAGAGTAGAGAAAAATCTTAGACTGATGACAGGCTGATGAGCCAGTCCCACAGTTTAGAGAGGTAAAAGGAAGAATYGCACCCTTAGAGAAGATGAGATCGCTACGGGGGTCTAGAGTAAAAACAAATAGACCATAAAGCTTAGATACAGGCTACTAAAAGACTCAGAGTTAGTTGAGAAAAAAGCCAGTGTACTGGCAGTTTCAGACAGACTGGATGGATCATCGTGGAAAAGTGACAGCAGTATGACACAACAGACACAGAACATCCAAGCTACTATAAAAGAAAAAACTAGCAGAAGAAAAGCAAATAAAGATCAAAGTGTGTGCAYGYCTGTGTGTGTACATACACATAAATACATCCACATACAGATATATATGCATACATAAATATATAAAAATATAAACTACCTCTACCACCACCCCACAGAGCTGTGTGTGAAGCAAGCTTCAAAGGGCAGTATAACACTTGAGCCTTGCAAAAAGCAGCAAAAGTTGCAAARGACAAGAATAGCACAGATTACCTCCCTCTAAGAGTCTGGGGGGGGAAGCAGGGAGGTCAGAAAGGTGAAACTGCATGATATTATCTACTACTTTAGAGGAATCTTTAGCAGCATTTAACAAATGTTGGAGAATAGACTGTTTGAACTATCTGAAGTAAATGAGCTTTTCTTATTTTCAGTCCTGGGCAGCAGAACTCAGAACAGATGACATTCAGAGCATAAAATAGTGAGCTAATTCTCATTAAGAGTAGACTCAAATGAGGGGCAAGGGAGCAAAGCAATTGCCTGAGAGTTTATAAACATCTTCCATAGGCTAATGAAGCTATTGAAACTTGTTGTATATGCCAAAAACAAAGSCCAAATTTAACCTTTTTATTTTTATTTTTTAAGGGCTTAGAAGCAGGGAGTCTTATTATTCACAACCATTTGAATAATAATAGGGCTATTTAAGCAAATATTTCCTCTGAAGAGTCATATACACAGACTTTGAGTTGTACATGTATATGAATGAAGAACACATCAATGCACCAACTGATTGGCATTTGTGACAGTCATCAACTTTCATTGATACAACTGTTACAACCAGATTTCGACTCACAAAAAATAACTTASCCCATTTCAAGGTATGGCATCATATTCACACTACATGATAGTGTAGTGCAGAGACCCCCCAAAATCAGCAAAGCCAAAAGCACTGTGTCGTTAATGATTTGAAGCCACATTTGTAGGAACTTATACACAGGTTAATTATCCCTTTAAGAGGCAATAGTGCTTCTGACTCATTAGACACTAGGTTGTGTATTTCTGTAACCCATTTTGRAGTAAACTTCAAATCAAGTGTCCTCAACACCCACAACACAGAATTACAACTGGTAAAATTAGTCCATAGAAAACAAAGAGTTTCAAGGCCCTCTGTCTCCTACTCTAAGTTAAATTCAAATTCTGCCTGCCTTTCTGAGCCTCAGTTAAATTCCACCTTATAGTAAGAGATATATTGAGAGACTTGAAAGAATAAAATATTCCAATTTCCAAGTGAATTTAAATAGCATAAGATGAATTTAGCATTTAGAAAAAAAAATAAAATAAAAAACCCCATCAAGACCACATAATGACATAACAGACATTACTGCCTGCAAGGTACAGGTGCACTCTTTCAATTTTGCTAATGAACAAAGCCTGGTAATAATATCCTAATTGTCAAGCTTCAAATTCTGAAAACTGATTGCTCACCATAACATTTACTCACTTAAGAGCTCCATATTTCTCCCATACTCACCCAGAGGCTAGTACGAGTTAGTGGATTTTATACAGAGTACAGTCTCTTCCATTTCTTCAGTTTCTCTAGTTAGGGGTGTGGGCAACTGTTGTAACAAAGATTGCAAACTACTTCCAAAGGCACCCAGTGACTAAAGACTCAAATACAGCCAAAAAGCCTTAGTGCTTCCTCTCCCTCCCTAGCCCCCTCACCCCACCMTGTCTGCAGGGGGATGAGGGCAGAGAAACTGCGCATCAGTAAACAGAATTATCTATCTAATTGGAATTGAGTTTTAATCTTCAAGCTTGACTGGAATGCAGTTTAGTACATTATCATCTGAATAGATGAGTGTTACCAGGAGAAAACCTCCTAAACATCATCTAATTTCCTGTAGGTAAGGTGGTTTGTTTTATTCTCCAAAACATCTCTACTAAGGAAAGTCTTTACTGCATCAGATGCTTTTCCTCAGAAGCAGAGCAGAAATATTTCCTTACCAGACACAGAGGTCTGTTATGCTGGTAAGAACAACTTGTTCTGCTTAACTACTCTGACTCATTTTGCCAGGTATTGTAGAGAGAGCAGAACTCAACCCGCACAGCCTAGACAATTCCATCTGCAACTGTGTATTGAGTGGGTTTTTTTTTTTTTTTCCACTTTAATCATTATTCACTACACTGCTGAAGGAGTACATCCAAGAGTTAGCATGGGTGAGGAGCCACTTCCCCATCACCTACTTAACTTACAGAGTAGAGATAAGACAGGTGTTAACCACTTAGGAGAAAACAGAAGAGAACACCTATAAGCTCTGGATACTTTGCAAAGCTAGATATGGAGAACGGTGAGCAAAGGCAAGAACAGATGTTTGCTTTTTTTTTTTTTTTTTTTTTTTTACGGTTGTTTTAAATGGAAAGCTATTTGCTTAATCCTCCCTCCTCCTTAGATATTTTCTTAGTTTGCCTTAGGTAGATCTGTCAGTCACCTGAGAGCAAGCAGCAAGGTGGGTGAACCACAGATAACCTCCACGAGTAATCAGCTTGAACATTTGTCTTCTAATCTCCATCAGGTCTCCTCAATCTTTCTTAAGGCCTGACAGCAAGTACATGAAAGTTGCAACACTCACATTGGTACCCGCATTACTTCAGTAGCTGAATGAACATAAGCTCCTTTCACTTGCTTCTGAAATGTCACATCAAAATTGAAGATCAGAGTACTACACTGACTTCAAGAACAGCACTGCATACAAATCAGTTTGTGGTTGGGCTCAATAGCTATTTTTTTCCCCACCATTTTAAAGTTCCCCGACAGAGTTTAAAAAAAAAAATAAAGAATTTAAAAAAAGAAAGCACCTCTGTGGAGACAGCAGTTATCATTCCCAATTTACCTGCAAAAATCTGGTCTCTCAGAATGCTCAGGTGCAGCCCACACTACTCTTAAATCGTATTTTGGATAGCAGTCAACACAAAAATATCACAGTTATTTTTTCCTGGTTTGTCACTTATGAAAATACTTATACGTCTCATTGCTTACGTATCGTCCTCCAGAGATGTTCAACAATAGTGTCTCTTGCTGCTAGGCATTTCCAAGCTTAATGGTGTGTATGCACTGCAGAATGGCTACCTATTAAACAACACTAATAAACCTTCAGAGCTTCAATCAAACATCACACTTCTGTAGTAGAGAACACACTTCAAACACTTAGATACCAGGTAAAAGTCTTACAGTCTTAAAAGTTTTAAATGAAAAACTGCAGCAAGCTTTGCAACAGAGTAACTGATTGTTTGTTTTCTTCCCCCTTTTGGTCTGCTTTTTATAAATCGCCTGGCCTTCTAGAGAGACAACTGCAGTAGCAGCAGTACTTATTTTTGCCCACTGGCACAAAGCAACAAAAGAAACACATTTTGCTTCATCCTTATTCTGAAAGCAACTTATTCCTCTAACACAAATTCACCGCTAAATTTCTCTTATTCAGTGCAGGACTGCACCATCAAAGGGTAGGAAATTGCAGGCTTCCAGGAAGCTTGATAAAGTTAGGCCAACTTTGTCACTTGAACTATTTGGCTCCTGATAYAAAATTGCCAAAACACAGGGGATAATTGTGGACAATTCACTGATTCAGGCCTAATACACATATTGGTGCACATCTTGGGGTAGCCTGGGTGCATCAGTAATATACGTCTCGTTTAATGTGTTAAACACAAATTAGGTCAGTTTGTAATTTACACGCTAATAAGAGAAAGAAAACAAGAGACTTTCACACACAAGCTTAAACAAACACTATAGTTAAATGATCAGCAGCTTACAATCTGTTTGATAGTTCAGATAAAATATGCACTAAAAGGCCGTAATTACTTAATATTTCCATATATCAATAACCTATCAGCCACACAAATAACTGATTCACTACATAGTATGCTCCCTTAGGATCTTGGCTTCCAAGTATACTCTCCTCAGAAGATCAAAAATACTCACCTTTCTATTGGTCTTATACCTAAATTGTACTTTGATACATGAATCATTTTTACTATGGATTTGTACAGAATGCAGCCCAACAGTTTTCATGAATGACTGAAACTCCCCAAGATGCCACTAGAACAAATATTTATAGTAACACTTCTGATTTATCCAGTGTATCAACATTCTTACATTGTGCCTGAATAATATTTGTTTCAATGTATTCATTGACCAAGTAAAAGCATCAGTCATGAGGGTAGAAAACAGACCTTCAAGTACATCATATCTTTATCAACTGTACCATCACATTTCAGCACTGCTCTGTTCATTGCCTCATTTTAATAAACCAGCTGCTGTTCAGTACTGAAAAATGAACCAACAAAAACTCCACATTTTACCTCTTAGGAGACCACTTATCTCATACACTTCTCCATCCATTACAGAACACTCCTTCCCRATCTGTCCCTTTCTCTCCAAAAAATTCTAAGAAATCAGGCAAACTGAATAGGGGCAATCACACACTCATTTGTAATACCTCATATAGTATTTGATAAATATTTTCTTTGTATAATACTACATAAAGATTACTTTCCCCAGGAACAGAGAAGCCTCAAAGGTAGGAAAGTGCATTTAACACCCTGAAGATGCAACAGCCAATCTGTCTAGTCTAAGCTAATTGGTCATGTTCCCTCTCCCAATGGAAAGAGTTATCTCTGGGGGAAACTCAGTATCTAAAATATGTTGGATAAATCATTCCACAGCAATGCCATGCTATTTGTGTGTTGTTATAGAACAAGCCTGGACAGCTTCCTTAGACTATCTTTTAGATGCAAATTTTTAGATACCTGAAGTGTATAATCCTACCTTTTTTGTGACTCTACTTTCTTTACATGCCTTTATTCTGTGTTCAAAATCCAGCTCCATTTCCATTAACTTAAATCATCCCAGAACTATTATCTAGTGAGTACAAAACTGGAAATTTTACGTTATCCGCCCTTCTCTCCCAGAGTGTCAATGAAGATATTTGAAAGATAAACTCCTCAGACAATTCACCTAAATTGGATACAAACATGTTAAACATTTTGTATTTTCTGCTGAATCTGAATATTTAAGTTAACTAGGAAATATTCATGTAAATATGCTGAATAGTCATTAAAATATGAAATATTAAAATAAGATTCTGATCTCATTTTAAGAAAGTGCTAATGTAGCAGACATCTGTAGAAAGAAAGCTTGATGGTGTCCAAATCACTGGAAAGAAGTTAATAAGATATATATATATAAAGTCATTTATCTGTGTCTGTGTCCCCAAACTGTTCCTTTCCACAATTGCCAGATAAAAAGTAGAATTTAACAGAGAATTTTCTGGGCCACTCTTACACTTAAGATAGGTATCTCAGAAGGATAAAGCCCTCTATTGCCTCATTACCCAGCCAAAAGTTTTCAAAGAACCTTTCACCCTCTTCAGAAAAGATGAATCTTAGTGGAATGTGCATCTTTTGGCATTCCTTAGGAGAGTTTCCTTCTTTTCTGATATTTCTATTAACTTTTAAATCTTCTCCATCAAGTCTGGCATTGTGCCTCATACAGCACTCATGGCTCTTTCTAGAAGTGCCCCTGGTTTGGGTTCAAAAAGGCAATGAAAATGAATACACTTCTGAATGTTTATTAGTGCTGTGGATATTTGTTACGGACATTGTTCTCTTTAAGTCCTTGTTGCTCACACTGCAACAGAGCAGTTTCAGTCTTACAGCATATTCAGCTCCAAGACAGAAGCACAGAAAAACATTCTAAAACATTTGTGACAGGTGTTTCTTGCTACTAACAAGGTAAAAGCAGCCACAGTTTATCATGTAGAAATATACATTAAAAATAAATAGAAATAGCATATACCCCAGGAGGTCCACTAGAGAGAAAACCATAAAGCCTGTTTTAAAGCTGGGCTGAAATTTCTGCAAGATTACTGTGGTACAATATACATGCTTATGAGATCCCAGGATGCAGCCATAAAGAGTGATGAAACAAAAAAAGAAAAGAAAAAAGAAGAAAAAAAAAAAGAAAAAACCTCTCTCAATCTTCTTCTTTCCTTCTTTGAATTTTTATAAATAGGTATAGGATACCTAAAGCTATTGGTTTTGTAAATTGCTGTGCATGGCATTATATGCACAGTCATCTTTGAAAAGAATCTTACACCAGCCAGGAGAGTAGGAGAACAAGGGTTATCTTTAGAACCTATATTAATATTATTTAAGTAGGAGAGCACTTTAAACTTCTCTGCTTATTCAAGTAAGCTGATAGCACAGTACAGTTAAAGCCTGTGAAAGAGTTAATTATACACTCTTATCAAGCTGTGCCAGTTCTACGGTAAAACATCTGAAATATTGGGAAAGTAACAACAAGACAGGAATCAACAGATTTCCTCAGGGAGCAGAAATGAGAGAGAATAATGGGATGAGCTACTAAGATTTCCTCCAYGGATTCCTACTGCATATTCTCCCCAAATTCCTGTTCTTTTTCCCCTCACCCCTCTCTCACTGGAGAATTATCTGTACTGCTCTCATCCCCCTGTGCTGACTAACTGCTGCCCCTCTGTCTCCACGCGACACTGAAAGGCATGGTTCTCACTGCTGCCCCCAAACACCACCTCTATTCAAGCATCCTTACGAGCTCTAAACTTCCGTCAGATTTATCAGTACGTTAGCCAAGGTTAATGAACCTAGATTCAAATTGTTCTGGGCTCATTTATGGTTAAGTGTCAGTGCAGAAGCCACGGTAAGACCCAGGAGGATGCTTGACTATAAATGAAACTTAAATTGTTCCTTAACAATTATATGCTTCTCTCAACTTTTCTAGACAATGTACGTTTCTTGCCAACAAGGCGAGGTGGGGGGGGGAAGGAAAAAGAAAAAGAAATGTAGCAATACTGACTCTTATTTATGGTGGATTATAAATCATTCCACTGTCGGCTTTTCAAATAGTAAGAAGAAAGCACTGAACTAGTCAGTGTGTATCAAAAACTTTCCCGTCTCTGATGCCCAACTGTCATTGCTACTGTCAAGTCAGGGCAAGTCTCCAAAACAGACTCTTTCACAGAAAATGCTTTACTGGAAACGTACATTCCCACTAGCTGCCACAAAGAATCAGATGATGATTCTGAGTGCTCATGAGAAGACTGCAGCATGGCTGTTTTAAAAGGGCATTTTCAACCATGGAGCAATCAAAACAGCAAAAAAGTGCCCTTTTAGGTAACGATCAAGCTAAATCACACTTTTCTGAGGGTATCTTACGAGCAGCTGTAGCATCTGCAAAGACATCTTTGGTGCCTCGCTGCACTTAGTTTCCAGCCTTTCTCACAAGGACCTTTGCTCCTCTCTGAAACTATTTTCTATTAAATTGACCGGGATGTTTCTGGCAGTAAACGAAAGCTTCCATTTTAACTCCTATAGCAGTCTCCTTAACTACATCAAAATAAAACACTAAAAGTCCATATGGTTACACAGTTCATTCAGTTTTTTGCTTCACTACAATTATGGACATTTTGCAGATGTTTTCATAAGAATGGGTGTCAAATTCTACCTTCGTTGCTTCCATGATAGTGCAGTATAAMTTAAAGGGCAGAACTTACTCTGTCTTTAAATAAAACTTAAGTGCTMTAGAGGTGCATCTAAACATTAACCTCTTCTTTCTTTAGAACTATTGTACTCTAAATAATGAAAAGTCAGCCATATATAAAAACCAGCATCTCAAAGTTTGACAGTTGTGCYGTCAAACACAAAGTACCTGTGTGGCAGGTACTTTTGGGGCTATTTTGGATAAAACAGATAAAGAGGAGAGTGGCAAGAAGGCAAATGAGTAGTAGCATAGTGGAAGGGCTATCTCTTCAAATTAAGAGCTATCTCTGTAAAAACTTGAAAAGACTRAACACTAATGCTTTCTTCACATAAAAGCTCTGAATTCAGCTCCCCCTTTAGTTCCATCCACTCCGTCATAGTAAAAATGACCTAGTCTCGCACCTCCACTCCAGGACTTGAATAAGTCTAAAACAGAGAAGCCATATTTTAGCAGAATTAAAATTCATCAGRAACAGAGAATCCTTGAATAGATCCTAATACGATATTTTTAAATCCTCTAGAGACGGCGACTAAAATGAGGGAAAATCCTCTCTACTTTGATCTAAACCAGCTAATGAAAAAAGAAAATCAAACTACTCCATCAYCAGCTAAAGTCTCAAACTAAAAAATTAAATGCATTGTAATGATGTCTACCTAGAACATAAAGTAACACTAAAAAAATCAACCAAAAGTAAGCAGTTCTGAAAGTCAACCAGTTCCTCATATCCATTTAAACATTTATAATTATACTTCATTAAATTAAAACAGCTTTGCTAATGTTGACCCTTTAGATTTATCAAAGGATATGAAAATTCCAAAATAAAAATTTACTAAGAGATTATATAAGCCTATTTTTTACTCAAGGCATCTCTTTCAATATAAGGAATACTGGCAGTGATCTTCCTAAGAAGAAAATCACTACAGATAAAGGGACCTCAAAATTCAACCAGACTAAGCTATGCTAAACATTCCTGACATTTAAAAATATCCAGAAAAAAGAAAAAAAAAANAAAAAAAAAAAAAAAAAAAAAAAAGGAAAGGAAAGAAAATCTGTGTTTTCCAACATGTACTCCTAAACAATGTAACATTTCATTACAAGGAACAGATCACTCATTGCAAGTCTGCTCATAAAAATACTATTCTGACATTCTGGTTCACATTCTCCTTTTGCAATRTAATTAGATAAACACTTCAAAGGATTTTACCTTGAAATTAGAGTTCATTAAGAATACTACACTGACAAATGACATCAGAACAGTCCTTTCTTTCAAAAAAGAGAATCTTTGCAGAGGCATTGCAACCCTGATAAGTAACTGTTGAGCCACAAGTGACTGTGGTTTACTTCTCAGCACATGAAATAGCCTTTTCTTTTTACTCAGTCTAACCATGAAAGCCAAACTACTGCCAAATGTCATCTTTTCCCTCCTGAAGGACTTCCATGGAATGAAATTACCAATTCCTTTCACATAATTTTCTTTAAAATTATTATTAACCTTGTGCCAAGATGTAACAGTATCTGAGAGGTAAGTGGTTACATGCGTCAGAATTGGCTCTCTCAGCTGAGGAAATTCACTCCTCAGTGCTGTTATAAAACATTTTCTTATGTACAGGCTGAACTAACTATTCTTTGAGATTACTATTGACACATCATTTAAAAAGGAAGGGTGATAGATCAGACTTCCATAATTATAGAGACACATGACTTTAATCAATAGCAGGCAAATTTTATCCAGACTAATGTTAAAGTTGCTATTCAATCATAAAACCTGCCTTTTCACTTAAAAATGACTATGGATCCCATGATAAATGAAATATCATGGGTAAGATCCATTAAACTTGACAAATTCAAGAGGAGTGCCACGAACACAGCACAAATCAATATTTCATATTTATCATTTTGACAAAAAGTACTTGATAGACTGTGCAGCAGAGGCTCATGAGCACTCATGGCTTGATATGGCTTTGTTCTTAAAAACATTTGTATAATACCTCACATTTATGATGACACGTACAAAAAAGTAACCTTTGAAAGGCAAATCTAAATGACATGGCCTATCCTCAGCAGCGTCACGTCCACCGATACTATTGCCCTACGTTTAATATCTTTTCAGGTTTAGCAAATAGCAGGGAGGTCAGACCTCAGAGCATCTGCTGTCTATGATTCACATGGCAGTCTGTATGAACTTTGTAAAGGGCAAGCCAAAGCCAAACACCCCAGCATCTATTAACAACGTTTTGCTGATGACTGTGAAGTACAAATAGCTTATTCGTAGACAGCGTTCTTAATCACTGCTCTGAAAGTGCAAAGCACTTAGCAACTTATGGGCCAAATTGTGACTTGCTTACCAGTACCATAGGTGCACATAAGCCCCAAAGGTTAAATAAACTAGCTTTGCTTTCAGTTTTGTGATCCTAAGTCAAGTCAGGAGTAATGTGCTGGGCATAAGGGTGAAAGCTGATCAGSAGCTGAAGATTTTACACAAATAACCTCTCTCCACATCAGTTCTCCCTTTCTCTTCTCACCACTGTATCATACTACAACAAACTTTAGGGTGGCTGCTTCAGAGAAGTAGCTGYAGAGATCTCCTTCTACCCAAACAGAAGACAAGGGAAGCGTGGCCAGCTGCAGCTCTTACAACCGCCAAGACGTCTCTCGCATTGGGCCACCTCCAGCACAGTTCAGCACTCTGCATACTGTGATTCCTCCTGACTCAGCCACTGTGAACAGCAGTTGCTTCTGCAGAGTGACAGAAATGCAAAGGATAGCCACTTGCCTCATCCTTATTCACCTTCCTCCTTCCTCTCCAGCACGCAGAACGACCTGCAGCACTTTGTAACTTATAGTATGCTGCAGTTAATTTTCCAGAAAAGGGTCTAAYGAAAAGTGTGCACACATATAAACCCATCACTTGCATATATTACAAGTAGCCTGCTTGTTTGATGAAGTTTCTTATATTTAAGCCATGAGATAGAGCAGTTCAGCACTTAAAACTGGCATACAGCTTCCCTCACTGCGTTCCCAGATGTGACCACAGCTGATTCAGAGATCACTCCATTAGTTTCCAGTTTGGTCACCAGGGCTCTGATGGCAGCAGTGACGAGCTCAGAAATTACCTGTCAAATACCYACACAGGTGTTAAAAACTGTTGTGTAGCCACATTTACCTCAGGGCTGCCACAACCACACCACAGCCCTTGGGTTATCAAGTCTAAGATGAGATTACTTAATAATACTTAATAATTTCTTATTAATTAATTAATATAACGAGTAACTTTTGACTGCTGTATAGTCTCACCATGAGTTTGTAAATTCGTCACACAAAATACATTCATTGAATCTCATATCAATACTGTAGTACCAGTGACTACTAAATAGTTCCCTGGACACACAGGAAATGTAACAGAACTATAATATACAATGTACATTTCAAGCAACAAGAAAAGTCTCATTTGTAATGATTACATTAGAGCACTAGCTGAAGGGCTTTCATCAATAAAGACTTTTTCTAGGCCAAGTTGATCTCTCTCTAGAGCTGTAAAGACAATAAGCACAATTGGACAACAGCCAGGTCATTCAAATATCAGAAGAAACAATTTCTCAAATCTGGCTTTTATTTTCAGCTAAAATTTAGTAAACAAACTTCTGAAAGAAAACAGTCTCTCTTGACTGACCCTCCAATCAGAAATCCCCCAAAGGCCATCACTTCAGTGCAGAAAAAGGCCTGCAACATTGCAGTGTTGAGAGAAAAACATCAGTATYTCCTACAACCTTCCTGAAATTCTGTCAGACTTGTGCAAATATTGCCTTTGCTCAGAACACATGCTAACAGGGGAAAATGTCAAAATCATTATAAACTAACACTCAAACATTTGTTTTTACATAAAATAACAAAGTAGTATTTCAAGAGAAAATAAACAAACAYGCACAGTTATAGTAATAATGGAAGTAATATTTACTGATTTTCACTTTGAAGAACTATTAAGTAAAATAGGATAGTAAAATGAAGAACTAATAAGTAAAATTTGTCAAGCAAGCAACTGCAAGCCTGGAATCCAAGTCCGAACATGAGATCATCATCCTGAGGTACACAGCACAAGAAACGTGTCCTTATGATTTTCAGATACAAATAGGCTGCGGCAGAAAGGCACTGGGAAATTGCTCACAAGMCTGGGCAGAAAGTCGGGTGAAGAATCAGTGGAAGTTCTGCTATTGATTTCTTTACATTCAGATTTATTCTCAGAAAATTTAGAGAGGAACAAAATTTTTGCAAAAGAGAGGTATACGYGCTAGTCAAGAAGAGTGAATTAAAACACAAAAAGGCAAGGAAAAAGCAGGGGGGAAAATGGTTCATTACCAGCTTGGAATTAGGAAAATAGATGCAGCAGTTGCAGGTAGCATTATTGCTAGTTTTCTCCTACTTCCACTAATTCCAGTTTTTCAACTCTCTAGCAGAACCAGCTAGCGTGAAATTTACCCTTCTTCTAAGCTTTTGAGTTTGTTTGATCTAGTAAGCTTTATTTGATGTAGCAAACTAAAAGACAAAAGACGTGAAAAAAGTTATGCATTTTGCAGCATGAGTTTGTCAAAGATTCAGAAAAGGGATGAACTGCTATGGATGGTTTTCTCTGACAGAAAAGGGAGATCATGATGATCTTTTGGGTTCAGTGCAACTAATCCTGTAAATCCCTCTACCAGCGCATCACACTTGGGAAAAAAAAAAAAAAAATCATTCTGCAGCAGCTCATAATTTCTTTTTAAACATAAAACTCAACTGATTTCAGTCCAACCCAAGAACTGTTCTATCATTATTTTCAAACGTTTCATTTCATATGTGGTTAATCTTTATTCTAAAAATATTACTACAATTACTTTCTCATTTCTAATCCAAAAACAGAAAACTTTTTCAAATTTTCCAACCAAAATATTTTTCATATTAGTCTTTCTGTAAAAAGTTTTACTCTTAATGAATGCACTAAGACAGGTGCATAGCAAAAATTCTTCCCAGTTCCAGTGTGCGTTATATCACTTAGCCGGGTTGCTTCCTAAGAAACTACTGGCCTGCTCAAAGACTAGAAGAATTGTTCTGCTCCTTGTGGCAGTTCACTATTCTACAGTGCCTTGAAGAAACCCAAAACTAAAGTTTCCTTCCCTGTGTCAAGAATATTGATGTCCAAACGTTCAAGCAGAAATTGTATTTCAGTGTCTCAGCTGTCTCTTTTCAAACTTGAAATGTTTTAAACGGACCTAGTTTTTTTGAAACTCCTGCTCTTTCTTTCAAGGTACAACCCATCAGAAAAACAGTGTGCAAGATGCTTGGTGCTGCACGGAAAACRGTCAATTTTCCAAAGCATTTGAAGCTAAATAGAAAAGACAAAGAGTCATCAGAGAAACAGATGATCTAGGTATGCAGTTAGCAATTCTGTTTCCTTYCCTTCTTCAGCATCAGTCCTTCATAAAACAGTTACTCTCAGTTTCACAAGACTATGAAACACTTTCCAGAACTGGACTAGGAAAACAAAAAAAGATGATGAGAATAAAACTAAAACTAATTCACTTGAAGCTGCAAGATAAATAAAAAGCAACATTTTCAGGTATTTCCATTTTTGAAACAGGTTAATTAAAATGAAACGTTTGGAAATAATTGGGAAGGAAACTACTAGAATCAGATTCATTTTAGTTTCAAAATTGAGAAGGAAATATTTWAAGTATTTTATCTTAGTTCTGGACAGAGTATAATTTTCCTTCACAAGTCTTGAACCTTTTTAGTGGGACATGAAACAGGATTAGTGTTATCCATTACTGTTCGAATTCAAAGTGGTTTTCCCTTGAAATTCATTGGCCTTGTAATGCGATATATCCATTCAAACTTACCAGCTGCTGGATTAAAGCAATAGCAGCTTTTAGCTCCCTCTCTCTTTTTTGAGTAGATCTGAATACCCTATCCCCATTGTATTGTAAATGTACATCTCAGAAGAAAGGTTCAACCACCATCATTGAWGAAGCATCTTCAGTTACCCAATAAATTTATTGCAGCTAGTTAGACGCCACATCCTATTTCACTAACTGCACATTTAACCTACAGCCTGCACTATGATTTCAGATCCAGTCCCAGTTCAGCAAGAGCTGCAAGGTATGACACCATTTCCTGCAACTGAACTTAAGCCCATTCTGTCTTGCTGAGCTGAAAATCCACAATTAGGTCCAAAGCACAAGAGGAAGTAAAAATAGAGGTCTTTGCTGTCCACTAGCCCCATGGTTCCTAGAATCACAGAGACACAGTACAGAGCCTACTTCAAAAATAGTATTTCTGAGCTAAACACTGRCAGTATTCATCTTTGTACATTGTTTAGAAAATAACTAAGTAAATGTCTGAGGGGGGACATTTTTTTCTTTCTCCTAATTGTCTCCTTTTAAATTCTCCTCTCTCCTCTCTCCTTTCTCCATAGGAGGATCAGTAGGGGAGAAAAGTCAAAGAGGAAGAAAATAAATAAACTATTAATCCAGTAGTGAAATCTCCAAGAAGACGAGTAAGCCTTTTGTATGAGTTAGAGATATTTGATCATTTTAACAGGAAATATATAGCAAAAAAGTCACTTCCAAATAATCTTATTTTACTTAATGTTTTTCAAGACTATGCATTATGTATTTTTTGCTGCACAGCTGGAAATTCTACTGTTGAGTATTTACAGAGCAAACAGTTTGCTGATTGTTCAACCAATGGWTGATCATGGTCAGCATTCAAGTGGATATAGTGATAGCACTCATACCGACCAGCCTTGCTGCCTTTTCCAAAGCCACCTAAGAGGAAGCCCAAAGGAGTCATTTGCCAAGAGGCAAATCTTGTATTTTATCAATAGCACAAGATTACTATAGAGCAAGATGTTTTATTTGGCATTCATGTAATTTAAAATAGAGCATCCACATCTCTTGGCAACAGTTACCTTTTCCAGGACAGTCTCTCACCAAAAGAGCTGATCTGTGGTGGCAACTTCACTTCGAAGATTTCATCTGGAGGAAGCACAAACTTGAGTGTAACCTCAGGAACACTGGGAATGAAATTAGGACTAGATTTATTTGGGACCCAAAGGAATTCTTTCAGGGTTGAAGAATATGCAGATCTTCACATCACAGATGAGTGGTTTGAATTCCATCTCATCAGCAAGTTTCTCTTCTGCACTTCTTATGGCTCCCTCAGACAGCTGGGTCAGATTGTTCTTTTACTAAAATGATATATTACATGTCACTCTAAATATCCTATTACGAGCTTTTGTTGGAAGAATTTCCAGCAATATCTGCAGTTCTTCCGTCTTCCCRGAGTCATTAATTGCTCATGACTTCCAGTTCTCAAAGTTCCCTAGAAAGTGTAATATCAGCACATCTTGACCCTAAACCTGAACTGTATTGCAAGACAAGAAGGTAGATGATTGTTTATCATCATTTGAGTAAGCTCAGAGAATGAATTAGGAGCTGAATTTCTCATATTTGCTACCTCATCTCCTATCCTGGCATACAAAAMCAAAATGTTTACTGCAATACTTAAAAAATAAAACTGCAGAGTAAAACAGAAAATCTGTTCCAGCATGCAACCATTGGTTCAGCATCGGATTACTGCTAGTAAGAACAGAATGCTTTAAATTATTAATTTTTTTTTTTTTACATTTGGAATTGAGAAATATTTAATAAAAAGTTTAAATAYCTCTAACATAAACTCAAACTACCAAATACCAGGCATAAGAAACCTATAGTAAAAAAAAACTTCTGATGGGAAGAACAGTATTCCATGAAGTTCATTGTCCATATATAAACTTCAGCTAGTTCACTCAGTTCCAAAATAAAAAGTCCTCTATATTAGACATTAGACAAAGAATGAACTAATATCAGATAAACTAAGCAATAAGATCTCTATATTTCGTACTTYAAATCCCAAATCAAAAGGTTCTAATGCTCAATAGGCCAACTTCAAAATAACAGCCATTTTGCCCAAGGAGAGCAGTCTGAAAACTCCTGAAACTAGACTTTACTGCCTTATACCTCTTTTATCGTCTCCTTTTCTTATACAAGCACCTCTTAAAGCAAGTGCTGATGTTTCTGTGTTGGCTGAAAATTAAGTGTAAAAAAATAATTCCTCTGTGAGGAAAGAAGAGGAAGTATTGCTATAGCAAAAAAAAAAAAAAAAAAAAAAAAATTTACACTATATTACCCCTATTACCAACTCTGTCCTGTATAAATGGGAGGTGACAGGACAGGTATCAGCATAGAATAAAATACATATCCAAAAATGATTTTCCAATAGTACTAGGGACAGATTTGATTCAGATTTTATTCTTGGGCAAAGTCAGTCTTTTTCTTAGCTACTACACCTGTTTACTTAAATCACTATTAACCAGAAAAGTCACACTACTGATTAATTTAAACCTCTATCAAACTATGCATCTCCCATTCAATCAAATTTCTGTTACAATAAACCTTGTATGAGAGTTTAAAAACATTTAAAGAAAATATTGTTATAAGTTATTAAACCCTGGTAATTGTAAATCTGTTTACAGTGAAAGTTCCTTTCAGATGGATAATGTCCTGCCTGTGTATAGAAGCCTCTGAACATTCTAACATTTGTGACAAAGATTTAAAAATGATTATATCCTAGGTAACTGCAAGCCCTATTTTAATGAAACAAGTCTGCTTGTASAGCTTCCTCACTGTATTTAGTTAAAATGGGAAAAGGAGGGAGGAAAAAAAAATAAAAGAACAGTCTTAAAAACAAATCGAGCACTCATACTAAAGATACACTTTAGAAATACTGATGAGATGTTTTTGGTAACAAAATGTCTCAGTTTCAGTAGAGGCAATACTGAAGTTCTCACACTTAAGTGCTTCGTGTATTTGCCATAAATTATAAAAAACATACTACACTGATAGCAGCTAATGGGGCTTTCATAAACTTCATAATAAAAAAAACATTCATACAGTGTACTTGCTGTATAAAGAAACAGTTTTCTGATAAAATTCCTTTTATAAAACAGTCTTGAGCACAAAGAATACAGAATATAAAATGCACATCACAGCATTTTATGGAGTTAAAGGTATTTCTAAAATGAAGGGTTTTTTTTTCCCTTGGAGTGGCTCTGTCGCCAAAATCTCCATTTTATTACTTTTGATCACAAAAGTGAACCAAATTCAGGATATGTGACGTTTACAACAGAAAGACACACACCAGGCATCTCATCACAAGGCTGTGTTTACAGATGGCTAATGGGCATGATTTAGAGAGCAAATAAATGAATAATGTGAAGGCTTTCACACATAAGGCACTGTGATGAATGTAAATGCTTATTGCTTCTTTAAGGTCTGAAGACATCTGGGTAGCAAATTTGAAAAAGATTTGCCAGTTGGCAGATTTGCAGCAAAGATCCATTTGGAGGCTGAAAGCAAYGACAGTGTGGGGCTAGAAATAAAGCGCAATAATGTTTTGAAAGGAATCACCACAGCAGAAACACTTTCTTTCAAGTGTATGACTATATCAGCATCCCAACAGAGCACAATGCGTGAGCATTTAAAGCATAACCTTTACATAAAAAATAAAGCAATTTAGACAACATCTATATGACTAATTTATTTTGCAGTCTAAAATTATTCAAAAACACTTTACATTCACACTGAAATATCGCTAAGTTCTTTTGACACACAAGTCCCAGAGTCTCTGTTTCTTTGGAAATACTGAGCCAATACCCTCACCAGTGTGTTGGCAAACCAAGTACTGCCATATAGATACATAATACAGTCATAACTAGAGATATGAATAAGTACGAATAAGAGTATCTCCCGATCACCACATGCTAGTCAATGGTAAAGCCACATGTACGTTAACAAAGTATTTCTAAAACTCATGTGCTTTCTCAGACTTGAAAAATAACCCAACTCCCTACCTTTGCTCCTGAAGTATTCCCAGAGGCATGCTGATTGGCTTTGATCTAGTTTTACAAGTATTGACAGTTACTATCTATCCAACCGAAGGAGAACTTAAAAATGCAAAGGCTAGCTTCTGCCATAACATTTCTCCATAGATGGCACTACAAGATGCCTGGGGACCACCGCCAGGTTCGTCCTCATTACATTAGAATGCAAATCTCCTGTGCTTGACCAATTAAACTGAAGGCTTGCTAGATAGCCTCCTATAGTATATGCTGGACAAAGAGTGGACAAGTGAGCAATGTCCAAGATTTCACTTGAAAACACGCTAAAGAAACGGGGCATTTTGTGGCAATTTCACCCAGAAGTCTTCAGAACAAAATGACTTTAAAAGATTAGGAAAGCTAATGGAATACAACACATATGGAGATTCCTCCCTGCTTGTCAGTGGAAACAATACTGTCTCTGGGATTAAATCCTAATAATGCATAAATACACAAAGCATATTAACGAGGTATCTAATTATTGCTGRTACAGAAAATTGCCTTTTGTAGAGGGGCAAACATCCAAAAGCTGAATAGCATGGATATTAATTTAGTAATCTTAAACACAAGAAGAAAGCTGCAAAGTTGCATGACATAGTCGTGTAGACATAACCTCTGTTTAACTCAAGCGACACAACAGTGAAACCATACGTGCTAAGGTGAGAAAAATCCATTCTGTAAGGGCTAGGCCTCTCCAGAGGAAGTATATTGGACAACGTCCAAGGATTGCAAGTTCCCAGCTTCACGCTCATTTTCCTCACAGTACAAAAACATGCATAACAATAAATCATTTGGCACACATCGAGTATCAAAGCAGAATGATTACAGCGGGCCAGAGTAGCCCCTGCCTGAGCAGATAGGTTTGATCACGGCTGCTCAACTGCAGCAAGAGAGGCCAAAAGGGTTGTCATGAAGAATCAGAAAGGATGAAGGCTAGTCACCAACCCTCAGGTAGCAGTCTTCTAAAAAAGCATGAAAAAGATGCAAGAGCCCTCTATTACTTGTTTGCTGACAAAGTCAGATATGTTCCCCATCATTAGTATTCACATCTTTTATAAAACCTAAACTTCATATGCAGGTTCACCAGGCTTTCAGATTCACCTATTCAGCTGTGAACCCACCTACTGATCCCAGCCTAGGTTTTCAAGGGAAGCATCTTTACCTCTCTCTGACATATGACTGAACATAGCCAAAAAATCCTGACAAGTGCTTTCTACCTATGTCCGTGTTTCAAGACTCCATAAAAGAGGATTTTTCAAGTGTATGAAATATTTTCCATTTTTCCTTCTTTCTTAGCAGTGAAATGTCTCAAGAACAGATGTCAGAAAACAGACATTGGGTTGGTCTTTTCTAGAAAAGTTCGTCATCTCTTCTTTCCTTCAAAGGAGGCAAATTATATTGATCACGTTATTGACTAAGTGATCTTTATAATCTCTAGTCTTAGAGTCTATACAGTTACAGAAAGTTTTAAGACATCAACATGAAGTTAGCAAGAACACATAGAAAACAGAAAAGATATTCCTTTAAAGAAGCTTAATGATTTATTTGTAGGTCTTTGTTTCTCAAAGATTACTCAGCGTGATATCCTGTAAGTGTATCATTTGATTTTTAATTCTTTCCTAACTTTGTAATGGAGAGCATAAAGTTGAGCATATAATACCACGTAGCTTTTGTTTGTTTGCTTGTCTGCTGTAGCCTGTTATTTCACAACTGTGGGAAAAGGAGATACAAAAGCTTGCCCCCTCAAGAGAAAGAAATGTATTTTTTGCAAGTTTACTCTTGCGGGTAATTCCAGAAGCCAAAGAAAGTTTGAGATTATTTAGCAGTTTACTGAAGCAGCTAAGAAACCTCTGAGGTTGTTTCACAAAACGTACTAAGGTGAAGCTGAGTTGAAGACCCAGAAGTGCTCTTGTGCTTTTTTTTTTTTTTTTTCCTATATAGATTTTCTTGTGTTTGAAATCAACGTCCTCAGGAAGCTAGCCAGTTCTTCTGGTGACAAGAGTTTTACACCACTAGGACTCTGTCACTAAACTCTACTGTTGAAGGAAAAAAAGATATATATAGAGAAAAGAAGATAGAGACATATTCTCAGTGGATACCAAAAGGACATGAAGGGAATGAACTCACACTTGGAAAAGATTTTTCCAATCTTTTGGAAAGATTCCCTTGGGATCTTTCCCATGGGAAAAGATCCCAAAACTACACAGTAGCACATTCACTGCAGTTCAGTAGTATTTACACTTTTCTATCAAAGTTGAGGAGGCAATATATCATCTTGCCAATAAGAAAGATATTACTTAGCCACAAAGTATACTTAGACCCTAAACAGAGGGGAGAAAGGATTGGGTACAGTGCTGTTATAGCCCTTATTCACAAACTGTGAAAGAATTATGTGACATAAATTGCAGCTCTGGTTGCTACTCGGTAATTAGGGATGCCTACGTATTTCTCAGGAGAGAGAAAAACGCAATAAAAGAAGTTCTTTCGTTTGGACATGTAACTTAGCACACATCCTAGCATGAGAAGCAGAAGGGTACTATTTGTTTCGACTGACTGGGACAGAACAAGAAAGAAAAAGGAAATACAAAGGAGCAAGAGGAATTCGCAGAGTCTAAGAAAGCAATAGCATATGGCCAAGTCTGCTATTAGGGTTTTAAAGATCACAGTCTGGATTTCTTTGAGGGATCCCTTCTTAATGTGTCCATTACAGTTCTGCAGGTTTAAATAGGGGTCATTCCCAGAGGAATAAAGTACACAACTACACACTAGAGAAATTCCAGTTATCCTATTTTATCCAATACAGCTTCTCTTTGCTCACTCTTCCTTGTTCAGTGATAGTAACAAAATCTGTACATAAGGACAAAAGAATCAATTTGGAGAACAGAAATAATGTCCTTAACAGTTTTGAGAAATAAATATTACTCTGAACATCTCAACTCATCTTTCTCAGATGTTTAATGTTAAAACTACAGTTTAAGTAATATTGAGTCGGATATTAGAAAGCCACGCCAATCTGCAAAAGAAAATTAAAAAATAAATCTAAAGCAATTTTAGAGGCTTTGGGTTCCAAGATTAGAAGTAAGCCCTGATATATATGGAGGAAAAACAGAAGGATTATTTCTCAATAAAAATCAATCCCTGGCAAAACTTACGGCCACATTTTCTACATTTTCCCTCTGAATATTTAACCTTTTCAGCGGAAAACCAATTCGAAACACATAGGAAACTGCTTTCAAAACTATTTAAAAAGAAAAAAAGAAAAGAACACTTGGACATATGATCATAGTTTCATTAGGGCTCAAATCCTCACTTTTTTTAAAAAAAAAAAAAGATTTCCAAAAAGAATTAGATACAAGATTAAATAGAAGATTTAAATAGCAGGTTATGCACTGAAATTATGATTTGTGAAGTCAATTCCTTCAGCACTTGAGTCTTTTCAGGATCAAGGACACAGTCAGTTCCTTGTTCCTGAACAATAAGAATAAAAAACACTTTACCAAGCTGCAAGTAGGGGTAATAGTGTTTCTTAAACGTATGRTTGTTTTGCTTATACTTTGGGAACAAGTTATTTTCACTGCAAAGCTTCTCACCCTTTCTTCTTTTCCTCTAGGGATAAGGCAATTACTTAAAAACAAGTTTCACAGAACAGGAACACCAGGATGCTACTCAAGGTCCCTGTGCCTGATTAAAGCCCCCAGCTCCACCCTTGTGCTTCGCAACTGCAAGTCAGAAAAAACAGCACAAATAAATGATCAAGCAGAATTCTGCAGGACAACCTCGGGCCCTTACCACCACACCTGACTGTTCACCTCAAAACAAAATATAAGGAAGACATCCTGAGACACTGCTTCTCAAATCTTTAAAATGTCAAAGGATAGAGGATAAGAGCAGCAGGGAGCCAGGAACTGGCGGGCTACTTGGGGAAGAGTCTTAACCTCCAGAAACTCCCTGGTTGTCCCTTCAGCTCAGCCACTGTGGTTTTGGACCTGCCCAGCATCATACATGGAGCAACATTCGGCGCTCAGGCAAAAAGGTATGCTGCTTATACTGAAATTAAGATCCATTAACCCATTCATTTTAAAAACAGCTCATCTCTATATTCGTCTAACAAATATCTTGTAGAATTGCATACAGTCAACAAGAAGTCCACAAACTGCAGGATATTTTTCTGTATCTCAAAAAAAAAAATGCAATACATATTAGACTCAAAATAAGTTTAGTTCGGTACCTTGATGTGCTCTCCACCTAGATTTCTCCCATGAACGTCCCTCCATCTTTGCACATTTTCTTTCCTTTGCCAAACATACCCAGAGCAGTTCACAACAGATGCTCTTCAGCTAATTAATAACAAAAATTCAATGACCTATCACTCATAAAAATGTTAATTAAAATTAGGAATAACACAGAGTGTATGCATCTGTATGTATTTGATCAGTTGCACTGGAAGGTGCTAATTAACACCAGCTATTAAATTACATTAAGTAAAGTCCCCCATATGTTTAGCTTGACTTTTTTGACCAACCATATACACACAGGAAGCCAGAAGTTCAGTGGTCAGCTTGATAGCAGTTGTTAAAGGAGTAGCTGTCAAAATCCACTCTCCCTGCCATTCCATAAAAGTCAGTGAATCTTCTTCACAAGAAGAAATTGTTCAAAAAGGGGATTGAGAGTGAACTTCCATAGCCTGGAAGTTCAAAATTTAACTTGCAAGTTGGTACAACAGTTTCACATGCCTTCAGATAACTCTTCTACGTTCTCTTGGTATTACCTGACCCAGCAACATCAGACAGACTGAAAGCTTCTCCAAATGCTTTTTCCATATTTAATAAGGGAAGATTTTTGTAATAAACTATTACTGATGCAATAAAAACCTGAAGCTGCATATGGAGTAAGAAGGTGAATGGAAAACAGTAATCACATTTATCCAAAAATATGTCAATGAGCTGTATCAACAGGTTGCTGCCCATTGCTTGCAGATATTACCAGGACTTCCCTCTATCAGTGAATGGCCTGTCCTGACTGCTTAGGTTGCTGTAAATGGTAAGATAGCCATTTACAAAAAGCAAGTATTCTGTAAGATGGTCTTTTACAGCTGAAACATTTGGTATGTTTTTGTTAAGTATTTTGAGGATTATTAAGATTGTTATGCTTCTATTTAAGGCAGGAAAAAAAAAGTGAGGCATCACTGAGTCTATAAGTCAGGTAAAAGAATAGATGCAGCTGAAGAAAAGCCAACATCATCTTCTGGTCAAACTATTTTTCACATTCCTTGATCTAATTCACTGTCCAACCTCATGAACATCAGCAGTAGGAGGAAGATTGCAACAGAAACAGCAGAACTACCTTTTTGGACTCTGTCCAAACTTAGATTTGCTTAAGCAATCAGGAGACTTCAGTCTTACAATATGTATTGCTCCATGTGAATTAGTTTAAAACTCTTTTGTGTATATGTACTGAGATTACAGTAAAACATGCATTGAAAACATGTTAAGAGATTGACCAAGAGATGACCAAACCTACTTGTATTAGTTCAGATAACCAAAATACAATTTGACCTATGATGAGTCTAATTTACATGCTTTATAATCATATATAGATTTATAAAAAGAAACAGTGGTAAAGAATATAAAAGAAATGCAATTGAAAGATTTTAAGATGATGAGATATCTATCTGAGTAATTTTTTCTACATGTAGTTCACACTTCTTTCACTCAGAACACTTCAAGCCAAAGTTAGGAAAAAGGTTGACACACCATAGATCATAGTATTTCAACAGATTCATTAACTGAATCTGGAAGAGCTAATTAGCCTTTTCATCTCTTCAATCTTTGATTCCACAAAGACAGTAAAAAGGGCATTGTTCACATTAAACCAAATTAATCAAACTTTGACAAGAAAAATATTATTAAATTCTTTTTCTTTTCCTGCTTGAGAAAAATTTCCCAGAAAAGTTAAAAACTAAAAAAAGTTAAAAAATAAACACACACATAGCACACAGACACTCAAATAGGGAAACATCTTCTTAGATTTAGTAGAAAAACATTTTCAAATTAAAGATCACAAACAACTGTCAAAATAGTATAAGATAATTTACTAATGTAAGACCTAGAAAGAAAGCTCTGCTGAGAATTATCCAAAAGAGAAGTTCACTCGAACTTCTTTTACAAAGTGTAAGTTAATATAAAGTTTTTAATATCAGTCTAACTTTGGCAGAAGTCAAATACTTTCCAATATTTGACACATTTATGTCAAAAGAAAGTAAATTATTTTTGCTATTGGTCGGGCTGTTCTTGTCAAATTCCAACTAACTTTTCATTTTTCTTCATTCTTGGGACATCATTTCTACAGTTGTCAGACCAATATACAGCTGGATGGAAAGAATGAGGTTACTGGAGTACAAAACACACTTTTAAAAAAGTAGACACATATATGAAATAAAATTTCAACATTCAGATGTTCACAAGATGTTAAATAACTCTGAAGAGATCCTGAAAGGCAAAAAGTAGTTGCCTGCAAGAAAAGTGCTTAGGCATTTTGATTAAAGTCCCTGCTAAAGTAAATCAATGATTAAAAGAATAACATAAACTAAGGATGAATCAAAACCAAAGGGCATTTTCCTGACTTRTCAAGAATAGATTTTTTATTACCTAATAAATCTTCCTGTCTCCTGAGACGATCAAGGCATTGTTGACCAAGAGACCTATGTGTAGAAAGAAATGGAGCCATTTGTTCTTTCTTTTACTCACTTCTTCAAATAGACCTACCAGTGCCACCACTAAATGTTAACATTTGCCACCAGATAAGGCTCCATTAGCACAGCTATAGCCAGTTCTGTGAATGGAGACAGGGCAAGATCTAACATCTGACAGGTACAACTGGAATCTGCTGTAGGTAAATTACTACTAGACACATGCATTAAGTGAGTTATTGTTGAATATGCACTACTACTAATAATACAGAACTAAAAGCATGCCATATGCTAATTCAGTTCTTTGAYAGCACAAAAGACAGTATAATGGAAACTATTTTCAGCTTGTGCTAGTCCCCCACTTTGGGAGCTTCCACAGGCTCTTATAGAGAACATGTCTAGAATATGTTAGCCAGTTAAAAAGAAGACTTTGCTTTTTCATTATTATTCACTGGATTCCTTTTACAAATTGTGGAAAAATAACCAGAAGTAATTTTCATTAGAAATATACTAATTCCATTAACCATAACACTTGTGACTGACTGATGTAAGCAGATAGCTCTTTCGATGTCTTGAAAATTCCCATATCCRTTGACAGTCTTCCTTTGAAATGCATCTAGCATATGCTGTTTCTTCTCTTGTGCAGCTTAGAAAAAGATCTGAAGCTTTATGATTTAAAAGAAGACTGATAAGAATCCAAAGACAATCCTGTGAAGGACAATTATCAGAAATAATATTGTAACATGCTACACGCATTTTAAATAATTTGACTCATGTTTATGCTAAATGCTTTAATTTCCTATTTACTTTGGTCACAGTAGTAAGTGATACACTCCATCTTGGAACTGCAACCCCACTCTGAAAATGTGATACTAAAAGGAAAGCAGAAAGCTACTCTATTCAGCAACTCAGAGCTGTGAAGTAGCCAATTTACAGAGACTGTAATATCACACAGGAGGACACTTTCCTTGGCTTACTGCAGGAAGTAGCAAAGGTGGAATCCTGTATTTTGGACACACAGCAATATTCTCTTGAAAGAATACTTTAAAAGGAAGCAAAATGGAACTTCAAAAGAAATCATTAGATGTTCAGAAGAATGGACTACATTGCTGTCACCAGTGCATTTTTTGTGCAACTTTTTTCCCTTAACAAGGGAGAAAACAGGAATCCAAGCATATGATTTGCTCCTTTGTGACTGGGGCTTGAAGATGGAGCTAAAATAATACTAATGTAACTTTGCTAGCAACCAGCAGCTATCATCCACAGAATACAAGTTAGACTTTATGACCAACCCACCGTTGTCATCTACAAATAAATAGTTCTGTATTTATCTGACTAAACTGTATGGCTAGAACCACATCCAAAACCATATACTTACCACACTGAAAAAATCAGTTAGCTGCACACGTGTGTACCTAACTCCAAAGGGTGCTCATCTGCGACCCTAGGACCATTAAAGCACTGCTGCCATAATAACTAATAAACTACTTTATTCCCTTCAGGCTGCCTATAGCCCACTCGTGAATTAAAGAAGCTTGGCTGTGGCTACTCTAAACTGTGCAAAAGTAGGAGAAAATTATTTAAAGTCTAGTACACAATATGAGGATAATAAATGCTCCAAAAAATTTGAAAAATAGTTTACGTAGATCACACAACAAGCTTTTTTGAAAGTAAATAAGCAACTGTTTCTCCCCTCCATTAGTTATGAGCAACAAACAAGTTCAGGAGAATGAGGAATGAGCCTCCATGTTTCTGCCAACCTAAAAACAAAAGTAGCTTCCCTAAGGCCCCCTATATTCCCTTGATGTTGTGCATAAGAACCTTGCTTTGAAAAAAACTCTAAAAAGTTCTTCCTTCCTCATTTCATGAAGAGCTATGAATGCAAGAAAGATAAAAAATATGCTATGCTAAACACTGGGTCCAAATTTCCTTATTTTTAGCTTTTAATTGAAGAGAATTGGGACTTTTTCGGGACAAACATTTCTCAAGTTTCAAGGAGGAAATTCATGTTTATAACTGGATTACAAACTATGACTAGAAGTCAAGGACATAAAGATGAATCTAGTTAAGCTTAAGACAAAATCTAGCAGCACTATGATTAATCAGATCTAAATAAAGGATGCTACATGAGTAAGTTTTTACAATTCAGCAACAGATTATATGGATAACATTAGTATGGAATTAGCATGAATGACTAGAAGGCAAGTTCTACCAGCCACAAAGTACAATATCTAATTTTGGAAATAAAAATGTGCACAGTTGTCTTCTAGTCTCCTCTACAAGCAAGATCCCTCAAGCAACTCTCACATTAATGCTTCAGGAAAAATTCAATGTACTGCAGGCAACCTGACCCATCTCATCTCAGGGAAGAGAGAGTTCAGAAGAAAACTGGCCCACAAAAGAAGAGAAAAGAAATGTTTTAACACTCCAAGAGGAACTAAAAGAGTTATCTCTTTGCGACAAGACATTACAGAAGTTAAAATTTCACACAGGTTCAAACAGCTATTGGACAAATGCCATGAAGGGCTATGAAATACAAAGACATCAACTCACGCTCAAGGAGTCTGAGTCACAAGTTCTTGAGGGCTAAAATAAATATTCTCAGAAAATAACCTCATGTACTTGTCTTACAAAACTCTTTTCTAGAAATTCACTTCTGGTCACAGTCATTGCTAAAAAGACCTTTGAACTAACCCAGTACAACTACTCTTATTATTGATGCTTATTTGAGTACAACTACTCTTATTACAAATAACCACATTATTTCATAGCAAACTATTTCTGTTTCTGGCAAATAAAATAACAAAAGAAATCTTCTGTAGAAAGTAAGGGAGAAAGCACTTGCATTTAAAAGTAAAAACATTTCAATCTAATCTTTTTAAATGTCAGGATATCATTTTGATTAAAGTCTTAATTCATCAGAATTTGGATCATATTTCAGGTCACTACTGAACTGTCTATAAGTTTATTCAATAAACTGACAAGCAGGACCCAGTAGGAGTCAATAGTTTGAAGATTACCTGGCGATCAGTCATGGGTGGCATTCTTCATGGGTTGATACTGTTTATCAACAATATTGTTGATAYTGAACCAATATTTATCACCTTCATCAGTGACCTAGGTGATAAGGTGTAATCCATCTTTGTCAAGTCTGTGGATGACACCGAATTGAGAGAATGGTCCATACACTGGAAGGGACCATACAAGGAGGGAACTTGATAAGCTGGAGGCACAAGCAAACAGACACCCCAAAGTTCAATGAAATACTGCATTTGGGAGGCAATAACCCCAAACAACAGTACAGCTTGGGTACTGACCAGCTAGGCAGCAGCTCTGAAATTAAAAAAAAAATAAAAATAAATAAATAAATAAAAACACACAAAAAGAAAACAAGCCTCGGGATAACAAGACATCTTTATCCTTGCAGCAATGAAGTCTAACTGAGTATTAGGCAAGACCACAGTTCATTGGTCAAGGGAAACTATTATTCTTCAMATGCATTTTTGCATTTCCTAATTCTTCAAATAAAAGATAGTTCTACATATCCATTTGTCCACAGTTCTGTCCAGGCTATCAAGTTGTTTTTGAACAACAATCTTGCTTCCGTAAATCTTTCCAGGCTCTAATGAAAGCTACAATTAGGAACACTTTTTTAGTAGTCATGTTAAACATAACTTTAACATCTTATAGAGATTCCAGCCAAAACATAAAATACTAACACTTCAATATTTGTAGATGTTTATTAGTCCCTGGACTACCATTTAACAAATCTATTGGCTTCAGTGTTTCTTCAAAGAAAGAAAACCTTCATCATCGTAAGATATATTCCTTCTCTGTCTCCACAAACTAGAATTTTATCAGTAAAGAGATGAACCTGAAGAAACCTTAAGTTTGTCTCACCCCAAGAAAGAAATAACTGGCATAACTTTTCAACATGCTGTTTTCCCCTCTCCTTCCCTACCATCGACTTGTAGCTAAAGTTTTGGGTACTATTATCATCTATTAAAGGGTTGGAGATATGTTGGGTTTTTTTATTACTTGGGGGTTGAATTATTATGCTATAGGTCTTACAGACTGCATTTTTCTATACTGAATTTCATTTACTTCTGCTTGTATTTCCGATCTCTCCCATTAGTTCTGTCCCATCAATGTCTATCTTTGCATTCCCTGTTTAATGTAATCACAGAATCATAGAATCAGCAAGGTTGGAAGGGACCTCTGGAGATTATCTAGTCCAACCTCCCCGCTCAGCAGGGCCACCTAGAGCATGTTAGACAGGGTTGCATCCAGGCAGGCCTTGAAGATCTCCAGAGAAGGAGACTCCACAGCCTCTCTGGGCAACCTGGTCCAGTGCTCTGTCACTCTCACAGGGAAGAAATTCCCYSTCAYRBTCAGGCRGAACTTCCTGTGCTKCAATTTCTGCCCATTGCCTCTTGTCCTGTCGCACAGGACAACTGAAAGGAGTTTGTCCCTGTCCCCTTGACACCCTCCCTTCAGGTACTTGTACACATTGATAAGATCCCCCCTCAGTCTTCTCTTCCCCAGGCTGAAGAGGCCCAGCTCTCACAGCCGTTCCTCATAGGGCAGATGCTCCAGCCYTCTGATCACCTTCATAGCCCTAAGCCTTTATCTTCAAATTTAATTTACTTCATACCATTTCCTAAATTATTAGCAGATTTTTTTAATTAGAAATAATCCCTCCCATGAACAAAGCCACGTAGCTTTTTAAATATACTGGCAACATTATTTTAAGTGGCATCTTAGTACCTGGCCAGATTCTGCAGCTCAGAACTAGGGGCACCATGTAAATGGTTGGATTCAAGCCCATTTCCCAGAGCTTTGCATTTAACTAATTAATGCTGTATTAAACAGAAAGAGCCTAATCTGCGATCTTCTTCAAGGGCCTGAATGACCACGTGACCATGAGATGGTGGAATTCAGGATCCTGCAAGGAGGAAGYAGGGCAGTAAATAGGATCACAACACCGGATTTCAGGAGAGCAAACTCTGGACCTACTTGGAGAAATCCCACRGCTTAGGGCCATGGGAAGGAAGGAGGTGGGGGTCCAAGAGAGATGGTTGATATTCAAGCATCGCTTCCCTCAAGCTCAAGAGTGATGCCTCTCTATGCGTAACAAGTCAAGCAAAGAGGGCAGGAGACCTGCATGGACGAGAAAGGAGCTCCTGGCAAAACTCAAACAGAACAAGGCACAGAATGTGGAAAAAGGGACAGACCACTSRGGAGGAACACAGGAACGTTGTCAGAGTATGCACAGATGTGACAAGGAATTTGGATTTGAATCTGGCAAGGGACATCAAGGACAACAAGAAGGRCCTCTTCAAATACACCAGCAGCAAAAGGATGTTTAGGGAAAATGGGGGCCCACTGCTGAATGGGGTGGGTGCCCTYGTGACAAAGGCAAAGGCTACAGAGAAGGCAGAGTTACTGAATGCCTTCTCTGCTTCAGTTTACTGCTGAGGGCAGCCCTCAGGAGTCCCAGAGCCTGGAGACCAGGGGGAAAGTCTGGAGAAAGGAAAACTTTCCCTTGGCTGAGGAGGATCAGGCTAGAGATCATTTAAACAGACTGGACATCCACAAGTCCACAGGCCCTGAYAGGATGCACCCACAAGCTCTGAGGGAGCTGGCAGACATCATTGCTAGGCCACTCTCCATCATCTTTGAAAGGTCATGGAGAACAGGAGAGGTGCCTGAGGACTGGAGGAAAGCCAATGTCACTCCATCCTCCAAAATGGGCAAGGAGGAGGACCCAGGAAACTACAGGCCAGCTGGCCTCACCTTCATCCCTGGAAARGTGATGGAACATCTCATCCTGGAGGCCATCTCCATGCATGTGAAGGATAAGAATGAGATCAGGAGTAGTCAGCATGGATTCACCAAGGGGAAATCATGCTTAGTCAACCTGATAGCTTTCTAGGATGGAGTGACTGGCTGAGTATACGAGGGGAGAGCAGTGGATGTTGTCTGCCTTGACTTCAGCAAGGCTTTTGACACTGTCTCCCASAACATCCTCATAAGCAAGCTCAGGAAATGCAAGACAGATGAACAGTGAGRTGAATTGAGACCTAGCTGAATGGCAGAGCTCAGGGTCTTGTGCTCAGTGGTGCAAAATCTCATTGGAGACCTGTAGCTAGTAGTGTCCACCAGGAGAAAATACTGGGTCCAGTCTTGTTCAACTTATTYATCAATGGCCTGAAGGGACAGTGTGCCTCCTCAATAAGTTTGCTGATGATACTGAACTGGGAGGAGGGGCTGATACACCAGAGGGCTGTACTGCCATTCAGAGGGACCCAGACAGGCTGGAGAGTTGGGCGGAGAGGAACCTCATGATGTTYGAGAAAAGCAAGTGCAGGGTCCTGCACCTAGGGACGAATAACCCCGTGCACTACTACAGGYTGGAGGCTGACCTGCTGGAAAGCAGCTTTGAAGAGAAGGACCTGAGACTCCTGGTGGACTATAAGCTGACCATAAGCCAGCAATATGAGCTTGTAGCCAAGGCGGCCAATGGTATCCTGGGGTGCATTAGGAAAAGTCTTGCCAGCAGAGTGAAGGAGGTGATCCTCCTCCTCTACTCAGCCCTGGTGAGGTCACATCTGGAGTACTACATCCAGTTCTGGGCTCCCCAGTACAAGAGAGACCTGGAGCTACTGGAGAGAGTCCAGCAAAGGGCTATTAGGTAACTAAAGCACTGGACTATCTCTMTTATGAGGAAAGGCTGAAAGAGCTGGGCCTGTTTAACTACTTGGAGTAGACTCAGAGGGGATCTTATCAATGTACATAAGTATTTGAAAGGAGGGTCAGACTCTTCCAGTGGTGCCCAGTGATAGGATGAGAGGCAATCGGCACAAACTGASACACAGGCAGTTCTGATTGAACATGAGGGAAAACCTCCTTACTGTGAGAGTGACCGAGCATTGAACAGCTTGCCCAGAGAGGCTGGGGGCTCTCCATCCTTACAGGTGTTCAAAAGCCATCTAGAAACAATCTTTGGAAACATGATATAGGTGACTGTGTTGGGGTGGGGGGTAGACTAGATGATCTCCAGAGGTCCCTTCCAACCTCAACCATTCTGTGATTCTGTGTAAATGTCCCCACAGTGGATTTCTACTCTTGCGTTTGCCTGAAAGACATAGCTTGTTTTAGAGTTTCTCACAGATATTTTATATCAAGATCCCTTAATTTTGAATCAGAACAGTTTCCTAAAACCTCCTCCCCTGCTGGCCAGAAGCCCCCAGTCCTCTCCCCCTACTCACACTCCACATAACTATTCTATTTGTTAGCCTTTAAATCACTTGAACCCCAACCAGGCTGAGTCTATTTCCCCTGAAACGGCTACCGCTTCTGTGACAAACATCAAATCATCTTAAACAGGCATAAAAGAAAGAAATGTACAAGTTCTGACCTGTATCATCTCATCTGGACCATCAAGTTACTACACATCAGTTGCCCCAGATTAAATACAACATGATATACTACAAAATGACCGAAGCACTACATAGCAAACTGCAACACAATATGACATAATGCTGAGAATCATTCTTTACAAAAATAATGTTTGAGGTGATATAAATGGTCTTCTATCTGTAAAGGTTTCAAGTTTGTTACCTATTGCTGTTTTCAGTGTGATAAATAGCTTGCTATGCATAGGATGGAGATATAATTCCATTTCCCACGGCATAATGCAGGCTTTCTTATCCTTCTACCATATATCTGGCCTCCACACATTGCTGTTTTCAACATCCACTAAATCCTAAGAGGTTTGAGCTGAGAGCAAGCTTGGTAAACAAACAGACACAATTCTTTCCCAAATGGACAATCAAGGAAATTACTGCAAAGCATCTTCAGTTCCAGTGACTTGCTGTACGCTAACAATCTTTTAATTCTCTCTCACAGCTCCTTGCTTCCAACACCATATTAAAATCTTTCATTTGGATCAATTAGAGAAATTCAACAGTGTAGATCTATTAAAAGGGAACACAGCAGAAGGACTTCTACCTAAAGGAAAAAAACAAGAATCTGTTTGGCATTTTTTTTAACAAAGAAAATGAACTAGGTTCACAGCAAAACTGTTAAAAAATGCAGGGTTAAAAAAAAGTGTAATTATTCATAAAGTTCTTCACTACAAAAATAACTGTTAGCTTTCTGTTTAAAGCAAGTCCCAGAACCAAAACAAACAGGAGATAAGCAAATTATATCCTTCTAAATGTTTTCAGAAGCTGCAAAGTTGAATTGATTTAATTAGTCTGATGGGGTATTAAAGCAGAGGAAGAAGGTGTTAAATTCCTTTTACCATTACCAGAAAAAACCCTCTGCATTATAATAGCTCTTTCTTTATAAGGAGGGACTGATCTCTAGTTACAAATCACAGGCTTCCATAACAGGACTCAAGCACAAAAAATGCCTAAAATGAAGCTTAATTTACCTGTACAAATCCAAGAGACTTGTGCTCTYTTTCACCCTGGATGTCTAAGAGATTCTACTGCTTTCTTTCCAAAGAGTCACCTATAGACCTGCTAGCATCTTTGCCTGGAAGCACTGCTACCTTGCCAGAGGGGCATATCCGGCACCTCAGCTAACTGCCATGGTGAACTCTCAAACTGTGTGACAGTACTGAGAAATGCCCTGCCTATCTGCAAACAACCTGAGAGTGCTCAACATACATGAACAGCTCTGTGCTCAGCAGTATCAGCCACATTCATTTGCAAGGGCAGGAGGAGTCCCTTTTGCGCAACGCCTAGAAATCTATGGAGCTGCTCAGAGTGCAAGTTATGTGCCTAACCCTCTTCACAAGCTGAGTCAACGTCACACATTTTATTCGCAAGATAAGGCCATAACAATCAGGCTTTATTCCAGAACATTTGCTTCCTCATAGATTTGCACAGATCTCATAGTTTTCACAATATTGAAAATCCTTTCTTTCTTTCTTTTTTTTTTTAATTAAAGGATTTTGAAAGATAACTAATCTGGATGAAAACTAACAAAATTACTCATCTCTAAGCTAGGATTTTTTTTTAACTCATTTGCTAGGGTGGCCTTGCTGAGTACATGGCAACTGAAGACTCTCATGTTTCATAAAACACTCTTAAATCAATCATATCCAATACGTTTCATTTAATCCTGGTAGACTATATATACCAATATCATACAGAGCAGTATAAAATGGATTTTCAATCAACAGTGAACTGAATTATTCCTGAATTCAGTGTAAGAAAAAAAAAATCTGCTCTTAGCTTTCATTCTCATATCTCCATAAGTCACAGCCTTTTTGCATATTCATCTTTTTTCTACATCTCTACAGCTTTGTTTTTCTAAAGTTAATCTTGAGTAGTACTACTTGAGTAATCAAACAAGATTCTTTGCACTAGCTTGCTCGTGCAAACTATTSCATGAAAACTCAAGGGAATTATTCCTAATATAGAGCATAAATTAAGACAAAGTTGGCSGGAGGGAACCTGTTACACTGGGGTAAAGAACCAGTCGTTCATTTTTGGAAAAAAAGATAAAGCTCTGTGGATTTTGCTGACACTCTCAGGAAGTACAGCATTGCTAGATTCAGACATAACTGGGTTTGACTATTTCCCCCACCCCCCCCAAAAAAATCCTTTGTTATATTGCAGTTGGAGCTTACTCAGTATATAATCTATGAAAAGTATCCTTCACTGAAGCATTCATTCTATCTTTAGATCACTACATTTTTGCCCCGGCAAGATAAATGCATCTTACTAGATCACCCTAAGAAATAAGACAGATAATGGGAAGAAGTAAACTGCTGCTAGTAAGAAAATCCYATGTGGAATGGGAGTAGAAACTCTGAGAAAACAGATCTCACACTAAGTGCTCCATTTTTCTTTCAGTCTCTTCTTGTTCTGCAGAAACTCAGACATCAAAGGTCACTTCCTCCTCTCCCATGCCAGAGAGAGGGCAAGGATGCAAACTGCAGTCCTTAACATCATTGCTGGCCCTTGCTTTGTCAGGTGCAGATGTCACGGTTCAGCATACCTACTGCAACATGACATTCAGACAGTAAGAGTCAAGAGTTCTGGTTCCTTGAAAGCCATTTCCAGACTGTGAAATGAGAAGACTGCATTATAGAAACTTGAAAGTGCCTTAGTAAATAACTTTGTTCTGGACAAATGCCTCCTAACTGCTTGCACATGGCTACCACATTCTCAACTGCATTTTTCCTAATCCACAATTCCATTCTGGCTTATTTGGGTTATTTGAAAATATATTCTCACATAGGTGAGACAGGCAAGCCATAAAAACAAGTGAGCAAGTTCATAACAGCCTCCAAGGATAAGCCAACTAGGTAAGTTAATTTGAGAAGATAAAATAAGAGGAAAAAATAACCATGCATACATGAATAGTTTTATGCTGGTTTAACTACCCTGTTACGGGATCAGAAAAGACTGCATTAGTACAACAGCTGTGGTAGCACGACAGTGAGGTGGGACTACCACCTTTAGAAGTCACAGGTGTGTTATTGGCTYGGCCATGTCACAAAGCCATCCTCAAGCTGTGCCTACTCTCAGCAGGGTAAAGAAGCTTGGAAGGAAGCCCACGTACTATTTTCCCACACAAATTAAAGTGCAGAGATGATGGGGGCTGGCGTCCCATAAGCCTTGCCCTGATCAAGCTGGGGCCAAACCTTGGACCTTGAATATCCTTTTGAGGTTCATGAGCTTAAAAGAATAGTAAACTCACTCTTTGGTAGTATCCTCTATGCTTCTACCAACCAGCCTGAAGAATTTGCAATAGCTTAATTTCACAAAAGCATATACTTCAAGATGCAATAAACGATACAGACTTTTCTGTCTGTAGCCAGCAGCTACCTTTGGAAGGTAATTTTCAGATTAATATAATAAACTGAACCTATAAAAAAATCAAGGTACAGACTGGGCAAGTGGCTTGCTCAGGTTCCCTCAGCACATCTCTCAGTGGCTTAGATGAGCCAGAGGTGCACATTTACCAAGTCCCAGTCCAGAGCTTTATCAAGAAAGTATGCTTGAACCTCTCAAGAGTTTGAAAATTAAGACTGACATAACAGACGTGCTCTTAGGTCTAAACAACAATGGCATTGTACTTGGTGATGGTTGCACGATTTAGTGTTCTCCATTTTTTTCTCCACCATTATTTGTTTTCTTTTTATTTGATTTCTTTTGTCCAGATCATCAGCAGATTCTGTGTGCAGAGCCCTCACTAGAAGGACTTTTTCTGCTGCTCCTGAAGATATTCTGGTCATCAAGAAGGAATTATCCCTCCCTCTCATGATGCAATGTGTTAACATGAGGTAAAATATACAATTATCAGTGTATATACAATTTTGCTTCCCAAGTATCTCTTTATGTTGTATTGCCGTTGTAACAATATTTACACACATACATGCACATACACAGAGAGAGGGCGATTAGTCTTCAAGAGCTTACAGGGTTGGTTTCACAAATGCTGGTAGTTATAACCACAACAATTGTAATTCTCCAAGGAACTAAACAAAACTGGTACATTATTTTTCTTCTTATAAACCAGTACTTTGTGCTCCCCAACCCTGAATGCTATCATATAAGTAAATCTTGTTGAAAAAAAACGTGATCATCTTATTTTGCCTCTAGTGAAAGAAAACAGAAAATACATGGTACTTTTCTGCATTACAGTAGATGCATAGGTGGTATTTTACTGCTATTAGTTAAAGTGTTATATCTTCTACCTTTTTGTTTCTACAATCAAAGCTAATGCAGTCTTCCTTAGCTTTTCAAGTCATTTTAATTTCAAAAACTAAAAGAATAACTATCTCTTCAAGTGATTTTTTCCAGTACCTTCCATTTAACAATTCCTGGCATCCCCTCGCTGCCTAAAATATTTAAGCAAATGTTGAACATTATCTTGCCCCGTCTCAGATAAGAAAAACACAACAAACATTTAAGAAATAATTCTTAATAGTAAATAGCAGTTACAGTTCCTCACCTCTTCCATTTTTGTTTACCACAAAACATTAACTACATAAATGCTAACCTGCCTAAAACTCTCTTCCTCTGCTTCTGCAATAGAAATTACCTACAGAAGATGACAGGCAAACAGGAACTTATTACATACTACAGAATTTTTTTTTTAAACAGTTTATCGAAATAGTTTTAATCACATCATCTGTTATAGCTCTTCTCTGAAATGTCACTCAGTGACTGCTATGACTTCTGAACAGAGAATTAATAGCCTGTATGCAAGATAGCYTTCTTGCTTGATGAGGCCATGCTTCTCACCTGTTGCGGAGGGAACCACTGTAAACTGACTTCCCAACTTAATTGGATGAGCTTCCAAAATATCACTCACTGCATCCTTTTCAGCCTTYCTGTTTCATCAAATATTTGAAGTTGAGTAGATTCACTTTAAAGAGGAAACCTCTCAGAGATCTACAGGTTAAGAAAACAAGTGACTAAGTAGGCCTAGTACGAGGAATCGGTGACAAATGAAGTCATTGCTGCTGAGAGGCTGGATTAACTGCATTATTTTTCCCTGTATTTACCAAATATAGAGATTGATATATCCCACAGTGTATATTGCTAGGGAGCATGCAAAATGTCAAGGCTTTACCACTTCACCAGAGCAGATAATTAAGTAATTAGAACAATTTAATGTTGACAGAGCACCAGCGACCCCCAGGTGAATTACATCCCTGAATTATGAAAGCATTAGCAAGGGAAGAGGGAAGCCTTTGGCATGCATGTAGACAGATTAAAGACAACTGCAAGATTGGTTGGACAGTTTATGCACATATTTCTCCAGATATGCTCAGCAGTCCACAACTTTTATTGTCAAACTGCTTATTTAGATGCCTCGCGGGAAACTCATCTAGGTACATTTCCTCTCTGAAAAGACAGTGAATTAGGAAGCAGGGATGATGTAGTAATCCACACACTCACCCTTTTATACTATTTCAGCTCCTTCATGCAGTGTAAGAGTGCCCTAAAAAATGCATTCATGTGAGTAAAATATTTCCCACAGCTCAGGCACGAGGGAAAGCTCATGGTAAAGGGATCCTTTTGGAAGGAACACACACAGGACACCAACAGCCAAATTAAGCCAGAGGATTTTAATCTCAATCTCCATCCAGGCCTGTCTGCATTCCTCAGACTGCATTTCACACAAAAATGCCCCAGACAGCTTGACATAAATAAGGTATATTGGCACTGCAGCACAGAGTTCAGGTGAGGCTTCCTCTCTAATTATTAGAATAGGCTTACCTCACTTAGCTTTTCCATGAGACTGGGCAGATTTACAACACATTGGACTGTGTTATTATGAACGAACCAACCCTGGGGAACACACACATTAGTTGGATCAACAGCAGAGACTGCAACACAGACCCAGCCTCAGAGACACAGCAGAAGCTGCCTGCCCAGCTATTTGCCTGTAACTGTCATCTTTCCACACTATGATTAGCAGATTTGTTGCAAGACAGTGTGTGAACTTGTTATAGGCTGCAATCTTTCCAAGTAGAAAGTTTTTTAAAAATGAAGAAAGAGCTGAGAAAATGTTGTAAGAGATATCTATAAATATCCACCAAAAAATCAGTAAAGAAAATTACATACAGGACATTTCACATCCATTTCTCCAAAGCATATTTCACATTCTCGTTTTCTGAAATAGTTAATAACACTTAATTTGTTGCCCCTACAACGTGGGATGAAAGACCTTACAGGAAAAAGAAAATCAAGCTATATTATTCATTTCTAAAATGAATTAAACCATCTTCATAACAAAAATGTAGTAAATACTCTTTTTTCAAATAATTAAAATATGAACTGTGCTATTGAAAATCATGTTATAACCTGACACACTATTACAAAAAAATCCATACTTTAAGGAATAGATTTACTCAGATCTGAATTTTCAGAATTTTATAGCTTCAAGCTAGATCATTAAATACATCTATGATTTAACATAATTTTTTTCCTTTTAAAAATAGTCCTTTTGAAAATACTTAAATTATACAAAATGGGTAAAGGGTATCAAATAATACAGGGTAAGGAACAAACATTTCAGAATGGTTTCTATAGATGAATCATGTGGGTGGATAAATAGCTTTCAGAGTTCAGAGAAGAGAAGTTGATATCATGAATAGAAGTAGGTGGATAGTTCCAGTTTGAAACAGAACATCTCCCACTTAGTCAAGGCTGCTGAAAATGAGTCACTCTGTGCTATATCATTTTATATGCCATGCCCATTCATTAAGTTCTTCTTCCTACTTGTTGAAGCCAGGCACATGTTTGAAGGACGTGGCAAAGAAAACGCTCTTTTGATTATGTCCCAGTACCTTTTGCTTCCACCAAAAAAAAAAAAGTGTAAATTTGGAAACTACGAAGAATTGGGAAACTTAGGTCTATTAAAGGAGTCTAAAAGACAGACATACAAACAGAGTGGAAAATATGAAATTAAAATATGAAATGTAGTATTGGAGAAAACCATCTTTGGGGAAATCGGGGAAAAAAAGAATTCAAAAGGAAGAAAATCTTTAAAGCACCAATACTGAGAACATTTGCTTCTTTCTTGCTCATCTTCCAGGTCTTAATTAAGTTATATAGTTTCATTAATACTCTAGTCAAAGTTCTTCCAGAGTTTGCCACTGGAGAAGAGACTAGCATCTAATCATTGGAAATTAAAAATTTGATTAAAAGAATTAAAAAAAAAAAAAAACATAAGCAGAACCTAAGCAATCTATTTACTTGACAGCAGCACCTGAAAGGACAGTTTCTTCACTATAAAACATCACCTAATGAATTTACGCTACTACTTTGGTTTGTAAAGCAATATAGAATGAGGATTCTCCAAATGCTCACATTACTATTTTACCAACAATAACATTTAATACTTCCATACAGACCATTAGTTTAAAAGAAAGTGGAAAATAGACAGCAAGTAAAAGCTAGTGATGCACAGCTCAGTAAAAAAGACCTTTCGGAACTCGCAACGACCACTATTGTAGTATAGCCCAGTTACAACTGAACCAAATATAYTTTGCCCCTCATTAAAACTCACATATTTAAACACATACTAAAATCCAGTTATGCTGAACAAAGAACTCAAGCATATGGTTAGTTCTGAGCATATGCACATTCTCTACTAAAGTCAGCAGAGCRTCATCTTACTTCCTAGATAGTAAAGGATTTTACGTATAGTTAAGGGCTCTGTTAGGTCATTATCTTCACAACATGCATATCTGTTCAACAGCTTAGGAATATGAGAGTTCAGTTGCTTCTTTTTTAATGTACCTTGTTTTGCTAGCAAAATTATTACCTTAAGTTTGATATATAAGATCATACTGGTGCTTTCTTATGGAATACTGCAACAACTACTATTCAGAAAAGTTTCTTATTTATGAATCTTTTGCCAGCTTACAAGCTAAGCTGAGAGAACAGAATAAATGTACTTTTCAGCTGGGACTGAGAACCAAAAATATACCTAGTGGCTATAAAAAATGTCTAGTGATGGTGGGAAATAAAATGGAAACCTAGGGATTTAATTCACTCCATTTGGCAGACATATTACATAGCATGATGCATTGCATATGGGCTAGGTGAATAAACACAAATACTCTGAATTCTCTAGCCATTTAGTGAGCTATACAAAAATCTGAATCATAACTCACAGGTACCTCTTTGCACTACCTCTGACAAAGAGCAAGTATTTTCCATGATAACTGAATAAGAAGGGCAGAGGCAAGGGCAAAGGCAAGGTTCAGCTACAAATATGGTTGCCAATACTTAAAGTTATAAAGAATACAACCTTGTTTACCAGTTCAAAATCTAAGCAGATACCATCTGTCTATGCAGTTCTGAGGAACCAGAAGTGGCTAAAAATTAACAGCAATACCTACAATATTTTAGCAGAGAGCAAGTCATCTATTTGTCACAGCAAGAAAGTCATACTATTACTTCTTGGAATAAAATTTAGTGATAGTACATTGATTCCTGAAAATGCAAGTAAACTTCCCTGCAATGTTACTGTACGTTTGGCTTGCAGTTTTTTCAGACTACCATGCACATCTTTTCAGCCTTCTGGAATGTGTACACCGTTAGATACTTAGTAAAAAGTAGATATCAATTCCTTCAGTCTCAGAATGATGACACTGATCGTTTAAAGCATGACCGGGCTTTTTAAAAAGATTGTATGTGTATTCAGTCTGGTTTGAATATTAAGTCTACTCTCCAGATGAAAGAGAACTTTCTATCATGTGCATAGAGRGCAGGTTCTAACTTCTGGAACTAAATCTGAAAAGAACCAAGAACTATTGCAAACCTCACTATCTTTAAAGTTCAGAGTCGTCTTTGATTTATCTTCCCTGACAGGTACAGCAGAGTGTTTGCTTTCTAAAGGACTTGCACCAAAATGAAATCCACTACAAATAAAATTCTTTCCATGAATACGAGAAGAAAAGAAAATAAACAACACAACAGATGAGAATTGTATTAGTAATAAGCTACTGGAAGATTTTTGGTTACTCCAGAGGCAAAGAACGTATAATGGTATATGTTGGGTGGAAGGCAGGAGRGGGACAACCCTATCTGTGCATGTATTTTCTGTATACAAATATATACACACACATGCAAAATAAAGATGACTCAAATGTCCTCTCTAGTCATGAGGTATCCTTTTAGTCAGTGGTGTCTCTAGTGCATTTTAGCCAGTGATGATCTCAACAAAGTTCTGTAGAAACAAATATATGTGTAGGCATAGTGTGCRTGGACTATTTTAAGTTCAATAGACAGAAGGTAAGAAATTTGTACAAATTGCCACTGGAGAGGTCTTGCTCATCTTACTCTTTGGAGGAAATCTGAATCATTTCTAGTGCTTACATAAACGAAGGGGAGGGGGGGAAGCTTGTTTTATTTAGACAAAAGCCTGAAAAAAAAAATCTATAAAAATCTAAATAAAAAAAGATTATGYCAGATCAGCATACAATGAAAAAGGCATAGTTTCTCAGCTTTCCCCTTAATGGAGGCAACAWTTTACAGCATTACACTTTCCTCTTTCAAATCAGGCATATTATTAGCACTAGCTACAAAATACAGACATAAAGACAATTTATAAATATGTACCCCAGACAATATTAGMCAATATTGAGGAGAATAGTTATTCTACAAAAAACATGCAGAAATGGATGTATCAAGTTCAAATTTTGTTACACTAAGGAAAGACTAAAAATCCAAAAAAGAAAAAAAAAAAAAGAAATAAAAAACACAAAAGCAGAACTAAAAGGCTTGCAAAGAGGTTTTTTTCCCCCTTCATTTCTCCGCTCTCTACAGCTGAGTCTCTATAACAGGAAAATCAAGGGCAGCTCTTACCTTGGGATAGCAGGGGTCTACCCCCACCACAACTTAATAATCTCTGGTAAAATTTTTGAGTCGTTCTCTCTCACATCAAGTGTGGATGCTGTACATGCTAGCAAGGCTGGCACATGGGAACACCTGCCCAACAGCCGTCAGTAGGGTGTTTCCTGGCTGTCCCCAAGTTCACAGATGAGCATGTGGCAACGCAGGCAGAGACCTTAGGAGAAAATAAAAAGGTCCTTTAGAAGGTAACAGACAGCTTTACTATTTCTCAGTGTGCATGAACTAAATACGCTTACCTTGTTCACATTATYTCAATGATGAATAACCTCTACTTTACTAGTACAAAATTTTCTGTTGAGATGTCCTCCAGCTAAAAAGCATTACAGATACCACTGATTAAAAGGATACTTTATGACTAGGGACGACATACAGGCTGCAGAGTCTTCCTTCACAAAAGATATTTCTCTCCACCTTCCCTCATCAGTTCAGTTAAACTGCCCCCAAGAGAAGGCAAGTCACTTCTTAGCCACRCTTGCTGGGGTGAAGCACAACAGAGGCAACTCTGCCAGTGCTCCCGAACACTGCATTGTTTTTGAGTACTCAGCCTAAAAAAGGATACAGTAGGAACACACAGTAATTGAGGGGAGTAACCAAGCTTATACAATTTAGATTAAATAGAGTTGCATGCACATGTCCTGGAAGTCTTGGTAGATTCCTTTCGCTTCCTGAATATCCAAGAAACAAAGGTTGCCAAAAATGTTATTTACTATTTTCATAAAGCTAGAAAGTTTCCTCTTTCTCTTCTGGATGCAGCTAGCACCAGCTTTTTTGAAGCAGTGTAAGCAGTTTTTATATACAGCTAGCCCTTACAGCCATTCAAAAAATGACAGATATTATCTAAAACACTTTCACTTTCATTAAGTTTTGCTCATACAGGAAATAAATAACCACACTTYCACTGCACAGAGTTCTACTGGGCTGTCCAGGATCTTTTATAAAGAGATTTTCTGGTTGGCTGGCAGCTTCCTTAGAAACTGTCCTCTTTCACTGTGTTAAAATGAGATGCAATAAACCAAACACTCCGGATAACATCTACCTACCTCAGCAGGATAGGGACAACTACAAATACAGCCTGCATTATGATTGCAGGTTATTTTTCTCGAAAGGACCCTCTCTCACTTGTAGTAAAGGATAAACACATTATACAGATAAGCAAGGATCACCTAAAAGAGGCTTCTATCTGTAGAGCTCGTGTTTCTTTTTAGAGTTGGAAAGCAAAAATGAATGAGGAGAAACTGGAAAAAATAACTTACAATTCCTTTGATTTGGTCCCATTTGAAGAAGTAGATCCCATATGAGATATCACTTAAGCCAATTTCACCTTTCCTTAGTGACAAACTCACTTTTCRCGATATTATTAACTGCATTCTTCACACAAGTGTGGTGTTCACAGGTGGCATCTATCTTGAGTCATTCACATTTAAAACACACTSTTGATTTTTGAGAACTCACCATGAAGAGCTGCTATGTCTTGAAAGACAGAAGATGAGATTGTTCTACTTGACCACTTTTAGCAGTGCAATATTTCCTCTTAGTGCCATTTTAGCATGCAGTCTCAAAACAACAGCCAACTGAACTAGTTTCTCCCAACCTGGTAGGAACAAATAAATTATGGCCTCCAAAGCAATATTGCTGTCACAGAAGTGTCAGCTTCACTATTTTGCTTTCAACATCTGTCAGAAAAAAAGATATGAATAAATGCAGAGTCTAGAAACACTTGAGCCTATCCTGTGTTTGTCTTGGGGGCCTGAAGCCATCAACCCCCTGCACGTACACACCTCACTGTACACTGTAAGCCAAGGTGACCCCAGTGCTGGGTCAGACATCCATCCTTCAGCTCTGGTGGAGTTCAGAAGCTGAAAGGGCAGGATGAGTTTCTCCTGTATTGTGCAAACAGGTGATCAGCACCAAGACACTAAGCTACTAATGCAGTAATTTCTGATGACYGATTTTATTTGTTTACAAGTGAGTAAACAAGTCAAGTAGCTTCAAATGATATGACAAGGGTAAGCTGTAACCAGACTATGTAGCAGGGAGCCCAGGGGATTTGGGTTCTTCAATATCTGCTGATCAGTGTTTCTTGTCTTGGCAGTATCTCAGTCCAAACACTGCTGAGTCTCTCCTTTTATTAGTAAGTACCTGTCCAAATCAGGACAAATATCAACTTAGCTCTCCAAGTGGCTGCATACTTTTGTCATTGGGACTTTTGACTGAGGTAGCTGAAACCAGATCTCTCAGTTGGTAATTGGGCAAGACTCAGAATGCTGAAAATAAGTCTTCCTTAACTCTGATTCTTCATAGATCCCTCTGTGGTACATTCAACCTTAGCATGATGTTACATGAGACACAAGTGAACAAATTTATTGCTCACCCTCCCTCCCCCCCACTAAAGGCCTCCTCAAACCACTCCATGTGCCAGTACAACTCGAATGCAGCAGAAAGTTTACCCAGGGGAAATTAAAAAAAAAAATTTTTTTTTTTTGCATTACAAGCTGAACTGACTCAAGAAAGGGCGGGCCTAACAAGATTTTTTAAAAAAACAAAAACTATACAGCAGCTTAGCTTGTTGGGAAGCTGCAGTCTTAGTTTCCCTGTATCTCACTTCCTCTCTGTAAAAGAGGAATATTCATAACATTGTACTTCAGAGGAGTTTTTTGAAAATGTATTCAAATAAATGCCTCAGAAGCACTGAAAAAAAGCATGATGCACTACATTGGTTACTGCAGTAAAGTCCATGAGGAAATTAATAATTCCAGCTTCAATAGTTGTTCTTATAATTTGAAATAAATCAAATATAAGCCCAAATACTGAATGAAGAAGATAAAAGTGAAAAATTAAATAGCTGGTCATGAATGGTGAGCACCATTCATCCTGTATGATAAACAATGCATTGGTCCTATTAAAGAAAAGCTGAAAAAAAAAAGAAAACAAAGATAAGACCATTTAATTAAAACTTATATTAAAGCCCAATGGTATTCAGTGTCTTTTTGAAGAATATATGGAAGGACAACAGTAGGTAAATTCTGCAAAAGCTGTCAAAGCTAGTTGCACAACTACTAATTCTGAGAACATTAGAATTGGTAATGCTCAAATACTGSATACTTTGTAAAATGCGCTAACCTGAAAAAAAAGTCCTTCTAGAACTCCCAAAATGCAAAGTCAGGTGCAGGGGAACAAATAGGTTACATTTACAGGTACAGTTACACAGATCTGCACTACAGGAGCAATACAAAGTAATGGTAGATAATGAGATCAGACTGAGTACAATGCTACACAAAACAATGGGAACAAGACCCAGTTTGAGGCTKTAGTTAAGAGCTACACAGATCAAAGATGACATTGCACAGTATTAACGTACTACCAAACTAGTGCCCCTYCTGCATCTGAAATTCTGCAATAAAATGTAATTTCATGAGTCCTCTTCAACAGGAGATTTTCCAAAGGTCCATCCCTTGCTGAAGAACCTCATGCTTCAGGTGAAGTGTCCCCACTTACTAGTTGCAAGGAAGAACTGAACTGAAAGACCAGCTCACCTACTTAGTTACTGCTGGTGTTTTGCTTGCTATACCAACAAGGCCAAATTCGAGCAACTCGTTGGCAGAAAAAAAAAGAGTATCTGTAAACAGAGAAAGTTTGTTATGAAATGCAAAAACATTGGAAAGCACCAATTGAAGTCCTCTGATTTCAGATGTAAGCACACGTTGCTGCACGTATCTCTGCAACAGGGACGCTGGAGTATGACAGGTCCTAGAAAAAGCAAATCAGGAATGACACATAATAGCAAATTATATTAACAAGCAGCAGCTAAACAGACTCGTCTTCATGCTCTCAATTTTTCATTTTCAGCATCTGGAAATTTCTGCATTCCTAGATGCATATTTCTGAYCATTTAATATTTGAGATTTTTTTCCCTGGGCAATTTCACTGAAATTTCCTTATTTTGCTTGTTTATCAACAGAKATATATCAGGGATTAATTTTACCCTAGAGGAACTTAAGCCAGATACATTCTTCATCTAAAAAAGAAAGCAGAACTGGAGAAAAAGTAATTGGAACAATTACAAACAATTAACCTCATGTCAGATGCTAAAAAAAAATTAGAATGCCATCAAAAARTAAAGGTTGGTAAGGAATAAGAATGCTTTATTGAGCAAAATTAGCTCTGTTGACAGAAAAGTAAAATAAAATTCAATCCATTAAATCCATTATCAACACTATGCTAGAAATCATACCTTTGCAGGCAGAATTTTTTTTTTCTTGTAAAAAGACAAGCAGTCAGCATGTAACAATGTTGACCTGGATTGAAATTTCCATTCAGAGACATTGCAGCTACAGAGAACAATAATTGTCAAAGGAATGAGAAAAAGAGGCATTTTGCTATTCAGAATCAGTGTATTTCAGAAGCAGAAGAAACATTCAGATTGGACAATTTCACTCTTTGAATCCATCTGAACCTGATTGATCTGACAAAATCTGATTCCAAGTTGTGTCTCTGCTGACTGTGTGCTAACAGACAGGTTTTTTCCCACTTCTTACAGCTCATTCCCTGAGAGAAGTTCCAATAATGACAGTTTTATCTGCTTACAGCCCCTCCCTCCCTATTAACATTTTCTTCCATGGAACAGCACAACTTCTTAAAAATAGSCTAAATTAACTGCTTCTGGAACTCCAAAGAACTCAGATGGTCAGAGCAGTATGGTTAACAGAAGTATTATTATTTTAAAAAGCAAACAGTTAATCTAACATATATACTAATAAAAGTGTTAGGCTCTACATTTTATATATGTATATATATATATATATATATACACACATAAATACATGTGTATATAAATATAAATATATATATATATATATAAATGTATTTAAATATACCTTTCATTGTAGTGCTAAGAATCATCCCATTACTGATGGAAAAAAAGTCCTTACATGCTCTATAGAACTGGATTGAGATAAAAGAAGCAAGCAAAGCAAATGATTTGACAAAGTAAAGCAAATACAGATACTGGGTTTGACTAGGGAACAGTACATGGAGAAATATGTTGTACTCACATTAGAATCACCAGTATACACCAGCAAACCATAGGTTCATTACAAACCTGTATTTTTGTATATCGTCTGGAGGTAAAACAGGATGATCAGAAACTACGACTCAAATTTTCATAGTCAGACTTGGAAACTCTATTATGATCAGTATATAAGATGTGCATAACATAATGTATCTTTTGATTTAATTTTACAGTTGACAACTGTTTCATATGAATGTATTACATATTACAAGAACTGTACTCACAGATCCCCTTATGTCTCTAGGTCTGATCTATATTCAAGGCCCTCTTGAGGTTCTTCCATTATCAAACCTTCACAGTGCAAACAATTATACCAAAAATATCTTATTTGCAAAGAATGTGGAGAAAGCCTTGTTCCCTAGAGCATTGAAGAAAGTCTTGCTTCCTAGTTTACAGTTTTCAAGAYGCCTTTCAGCTGACATAACTCTCTTACATCTCAAGGCCACGTACACAATTGTTCCTTTCTGGTTTGCCTTTTGGCAAGATTTCTTGTGGTTTCTACCTCAGATATCTAACAAATACCCTTGCAACTCAGCAAGGCGAGTTGAGGGCCCGTAAGGCACCAGGCACAGGCAGCCCCTCAGCAGCATGGGGGTCAGGACCAGCAGCTGCCCAAGCTGAAACATGGTTCCCGAGCCAAGGGGTGGAGGCCCCAACCAAGGCTCCTCGTGGCCTCTTCTCACAACCCAGTCATTTTCCCAGCAGTTTGAGCCAGGGCCAATCTGCCACTCTGCATCAGAGCTGAACTTGAGCATAGGTAGCCAAAGCCTTGGAAGGAGAGGAGGCAAGGGGGTGGGAAGGGCCTGCAGACCTCATTGGTGCTCCTGGGACCCTGACAGCTCCTTGCACCTGCAGCTCCCACCATGGCTTGCAGTTCAGGGGCTTGCTTGGACATTTGGCTGTTGTCTAAGCCTCAACTGCAAAAACTAGACTGACTGACTGACCCAACACGTTTTTCATACGGATCAAAAAAATAGGCAACTCATAAAAGGCTTATTGATTTTAATGATGCCTACTTTGCGGGTAATACCTTGGTGGCTCATATATTTGCCTCATAACAGTAAAATTTGGCTTTAAAATCCTGTCTGTATACCATCTCTTAGAAGGAAGTCCCAGCCACCAGGTTAAGCTAGGCAAATTCACTTTCTATTTTGAACTGAACTCTTTGCAGAGCGNAGAAAGAAAGAAAAAGACTCCAGCAATAGGCTCAAGAGGAAGAAACCACAAAGAAGGACCTAACTTCATATTCTTGTCATCAGGACACCAATGGGAACACAATAGAGGCCAGAATTCTGGTTCTGGCTCATGCTTATAGGAACTTTAAAATCKCCACGATTTTCTTAATGGCTATTGAATCCATAATCCATAAGCAGTTGCAAAAGCAGGACTAGAAGACAAGATTCACTCTGTTTCCACGGTAAAGGTCTTAATCACTAGGCTACAGAGCTTTTCTTACTCTCCTCCACTTTTCACTTACTGCAATCTGTTAGATAGAAGATGTTACCTGGCAGAAAAATTGTACTGTCTACTTCTCTTTYGACAGAAAGAAGGAAGATCTGCTCAAGTCTTTCAAAATATAAATGCCAATGGGCATCTAACATAGGAAGGATTTTAGTTTCCCTACCTAGCTGGAGGGAAGTTTCTGCCATGTAGACAGACATAAGGTTAGAGACACACTCCTGTGCTTTGGATTTTCTGTGGCTTTTTGCTCAATATTCAGGATTTTCTACTTGCTCTTCTAGGCCATCTACACACCACAGTGCTGTTTGTGATTCTGCATTCCTAACTCCAGATTCCCCTACCTTTTAGGGAACAATATCTAAATTAGGGCAATATCTAACTTATTGGCATTATAGGTCTTTTTTAGATACTAGTTCCTAGCATTATAAGGAGTGGTTTCTGTCCTCTCCCAGTTTCTCATTCTTCATTTAATTTGTATTCTCATCAGTTTTAACAGGGTCTAAACCTTTTCACAGATGAAAGTCATTTACATTTTCTGGACTAATGAAGAATGTTAGGCCTCTTCAACATGCAAAGAATTGCAAAGCTCACCAGTAACAAAATGAAAGCAAAAACCAATAGAATCAGACAACCAATACACTGCAAATAATATCCATGATAATTTTTCCCTCTTTGGGGATTCTGATGACTCTAACAAAGTCAAAGTGAACTTATTCAAATATCTGAATGGGCTATTTAGCATACATACATTATTGCCCAAGCAATATATAGCTAAACAGCAAAGCAAAACTGTCTTACTTTCTTTAAATCTCAAACAGCTCATGTTACCCAAATAAATCTGGCTTTTCAAATATTATCATGGCTATTCTTCCTGAGACAGGCTCTCTTATTCTGCCAAAACAGTCTCCAATATCAGTAAGTTGAGCTATAAACTGATCAGCAAGAGAATCACATCAATGACTGTATCCTAAGGATAATGCAATTGTCAAACATTCTCTCAGCAAGAGAATAGAAATAATAATGGAAATCTGTAGCATGCTCTGCTTGCAAAACAGCTGTTCATATATTTGAAAGCCATATTTTCCACTTTCCTCTTCCCTCTAATTTTAGAACTAATGTCCTATTTTTAAGATAACTAGAAACATCAAGAATATTACATTTTTACTTCTGTAATAAATATAACTTAGACAGAAAAAATAAATCTAATGTAGCTTAGCATACAAACCGAACTATTGTCTGTATAGTTCATCTTTAGACTTTCATCTATATCCATTCCTTTCCCTCATGCGTTTATGAAATTAGCCACATTTGCAACTATTAAAACTATCATAGCTCACAACACTCACAGTGCCATCACACTACCAGCAGGAGAAGCTTTGCCAGTACGAACACATGAACACTGACTGTCAAAAAACAAAATAAAACAAAACAACAAAAACRCCGTCCTTCTAGTTTGTGGTGCTGCTTCTAGCTTGTGCGTTACCTCCCCCTGTCACACAGTAAGACGGTAACAGGAGCTGTATCTTCCCTGAGGGATGAAGCAGCCCCCAGGACAGGTGTGAAGCTGAGACCGTCTCCTCACCTGTCTGTGGGGACATGCTCGGAGGCTTTCGCAGGCTGGTAGGAGGGCTATTTTCAAACTCTCTCGTTGCATGTGAAAAGGAAATTGGCAAAGCCAGTTTGACCCATTCTCACAGTATCCCTTAACACCTCAGTGTTCGTTCTAACACCAATATTACTATTTTTCATGTACAAATGATTTCTAGCTTTATAAATAGAAAGAAATAACACCGATAGGTTAGACATTTTCTTTCTCTGAAAAGGAACAGACAAGGGGTAAGAGAATATACTAGAAAAGWATAAAGCTTTAGTGTTCATTTTGTTGCAAAAAAAATGCAATTTAAGCCAGCTGATATATCAGCCTCAAAAAATGACCAACAGACTGTTATCAAAGCATATCCATTTATGAAACTGGAAACCACTGGATGTCTAAAGGGATTTATTTCTACTAAGCAAAGCTAATTCAATTATCCRAAAGGTGTGAAACTGCACCTTAATTGCATGCATTTAGTTGATGCKAAATTGAACACTGATGTAAACATAAGAGAATAGAGATATTAACACAAAGGAAATTGGTTATACATTAGATTATTAGAAATATACTGAAGAAATAGTTAAGTGAAACRCCACTGGGAAATGAAAGCCAATACAAAATTACTCATATAATGAAATGAGAAGAAATACTGGGAAAAAACATTGACAGTGATTTATACACATTCAGAACACACTATAATAAGGAAGCTAAAGAAAGAAAATACAGGGATATATTGATATCTAGACACTGCACACRAGAATCAAAGGAACAAAGAGCCTTTTAATAACTAGCAATAAATACTGCCCAAGAAGATGACATAACCAAGTCAGAAAGAGAAAGAATAACACATTATTATTGGTAGACACATATTGGTAACACATTATTATTGGTATTCCTCCTGCTTCTAACCTTGGTTACTTTTGCTTTCTTGCTGACCCACTAAACCTGTCAGCATCCTGAACTTCTGTTCAATATTACTTCGTGAAACACAGGTCCAGCCTSGTTGGCAAAAGCTACTTTTTCATATCTTACTAGGGATGCAACACACAGGCAAACCCAGTTTGGTCAGTTACTATTCCAGCTGTGAGCAAAACCCTTAGACATGCATTACCATGCATAAAGCACACATCAAATAGAGATGAAATAAAAATAAATAAGGAGATCCAAATCAAGGCAGAACATTAAGATGAATGCCTGTTTTTATCAGGTGATGGCAGAAAAAAAAAATCATTTGCCTACAAGTAACTGTAAAAAATAAAATTTGAAACCAACTAAACCAGTGAAAAACAATAAAATTTTCCTGGACAGTCCCACCTCTATAGCAATTTTTAAAATCTGTAATCTTCAGATTTTCAGACTTAAACTTTTAGGCAATAATAGGTATGCCATGTGCATCAGCCCAACAATTAGCAAATTTCTACAGAAATATAAGATGGAAAATTAAAGAAATTTCCTAGATCACAAGTGACTAAATATAGCTAACAGGATGTTGGTGCACCACTCACAAAGGAGATATTAAGAGCAGAGAGGAGAAACAAACAGTAGTGTATCTTCTCATCAACTCCCTCTGGTACTGACACTTTTAATGTGATGAAAAATGTAATGGAATATATTGATAATACTGGATTGCTTGTTTTGATTTTACATCCTTTACTTGTTCAGTCAAGTGCACTGAAGCCAAAATAAGTGACCCAGAGAGTTCAAATTTATCTGGTTCTTTGCAAGTCCTGACTTCTCTCAAATATCTATGTGAAGGAAGGCAGGGAGGGAGAAGGAAAACAAGACAGTCTTATTTCTTTGCCAATAGCCAGTCTCTAGATCATAGAATTTTTCTTTTAAAAGGCAGGATTACTGTATTTCATATAGAATGTACTAAGAAAAGTAATTTCCATAGCCACTTTCAGGGATTCGGGCTAGGTTCCGTAGTTCCCACTAAYACAAATGGAAGTCATGCTAACAAATCCCAATAAATATGCATTGAAAAGCAGGAGAGAGAAGGAAAAGGAAAAAGAAAGAGTTGAATAACAATAAAGCAGAAACAACTACTGTGAATTCCAGCTCTAACAAACCAAAATGCTTCCTGCTGCTTCTCTGACTCAAGAAATATGCAAACTGCAACCCCTTTCATACCTCCACAGCCAAAACCCTATGGAATACATTAAAGAGAGAGGTTTTTTTTTTGTTTTTTTTTTTTTTTTTTTTTTTTTTTTTTTTTTTTTAAGAAGAAGAAGGAAGATGTAAAAAGCAAGTATTGGGACCCTTCTGTGGAAGGGAGGTGAGAAGGAGATTAAAGAAACTGAAGTGTTTATCTAAATCAGCCCTAAGATTGTAAAGTAACTTCATAGAATTGATTCCTTTATACTCTATGGCAACAGGTAGGGACATGTAAGGAAAGGAGTAAAGTAGCTTAAGCCAGCTCCGTGCTACATTTTGTAGGTCTATTCAGGACTAAATATGCTCCTACTATAAGCCAATTGCCTCCCAGATAGTTTTCCATGCCATCATTCCCTCCATGACCCAACACCTTCCCTTCCCAGATCATGAGCTACTGCCACTTTTCTCGCAACAGTTCTGGTACACCTTGGGCCCACTACCTATTGCCAATGATTCAACTAACTAAGGCAGCAGAAAATTGATGTGAACAAAGGAAAAAGAAACCATGTCCTACTGGGACAGCAAGCTGAACTGTTCAGACATGAATCCATTGAGCTGACATTGCAGAGGGAGTGTAATTGTCCCTTTTGGCAGCAAAGGGGCATTAGCCCAGCTCGACTGTACATCCCTTAAGCTGGCACTGAACTTGGGAGGGATACCCTGCGCAGGGAACGTGTTTTCTGAGGGCCTTTCCATTCATAGTGAAAGCACCTTTACACGGAGGAGTTAGAAAATCAAATCAGATTCAAAGTTCTTTCATAAGCTCTAACCAAAATACAGTAAAAAGGCAATCATTGCTAGTCTCCCCAGGTAGGTGAAGGAGTTTGCAGCTCAAGCCCTTCTCCTTGATGTGTACAACAGGAAAATGAACTGGCTACTTCTTTACATTTAGCTTAGAACAATACACTAACAGCTTGGTTGACCACAGCTACTCAAAGGAGGACTAAGAACAACTCTATGCCCTTAAGCCCCCTCAAACTGAGGGACAAATTTGGGACATTATTAGTCCTGTCTCTCTCCCTTAAGCTCTGCAATATGCTACAATATCAAGAAAGAGAGAATGGAGGGGGCAGAGCAGGCATTTCCTATGAATCTCTATTTTAGATTTTAATTTTCATAGGTTTCATAGGAAACCTATGTGTTTTTAAGTAAAATTTGTCAAAACAGTCCAAGTTCAAAACAGCAGAGATGATACTTTTATAAATACAGTCACTAACATTTTCTTCAAAGGTTTTTTCAAGATAAACACAGTCAACAGATGAAGTCATGGATAATTTGTTATTTAAGAAGTTAATTCCAGGGAGTTGCCCCACAATCTAATACTGCAAGTCTTCCTCTTAAACATTTGGGAACAATGACCAAAAAGATAAAGAGGAGGAGACTTTAAAATAAAATAAATTTTAGGAGTAAAGTTATATATATATRTATATATACACACGTATAGGATAGTGATTTGCACTAAAAATAARTACTATATGCCAATAAAAAGTTAATCACATTACTTTAAAAGATTTCTTTCAGTACCATTTAAGAATTTTGTCTAGAATGATATCTTTTTTTTTTTTTTTTTTTTTTTAAGTGCAAGACATGGGAAATACTAAAATCTCTTAGATGGATCACATTAATGAAAATATTTAAAGTATAGATATTCAATGTTATCACTATGTAAAAGAATAGTAACCAAGACAAGACTTTTTCCTAAGAATTAAGCAAAAAATTCAGAACTATATAAATGTTATATTCCAAACTAATTCATAGATCAGAGAAATATTTATAAATAATTATCAATGAGTATGCAGACACACCACCTGAGCACTTGCTGATCAAAAAAGAAGAAATAAATAGATGTAGAGTTTGAAAATGAAGGAGATCATTGTAAGTAACTCACCTGGACGAATCAAAGTCCAGCCCAAGACATGTTGACATCAGTGGGGCACTATTTCATTCTACACTGATAGCAAAACCACAGCAATTAGCTGAGCATAGTACCAGTTGCATCATTGCCATTTTCTTGCGTGTTTCTACTTTATGAAACTACTTGCACTCATTCCTACTCATGCGAGCTTAGGTATGTATACAGAGTTTAGTAAAAGCTAAAATGTTCTCTTGAATTGAAAGCTGGAAGCACTTTCCTGTCATTCTGTTAAAATCGTTAAAGAGAACTAAGCAATATTTTAGTATTACAACATTTTATACATTTAAAAATTAGTATTTTTCATTGAAGTAACACCTATRGAACACTAAAATCCTATTGTCAAATGGATAATGCACAAACTCATATCACCGGAGAAGGGAGTGGAATAGCCTGTAAGAGTTGCCATAAGAATTATCCTGCTACCGCTTCACTGTGAAGTCATGTTGCAAACAGCCCACAAGAGCAGTTGGAAGGCAATCAAATTATTCAACCTAAAATATATTGCCTTTCTTGAAAGTAAGAAATCCTTTGTACGAGAAACATGGGAATGGGAAAAATTAAGAATGGTTTTGGAAAGCACAGGCAGAGTTGCACCCAACCACAAAAGAAACAGAGCATACAACAGAGAYGTTAGACGCTATGCTATTCAAATGGAGTAGCTGTTCCTCCTCACACAGCACTACYGTCATCAAAATCAGACCAAGCCATGGCCAAAGAACACCTGTCCAAAGGACAACATGAAATTTCTGCCAGTACATAGAAGACAAAACATACGCTGGAGCATTCCCAAGCCCCAGAAAGTTACTGTGGTTGAACACCCTCCAGATGCATCTGCAGCTTAAAAGCACTCCTAGATTCCTCTCCCACACTAAGCTAACACATCCCCCAGAAACACTTTCCCCATACACGACTAGTTGAAAGCTCCATTCTGTATCAACTGAAGTCTCCTCCACCCTTGTGTTTATGACAGGGCAAACAGAGAATTCACTTACCCTAAGTTTTTCCCACATGGTCAGAAACAGCATATTATTCTATGTGTGTCCAGTCTGAGACATTATGATTAACTGCTTAATATTCCTAAGTATGAACTAAACACAGGTARTACTCTGAAATGTTCTCAAAATCAGGGCATAAGAAACAGAAGTAGGACACATCTGACCTGAGCTTCTGGTCCTCCCTGTTTAATAGAAAAGCCATCATCATGGGTTTGTATACATAAGCCCAAACCAGAGCCTTAGTTTGTGTTCCAGTTTCACTATATTAAAAGCTGTAAAGCTTCTAAAGGTCTTGACAAGCTCTAGCTCAACAGTCAAAGTGGAGCCATCCCACTGCTCCAAGCACTTATGAGAAGTGGATTAAGAAAATGTGGTTTAGGAAGCTGATCCTTTTTACTAGTCAACTCTTAGTTACTGCTTTTGAGATCCACTCTTTTTCCACACTACACCTCTGGGCAGTAGCGGACACTGTTGCCACCCATCTAAGGTGCCTTCAATTACTGCCTTCCATCCATGTCCACAGACATTAGCACTTCAAAGCTGCATATTGGAATAGATTAGTAAGCAAAGGGATGGGTGAGTGGGTGGGTATACGTACACATAAACACACTTACGTGACACCAATATTTTTAAGCATTCTCCTGATGTCCTATTGCAGTTTCTGATTACATATTCACGATCATAAATATGTTTCATCATTGCTCTAGTTACATCATGTTCCTCAAAGATTTAATATAATTTATTACAAATTCACTTATACTATGTAGTAGATAGATATGCAAAAAGGAAAATAATGCAAGTTATGAGAGGTATGATTGTGAAAAACAAGCTCATTGAGCAGACAAGCGTTCCTGATCCTTTTACATTTCATTTTCATCCTTGTGCATGGATTTAATACCAAAAACAATAAAAGATGTATACAGCTGTCACAGTCCAGATCAGGAACCGTTTTCCTTACCCTCAAAGTCATAGTTTGTTTGATAGTTTGATATGTCAAGCTCAAGGACTTTTYTCTGTGATAGCCTGAAAAGATATTTGATACAGAATTAAACAGACAACACATCTTGTCTTTATCCTCCTGCAATTTCTCATATAGTCTCTAAAATTCSGATCTAAGGTTTTGTTCAAGTACTGAAGGTAATACAGATACAATGGCATGTACTGCTGAATTACACTTCAGAAATGTTTTCTTTGTTGATCTTCATACATACTTCACTTTTGGCTCCACGTGTCTCAGGCTACATTAATAACTGCAGATATGGAGACACCAGATTTCCTACTAAGATATGGAAGTCCGGTGACGGTGGTGTCGGAACATGATCAGGAAATCTGGTTCAACAGACAACAATGATACAGATTTTTAGTTCGTTACAGTCTAAGCTCTTGAAAGATAAACTGAGAAAGCTGCTTGAAAACAGCAACTTGCTTTAGCATTTTCTTGCATGAGGCTTCACGTCAGTTCCCCTCATCTGCAAAATGAGGACAACTATTTCTTCAGAGAGTTACAAGGGCAAATTTTTGCAGTCTAGTTTTCGTTTGTAGGGTCACTTTATATTGCTTTAGTGAAGTTGAAGATAAATAACTTATTTTCACAGCCTTTAAGATTGTTGTACTCTGTTTACATACAGAAGACTATCATTACATAGAGAACTGGCTTCTAACAAACACGGCCTCATACTTTCATAAACAAAGGCRTATAGTTTCCACTTCCAAGAAAAGCGAGTCATAAGACTATTAAGCCAATGTCTTTTAGAAAGCTATGAGTGGCTGCCCTTTTAAGGCTTGCCTGCTCCATTAGAGTCTACAGGAAAACGTTTGAACTGAAGTGCTTGAACATAACATTTCTTACAAGTATGAATCTGAACTGCCTTTGAACTACCCCTTTGCCACATCTATAAATATATATTTACACATATATTTACATCCATACCATATATAGGCAGGTCAAAAGTGTGCATTTATGTATATAACACTCATGAGTTATGATACTGTTCCAGACTGTCCCAATAGGTGGAGAAGTGAGGGGGCAGCTTCATTTCAGATTTTGACAGGTGGAACTGAGAGGGAAATCAATGACAGTTCAGTTGATGCCAAGTTTATTTATTACCAGCTTACACACTAGCTGTGAGCTAAGGAGACCTTCAACTACTGAAACGTTAGCAGGTAGTACATTACAGATTCAAKCTTTTATTTTGAAAGTCCTCAGTAACATCATTTGAAGATAAGCATTCCAGACTCTGCTTTCCATATCTTTCTTCTCTTTAGGAGAAGGACATTATAAATGAATATATAATTTCCATAACATTCACATCTGAGCTATCCATAAACATTCATTGTTTGTTATATTGTCCATTATCCCAAACGGGGAACAAAGGAACATTGGAAAATGAGGACCTGAGCCACCAAGCTCAGTCCCCCAAAATCACACACATGGAACAGATTTTTAGTACAGAGAGACTACAAAACAGCTGTTTTACCTTCCAAAGGCTTCCTATTATACAACAACAAAATCCATAATAGACTGCAAGAWGACTTTTGCTGCAGAAATATGCCAGGAAAGATCAAAGGCAGCATGTCCTCCATCCTTGCAAGAGAACACAGAAGACCATGGTCCAAATCTGGAAGTAACTAGGCCAAATTTACTAACCCATGGTAAGAGCAATGATGTCTTATATCAGGATATGCTTTGCTAAAGAAATGCCTCACTCATACCCAGTATCTGYTGCATATGCTTTTACAATACAAGAGTAGTTAAACTGTCAGAATAGAGTGGACGTTCTTCCTTCTCATCCCAGTTATCCCTTACACTTTAAAGACCATATCCCTTAAAAATTGACTTTTTTTTCACTATTAACTTGAACTTACTGTTTACTGCMCTATTAGTCACAAACAATCTACCCTGCCAGTTTTCCACTGTCTCCTCGCCGTTCTTCCTACAGCCAAAGACAACACTCAGAAGATGAATCATTTCACAGACCCCTGGATGTGCAGCCACCTCTGAGGTAGAACAATCACTGCTCAGACACACATCATCTTAGAGCACTTCTGCACATGCATTTAGGCTGAGCCAAAGACAATCTCTATAACAAGCTGAAGCTGCAGAGAGAATCAGTTATTCACAATGTCACTACCCATAAATAATACCCTGAGAAGGTAAAAACATCAGTTTTGTATCTTTTAAACAACTGGAAATACCACAGCTCTGCAGTAATGTGACAAAAACTTGTCACTGTCTGCTCTACTTCAGTTGGAAAAGTCTAATTTGCTCCAACTTTAATTATTTTCTGATCTGTGACCTTTCAGATTTTCTCTACTGTAGAAGTACAGATCAGTTTAGACATTTATAAAGGAAATACACACGTGCACCATAAAATTAGCTCATATCTGACAACCTGACACAGATATTATGGCTTATATTAAAAAACAGTGTATTGTGGAAAAATATGTGTCACCCTTGATGTATAACAGACAAATGATGAAATGCKTGAATTCCAGCAGTGAGGGAATGCTAGCTTGCCATAGGTTCTAGATAATACAGATGCTTCACCTCTGTCCCTTAGCTTCAACTTCAGTATTTCATGCTAGCAAAAGAGAATTATTTAGTTTTATTTTTCCTTTGATACTTGTAACCTTATTCCATAAGCCCACTGCCACAGCTTGAGATCCAGCAGTGTGTACAATCACTATAAAGTTGGATTTTATCATGACATTGTATGAGGCACAAAGTAATGTGCCATAGGCGATAAAAGAGAAAAATCACAAATACAATGTACAGAAAAGATTATTCTCCCTTGCAGATATGGGGCTCCTGAATCTCCGATTAGTGATGAGGGATTAAAGTAACACTATCTTCCAAAAAAATGCCAGCTTAACTAATGCTCCTACTGTGCAATAAAGAAAAAGATCGCCTGTAACAGTAACAGTTTCTCCATTTAACTAATTTTCTCCTTATCACTTCAAGTTCAAAATAAATACGTGAGTACCAAGTAAACAGTATCAGTACAATAAAAGTATATTATTTAAATGCATAAACACTAAATGAAGAACTTCTAATTTATCTTAAGAAATTATTGTAGAATCTCTACTAAATAATGCAGTGTATTAAATGAATTGAAGGATGTTAGGAGAATTTAATAATGGGAAAGAAAATCCCTAACTAAAAATTTACCATGCTTTATCTTCACTGAGCAGCATAAACATAGCCATATCCCCAATATTCCAGTAAGAGTTACTTTCAATGCTACTGCACTGAAATTACAACTATGATGAAAAAAGAAAGTAGGTCAAAATCACTCAGTGATTGCAATGACGAATGCTGCCCTGAAACTTAAGAAAAACCCTGTACTACTAGTATCATAGATATGACTGACTTTCTCGGACAAAGGGCAAGCAGAAACTAAAAGTGCATTAAGAGACAATCCCATACCACAAACAAGAAATGAAAAACATTCTACTATCTTAACTGTTTTAGAAAGGTAAGAATTGCTGAGTGCCTTATTTAGCATTAAAAACATTTAAATATCTGACTTTCAATGTCCTTTTCCAAAAAGGAGAAAAGGACCAGCTCACCTGAGATGCTATCCTCAGAAAGCAGCTCAGCTGCCCAAGCCAATGGCAGTGGGCAAGTCCTATAAAAATCGAAAAATTCTTTTTACTAAAACTCAAAGCAGCTAAGTGTTCCTCGCAACTTCCTCTAAAAGACTAGCTAAGGCAATGGGGTGGACAGCAGGGGCTTGGGGTACAAAAAAACAAAAACATCATAAACTTTTCTGTCTCAGAACTCCATTTTTCTTGCCTTCTCTGATTCTAGAATCTGCTGATTTGAGACAGTGGCTAGGATGGTCTCCAAGATCACACAGAGATAGATCAAGCCAATCTTATTACCATCATCATTTAGTATTCTTATTTAAAGAATGTTTTGCATTACATGTTGATGAAGCTCATTGATTTTTTCCAGTCCTGTAAAAAGCTTCCTCTTTTTCATGCATTTGATTAGGTTTAGCCATTCATAAGGAACCTAAGTCAAAACAAAGACTAACAAATAAACCACTCAACTTCTGCTTTTCTAAATCCAACAAACGGTATGTTCCAGCATTATCCAGTTTACTTCTTTGATCTAAAGATAATTTTTAATTATTTAGTGTTGCCAACAAATTCATTTTTAAGTTGCTAATTTGGAAAGGTCAGTTTGAACAGACTGAAACATTACTATATTCATACAGGTTGGGCCTATTCCAATGTTCACGAATGACTTTCCATTCCTTTCAGGGGAAAAAACAGGTCCTTTACATCCATTGTACACTCAGTCAGTTCATCTTACCATCATCTTACTTCTTTTCATATTCTGCTTCTTCTATTCAGATTCTTCATGTTCTTTATAACAAAAGATTCCCTGGTTGTAAGCAACTTCATGAGTACAGTTACACACTTTTAGGACAGAATCTAGAGATGAAAATGAACCAGAAATTTTCCTTAAAGCCATATGAGAGCGCCTTCAACTGACAAAAGATGGATATTATTTAGTAATAGGTGTCCTCTTAAAAGCCTTTTTTCTGGACCACCCAGAAAAAGATATTCCAAAGGAGCCCCAAACAATGCATGTCCTGTGGGGACTAAGAAAACTGCTCTCAAGCCTTGTGCTCTCAAACTATTTTTCAATACTTCAACTGAACTAAACTTTCCCGTTGCAGTGTTGACCTTACCCGGTGAAAAGATGTGCATTTGCACCTGGTACTCCTAGGTAAGAATATGGCCACTAAAGAGATCACTCATCCCATTTCACCACAGCAGATTCTGAATTTCTGCTTTCACAAGTGAAAAGCTAGAGCTTTACAATATTTTTSTCTCTAGCTAGTATAAATAATCGGAGCTTACTCTTTCTCTCATGTGTTAATACACAGGGCAGAGAGAAGTGAAAAGATAAAATGATGTTTCTCCTCTGTATGAGTAACCAGAAAGAACAATACACTAAGGATTCTAGGCAGGGAAAAAGAGCACAGCTGACAGCAGCTCACACACCCTGTACGCTACCAACAAGGGCACCAAGCAGAGCCTACCAGAAAGCTGAGAGGGGCTTTTTTCCCTTCCAGGGAAAAGTTAAATGAAAATAAATAGATTTAAAAAAAAAAAAAAAGAAGAAGAAGAAGAAGAAGAAGAAAGAAAGGAAAAAAAAAGAAAAAGAAAGTGCATTTATTCACATGATAAAGGTTTCAAAGCAGCATCTCTGCTGATTCTTGCTGAAACACCTGCCTGTATGAAGAATCAAATTCGACCTCCAATCCTGAAAGCTCTCCGTACGCAAACGTCCACTGGCATGAAAATACAGTCTGAAGAGACAAGTGAAGTTTGAAAAAYGAGTCCTGATGGTGCCTTGTTTATAAAAGAGTGTACTTACGAAAAGTCTTGCTATAACTAATTTAAAATGGAATTCTTTGGAATGGAAATCAAAAAACGTAATTCACAAACAGAACTTTGCTCAGATGCTGCTAAACAGTGATGTTGCAATGCATCAATTAAAAGGAGCTGGCGCTGTCAACGCGAGGGTTATTTTGAGATGCGTGAGCAACTGAGCTGCTCTAGTGATTACGGAAGTTGAAGTTTTAGCCACCATATTGACTCTTCAATCCCCGTTTTTCAGCCTGTAACTGAATATTGAGTCATTTCTTAGGAACTACAAGAAACAGCTAGGCAGATGCACTCAGTCTGCCTTGTCAGCTTTTCCCTTGTGCAAATCCAAATGTATCAAAGTTTGATTAGCACTGTAGAGAAAAAAGACCATCTGCTAACAAACCAAACGCATGTCCCATTGCAAAAAAGGGAGTAAAGAGCTGTTAGATACCTGCACTGCTGAGATAGAAAAGGAAGAGGGAGTTTTTGCTGTTGTTTCTCTCAAACAAATATATGCCCACAATAATAGGAAAAGCTATGAAATCAACATAGCAGAGGTAAAAATCACACAATCAGAGCACTTTTTCTTAGAGTCCATTTTTGCCATACGTAAAATTACAAGTACTGCACCCACTTTTCAAATCAGATTAAGGAAATCCATTATTCACTGGATAAAATGATCATGATTATTTTTTGTAGTTAATCCTAAACAATTTAGATTAAATTCCTAAGCCTGTATATACTTAAATTCCTGTGGAAAGACTTTTGGAACACACTTTACAGCCATCTGCTTAAGTGGATGATGTAAGGTCACATCCAGTAGAATTCTTCAATGAAAGATGAAGAAAGTGTTTTCAAAAATCTCAATGCCTTTGAAACACTGGTTTGGGGTAGACAGGGAAGAGGAAAAGAGGTCTACACATCAGTTTTGTTTATGTTTATCTAACAGCAAATGCTCCAAAAAGATTCTTAGCAAAACACAGAGGTTCTAGTGATATTTCACTCATGCCTGCGATATCCATTACTTCATGAAATAAATGACCCTGAGAAATGTCAGTTTATACATTTTAAAACAAGTTTTAATTTAGGCCTCTTGTCACAGTACAGAGCAATATCATAATTAATGATGTGAAACTGGTAGCTAAGATGTCATTACACACAGGGATGTCACAATGAATCAAGTTAAACTAGCTACTAAAAAAATTCACCACTGGAATATTAGTTTTTATACGCACAGTATATAAAATAAATCTTTGACAAGCTACAAAAAARGGTATGGATTAAATACGATATGGGATGAGCAGATCTGGTACAAAGCTGGCCTAGAATCTCAAAATGCCAGCAAATCAAGGCCTGTGGGTAAGTTGGACTATTTATTTGCCAATCTGACCTACTTCTATTACACTTATTCTTCCCAATATCATTCACAAGAATCTTGCTGTCAGAGTCAAAGACAGTATTAATTCATTAGCACTCAGATATCATTTCTGAAAAGGCTGTGAACCTCCTGAAGACGCATTTATAAGCATTTTTAGGGGAGCTCTGAGTTGTCCAGAACACCTTTATCCTGTTACTGGCTGCCTTTTTCTAGATTATATATGCATAAATACTGATTTAAAGACTATATATACTTTCAGCTGTTATTTTTCATTACAGAAATACAACTGTTAGCAGCAAATGTCTCACCTAAATATTCACAAGGGATGGACAATACAAAGTTTTACAGGAGCGCAACATCACTGAAACTATACAGTAGATTGAGAGTACAGTAACTAGTGGTACCGGTTAGGAGCCCCACAGCCCATTCCCTCTGTGTGGCTGCCCTCGCGGTTCCTCGGGGATGGCAAGGGGCTTTTGGGCATGTGCCCCAGGTCTGGGGATCGAGGTGAAATTCACGCTGTGGGAACCCAAGCTGCTGCTTTTATAGTAGTCTACTGTGATTTGCTATTATTCCACCATATTCAGTAGATCTTCACTCAAACAATACACATTATTCACTGACTCACTCAAACAGAACAAAGCCTTTTAAAAACAACTACAAAACCTTCAAGTTCCCTTATTGTATATGCATTAACTTATGAAAGGAGATGATTACCTGTCTGCTACCAGCATGTTCTGATGCAGCCCTTTCCCTCCTCCCCAACAAATTTATTCCATTTTGTAGAAGGATATTTTTTCCTTTAATAATCCTCCTTTATTAATCTTCCTGTTTAAAGTTGATTTGTACATTCAGATCTCCCCCTCCTCCCCACCTCTTAACTGAGGACTTTGCTCCTATGGATAGTTTCATTATTTACACATTTAACCGTTTTGTACCAGATAGCTCTATCTGCATAGCAATTGGAATGTTTGACTGCAACCTAGAGGTACATCCAAGCTAATTTTGAACTAGCTTGTTCAGGCAATAACTTCAGCAACAATACAGCAACAGGGGCTTTCTTCACCCTACCGCCTCATTCATCCAAACATTCCCCTAACCTTACTTTTGGAAGCTTACACTGCTGCCACTGCAATCATCAGCTGCTTTAACCAGGCAAAAGCTATCAGCTGCAAAGCTACATGTACAACAGACCCTTCCCTACTGTAGTACAGATCCACACATACATAGCAGAACAACTTAGTGTGTTTTTGGGTATTGCTCTATGGGTAATGGTCTCTCTTCCCAGCTAGACATTTCACCTTCCTCTCATGTAAGTTCAGGTATCTGAATCTCATACTCAGCATCCATCTCTAACAAGCTCTTCATACAAGCTCTCAGCCAGGCACACCTGCAAGGAACATATTTACAACTCTTTCACTAAGACTTCAGGCTCAGGAAAGAGAGTCCTTCAGCTCCCACATCAGCATTTTCTGCTTTGATATTACACAGYTCAATTCCTCATCTAGTAATACAATGGTGGACTATGTGGAATATTTGTACAAAAATTCATGTTAATAAAATGTATGACAACACTACGGAGTGATGATGTGCAAGTAACTCTGCAAATAGATGGCAGTTTTTCTTAAAGAATGTGTATTTTCACCATCAGCTGTATTTTAATGTATACACTGATCCCATTTTGTTATTGTCATGAGTTACTCAACCCAGGCATTCATGTAGTCCTATAGAAAACATCTACACAGCAACTAGAATGTTTGACTGCAACCTGGAGTATATCCAAGCTAATTTTGAACTAGCTTATAGACTAGTGAGAAGGAAGGAGAATGGGGAGTTTGCTCTGCTTTTTCTTCTAGTCAGCTTTTAATGCTTTCCTAAGCCTTTACAAATGTTATTCTTACCGTATCTTTGCATAAGAATATATACTTAAAGCATTTCATTGAAGAAGAAGAATTGCTTAGCTGTTTCTTGTAGTTCCTGAGAAATGACTCAATATTCAGTTACAGCATTGAAAATACACTTTGAGTCAGGTCACTAGTTACCTATCTTGTACCCAGTCGTGCTCCAGGGCCATTTTCCCTTCTGTTCTTTCTTTCTATCTGAAAGAACTGGCCATGAAAACAACTTTGGCATACCAGCACCAAAGGAAAAGAGTAAACAAAGGCTAGAAAAAGGCATACAGCAACACGTTACCAATAATACTGTCTGTGGGGAAGACCCGGAAGACTACCATTGCTATAGTCTTATGACTCCAAATGTAGGAAATGTGCATTTATACAAAAAAGACACATCTGAATGGTGAGATGTATCAGGTTTCCACATAAGGTGGGACACCAACTTCAACTAACGTTCCCTTTCATGCCCCACCACCCTTATTCCTTACAGATGTAAGGAGAGGATGAAGACATTATATCATTCATATTGCCCTCCTCTCTATCATTTCTCAGTGGGAGAGATAATGACACTCCAGAGGAAGGTACCTTGATTTCCACTACAGTAACTTTCATGACTTAAAAAGGTGTTGGACAAACACTGACGAGGCAGGTTCTTATTAATTCTGCACCTAAAAGCTCTCAGTATGGGGTGGCAAATGCACTCTTTACTACATGACTGAACACAGAAAACAGAACCTTGCTGCTCACTGCAGTAAAAGCAGGCAAGGAAAATCTCACAAATTCAGCAAAGTTTCTAGGGCATGCCAGGGATAATGGATCATAAAAGTATGCTAGCTATTATGTGGTGTGCCTTTTCCTCGAGCACCCCTTAAAATTGTCAGATCTAGCAGAGGGTAAGCCAAGGGTCATTTGGTTCAAGTGATTAGATGAATGTAAGGCAGGTCACCTTGACTACCTAAAGGCATTTGTGGTAACAGCAGCTGTGCAGTTTTGAAGGTGAGAGAGGGAGAGCAGGTGAATAAATTCCCCTTGAAATTCAACATTATTGAACTCAAATATCAAAGAAAACACAGTCAGTTTACCGAGGTCAGCTTGCTGCCAACCACTGCAGACAGTAAATGTTTTAGAGGCCAAGCCTGTCTCTTCATATGCAGAAGCTATGCAGAAATATTTAACAGCTATAGTACAAATAAAAATTAAAATAATATCGTATCAAAATAAGTGTAAAGCATCAAGTATTTCAAAGCGCAGCTAGTGACCAAGGAAGACAAGTTTGACTAGTACTCTATCAAAAAACCCTAGAAAATTATGGCAGGAGATAAAGTGAACACTTACTGGAGCATATGACAGGTGTATTATTACTGATCATAAGCAGTTCTGTAGCACCAGCATCGTGGTAGGCAGTTTACAGACAGACTGAATAACAAAATCTGTTCTGTGAAGAGCCTCCAGTCTAAGCTGACAGTACACAAATAGAGACAAGGAAGTGGAATAACAAAGAGATGCAAGAATACACAGTTGCATTAGAGTACCATTTTATGAAACAGGAAAATCCCATATAACAGCTCAATGCTGCTGAGAGTCCTTCTATTCATCCCCGTAGCTTTTGCCTCCTGTCCTTGCACTGGCACATCTCCAGCTCTGATGCTCATATTCTGCTTTCCCTCTTCCCATGACCCAATCTGACTTATTGGAACAGCTTAAACCTACACACCCAATCCCCCATCCAGCCTAACAGTATGACTACACAGCTGGAAAGGAAGGAGCAGGACCAAGACTCCTCTCCGATGGCAGCAAGACATCGCTTTAGTTCAACTGTAAGCACAGCCATCCCTCTCAGCTTCATCACTTCTAGAATATTGCTACATTATTTTTAATTTTTAGACTTTTTTCCCAGTAAATTGTGTAGGTACAAAGAGATAACGCAACAGTATCTCCCTCTCAGTAAGTGTGCTTTCAGAAGTATGTTTATTCTGCTTTGCCTTAGGGACTCTTCTTTGGCAAGGGAAACCTCTCAGCTGCATTTACTGMGGCTGCCAAGGGGATTGCAAGTGAGAGATTAAATATCCATGGGATTTGTCCCCCTAAATCTCATAGGTATTTTCAAAAACCCTGCTGGATTCTTGAGATTATTTTGCCCAAGTACACATTTTTACATCTAACCTTCACTGCTCTTTCAGTTGACCTCAATACAGACACTTCAAGGAATTTACCCTGTGCTTGTGATGCAGCCAAACCATAACGGATTTCACTGGGAGTCAAGCCAAAGGAGGTGCTACGAAGTTTGATGCCACATGACTCCACGGTGCCTTGTAAGGGTTTCTTTCCCTTTGATTTCTTTTCTTTACACAGATAAGGGTGTTTGGTTTTTTTCTTTTTAATCAATTCTCACTGCCCTCTTCCCTTTTCCATAGAGAAAAGTATATTTAAAAGAAAGTAGAATAATAGGCAAATGAATTTAATTCTGCCTTGCCCCAAGTCAACATTTAATTCCCCCCTCCCCTTTCTAAGTGCATATTATTGGATTCTGAATTTCATTTTCAAGCCAATCTCAGACAAGTACCAGCTCTTACCCTTTCCCAGACAGGTGGCCAGCAAGAGATTTTGCAGCATTAGTGCTCAACTCATTTAGACTTACACCAAGCCTGAGTGACCTCTGGGAGGGGACTCAACCCCTGTGACCTCCTACTGCACTATCCTTTGCTGCTAATCACTTCAAAATCAGTCCTTAAAAAACAAGTTTACATAATCTTCACTAGGGAAAAAAAATTACAAGTATTCTGCCTGTTACTCTACTGCCCTCATCAAGTTACAGTGTAATTTATGTTCTAACCAAGTATTTGTGTCTGCCTATATACATACATGTACACATACATATGCAGAGAGTGAAAAGACCACTCAGCTAACAGACTATGGTGTCAGCTACCAAAGCTTAGCCAAAGAACGTTAAAACAGCTAAGGCATCCAATAAAGTATAACAAGAAGGTCAAATCTGATCTGAGTATATTCACACTTTATTCAGCATATCACTTCTATTAATCTACAACAATCCTAACGGCACAAGAACGACAGTAGCTACTTGTGTGGGTACTGTACTGACCTCTAACTCCTATTTCCATAGGACACAATTATAAATTGAGCACCACAACAGATGAGTGCTGCAGGACACAGCTGCAGCTAATTAAGACATAGGGCTCCTTCTCTGGAAATTACTACCAGTCCCTTGCAGAGGTGGCAGCACAGAACACACATGCCTTAGTTGCCTCCAGCCTCTAAAGCACAGTGCCACCTCCGCTTGAGGTCAGCACAACACCGCTGCAGGCTCCGAATCAGAGCAGCTGAAAAGTGGACACACATTACGTTTGCTGCTCCTGCCATACGAGCAGTAACTATTAGCTGAGGGCAGTTTGCCTTACACTGCCACAGCTAGCACTGCACTAAAATTGACTGCAGTTACTGTTTTACATTACACTGGGTGATCARCRATCCTTAGCTCTGTTTTATGCATATCTTCAGTTAGGAATATCACTGGATTCCACACAAAATAWTAATAATAAAATATATGCCAACTACACTGTCTTGGAGGACACATTCTCTTTTGAAATCCCACACAGGGAATTATTATCTGCCAGAAAAGCTCAAGGGCTGAACAGGATCAGCCTTTTCAAGAGCTTTGCGTGCCCGCCTCCTGTGTACGTTACCCTTCAGCACAACCGGGCAGCCCCGCGTGCAGCTGTCAGGCTGAAGCCTGAGCTGCCCGGGAGGAGCTGGAAAGGAAGTGATGACAAAGGGGACGTCAGGTGCATATAAAGGAAACACAAGCTTCTGAGGAAGAAATGTGGAAGCATCAGTGGGAGCAAACATAAGTCAGGAGCAAAGAACAGGTTGTCAAAAGATGACTTTGTTTCTGAGTGTTGGTATTTCCTCTGGCTTCACTGGGATAAGTAACAAACAGCAAGCAAGAATAGGATCCTCTCAGATTTTGGCACTTGGTTAAATTCAGAAATCCAGGACAGTACTAAAGTAAAAAAAGGAAGCTCACTCAGGCTACAGGTTGCATTTGTATTCCAGCCACTTCCTTTTACAAAGTGGGGGGAGAGAGAAAGAGAGAGAGGGAGAGAGAGAAAGTGTCTGACTTGAGTTCAAGTAAATTACACTTAAGTGTTCACAAGAAAAGCACTGAGCAGCAGTCACAATTATCAGGGAAATACAGGAACTGTCACATAGCTTTGGACTGGCAGCGATGGGTGCAGCAGAAGCACAGGAAAACTTCTGCTCTGGCATCCCACAAACCTAGCMGAGAAAGGCAAGGGAGCAAGAACCTCTCTTTTTGGAAAGGCATGGCTGRAGGAGAGGATTACTACTCAGGAGAAAGCAATTAAAAAAAATGTTTGTAATATAGGCTGGTAATTGAAGAGCTACTGCTTAATCCTGTTCATACGTTTAATAGCTTCTAAGGGAATTTAAATAAGTTAGGGAGGTTTAACAATCCTCCGAGAGATGAGTCCATGTATAACCTTGTATTTCATAATTAAAAATCTCTTTGATCTGTAAGACCTAGAAAATTGATTATAGTAAATTACAATCTGAACAACTAACCACTTGATGCTATGAATAATACAGGAAAACTTCAAGACCAGATTTAGTATGTCTGGATAGTCTACTGAGGATGTGGAAAAATGGAGGTCTTAGTTGTATGAAAGAGAAGCACATTTGTTATTTAAGAACATGAATAACGTCACCATCTGCTTCCACTTACTACTTAGTGGCACTATTCATGGAATAGCAAAATTTGCATAATTCTAGCAATAATGTGAATGGTACCATAATAATAAAAAATCCTTAATCCCTGAACTGGACTGAATATCTAAAGAAAAAAAAAAGTCAGAAAATCCAGACAAAAAAACTATTAAGCAAGTTGGAAGAAGAAAAAAAGATTAAATAGGCAAAATAAACTGACCTTGTTGTGGCTAAGAAGCATAAACTGGGTAAAAGGAAGGGCAATGCAATAAAGTAATACTTTGACCTAGGACAGATTAACACAAGCTATGACTTCAATAACAAATTGTATTAATTTATTTAGATTGAATATTGAATATGTCAGTTCATGGCTGAGCAAGACATAAATAAATATAGTTCAATACAAGTTGAAAGGATATTAATATTTAAAAATACAAAAACAAAAACATTCTCTCACCTTAAATCTCCACCTTGCTCTCCCTCATCACCTCTATTACAAAAATCAATCTCTTTTTCCCCCAGAAAAGAATATTTCAAATTACCAAGCAGGGAAGTTTGCTATTAAGGTCATAAAGTCAAAGATGAACCAAGGTAAACTAAGTTGGGGAACACAGAAGAACAGAGTTTCAAAGGCAACAGCAATGCTGAACCATTTTAAAGCAAGTAAACCTCAAAATTACACTATGTCAAGAAAGGTATTAATCTCCACACATCTCTGACCATTCTGGGCTCCACAAGGACAACAGTTGTCCTTCATATCCCAACTGTAACCACATGGATGATAGCATGCATTCAGCCTTTTCCCTCTAACTGAGCCATTCCAAATCAGAGCACTATACCATAATGTGGGAAATGATAACATAAATTAATACGGAAATGATAAAATAAAATAATAATTACCTCCATATGGGAAATGATAAAATGAAATAACTTCATTCAGCAGCCTTTCTATCCATAGCTTACACTCCTATGAAGCCTCATGAAAACTGTATGCTGCAAATCCAAGTTTTATATTTTAAAATGTGCATAGATAACTATGACAAGATGKTAAAGAAATGTTACACATGGGACTCGCATCTTTACCCACTTTAATTGATTTTGTTTCTTAAACAGGTTTTATTTGAGGATGTTAAGCAGTTTTCCTTTTCAAAGAGGAAACTCTGAAAGATGAACTATTTGACCATAGGTTTATTGCCAATGATAAAACGTCTTGTTGTAGGTAACAGAGAACCATAAGTTTTTGAAATACATTTTAAATTTTGCCAACAGTTCAACATTGAGTGCCTGTTAGCTGCAATAGATTTTCAGTAAGTTGTTTTTCTGGAAATTCTATTGAATTTTCCCTAATCTTGTGGCATAAAGAATATCAAAGGGCTGATTYTTTTTCCACTTAAATAATGTCATACATTTAACTACTTAAATGACTTCTAAAAGGCTGCAAATTCACCAATCTAACACACGTCAAAAATATATTTATATTTGGATAAAGATAAATAATCTTATTTAATCCTATTCAATGGGCCAAGGCATTGTGTTTTTATGTTAATAAAACCAGTAAGATAGGTAGGAGATATAGGAAAATYTTAACTAAATTAAGGTGAAAACACTTCATTCTTTTCTTCAATAGGATTTTATACTTGGATAACTAAATTCAGTTAGCTCTCTCAAAGGAAGCACATCCTTTAGCTGTGAAAACATACAATTGTTTTATTAGTTTGTTAAAAAAAGAAGTTTCATAATCTCCGCAGCAACTTTTACTTAATAAGTCAGATACATTTTTATTCATCTCATTTTAGTTTTGACTCTAAAAAGAATGGCAGATAAAATCATTAAGAGGCCTCCACTATCCTTTCTCTCTCCCTCAAACTCTTTTTTTTTTATTATTTTTAATGAAAGGCAATTCTCTAGTTTAAATAAATTCCATAAAATAGTAGTATCTACACAAATAAAAAACACATTCTGAAGGCAACAGCACTTATCAGTGACAATTTCTTTAACGGACTGAAGCCATACCCTTCTGTATTCTTCCACAATCACAGGAAATCATGAGATAAATGTTAAATAAAACAAAGCGACAAAACATCCACTTCAGCCAAAACACCACAAACTTTCCACTGTCCAGTATCTTATCAGGTAGGCAGGAATTCTGTACTAAAGCCAGCACTATATACTAGCAAAGATACAAATACACAAATCACAGATCATAGAATCAGCAACGTTGGAAGGGACCTCTGGAGATCTAGTCCAACCTCTCTGCTCAGCAGGGCCACCTASAGCATGTTAGACAGGGTTGCATCCAGGAGGGCCTTGAAGATCTCCAGAGAAGGAGACTCCACAACCTCTCTGGGCAAYCTGGTCCAGTGCTCCGTCACTCTCACAGGGAAGAAATTCSCCCTCACAGTCAGGCAGAACTTCCTGTGCTTCAATTTCTGCCCATTGCCCCTTGTCCTGTCACACGGGACAACTGAAAAGAGTTTGKCCCYGTCCCCTTGACWCCCTCCCTTCAGGTACTTGTACACATTGATAAGAYCCCCCCTCAGTCTTCTCTTCCCCAGGCTGAASAGGYCCAGCTCTYRCAGCCGTTCCTCAYAGGGCAGGTGCTCCAGYCCTCTGATCATCTTTGTAGCCCTACRCTGGACTCTCTCCAGTAGCTCCATGTCTCTCTCGTCCTGGGAAGCCCAGAACTGGGCACAGTACTCGAGATGAGGCCTCAGCAGGGCTGAGTAGAGGGGCAGGATCACCTCCCTCGACCTGCTGSCAACACTCTTCCCTATGCACCCCAGAATACCATTGGCCTTCCTGGCCACAAGGGCACATTGCTGGCTCATGGTCAACTTGTCATCCAGCAGCACTCCCAGGTCCTTCTCTGCAGAGCTGCTCTCCAGAAGATCAGCCCCCAGCTTGTCCTGGTGCCTAGGGTTATTTCTCGCTAGGTGCAGGACTCTGCACTTGCCCTTGTTGAACCTCAGGAGGTTCCTCTCTGGCCAACTCTCCAGCCTGTCCAGGTCTCTATGAAGGGCAGCACAGCCCTCAGGTGTGTCGGCCACTCCTCCCAGCTTGGTAGCATCAGCAAACTTGCTGAGGAGGCACTCTGTCCCCTCAYCCAGGTCACTGATGAAGAAGTTGAACAGGATGGGACCCAGTACTGAGCCCTGGGGGACGCCACTAGCCACAGGCCTCCAACCAGACTCCATGCCACTGATGATGACCCTCTGAGCTCTGCCTTTCAGCCAGTTCTCAATCTACCTCACTGTCCACTCGTCTAACCCACACTTCCTGAGCTTATCTAGGAGGATGTCAAGGGAGACAGTGTCAAAAGCCTTGCTGAAGGCAAGGTACACAATGTCTACTGCTCTCCCCTCATCTACCCAGCCAGTCATTCCATCATAGAAGGCTGTCAGATTGGTTAAGCAGGATTTCCCCTTGGTGAATCCGTGCTGGCTACTCCTGATCACCTTCTCCTCCTCTATCTGTCTGGAGATGACATCCAGAATGTGTTGGATAAATAATTTTGATGAAGTCTAGGAAATTCTATCTTACTTTCCTCCAGTTACAAGACTATTTGGTATACATGACTAGAACTTTCTGCTGTGGGGGCAGAGACTTCAAGGTCAAACTTCCACCACAGCCCTGCATTTTATTCTGAGTATCTGTTGCAGTTATTCGATTGCTGCATGCACAACGCACACAGTCAAATAAATAAGGAGAGCATTAAGCAAAAGCCAGATAAGGAGTGATTGCTGAGAGCTGTGAACTAATGATAATGCTTTTCTTTCTGTTTTTCAGTGATGTACTCAGCAGTGTACCTGCAGTAAGTGAAGTAGCAGATAATCCCCCTATCTTCTTGTAAAATCCCACTGATACCAATTATTGTCAGAGGACAGCATTTTCAGTTTTATAAATAGCACTCACTGATTTTAATTCTTCCCCTCTTAAGAACTTTGGAAATAGCGGCTAGTCTTTTATATTTTTGTTGACACTGCAAATTTCTGTCTGCCCATAGTGTATCAATGTGATAGCTTTTCTAATTGGATCTATTTGTTGGATGACAGAGTGAGGAACAGAAAACCAACAGAGGTGAATTTTCAGAGACAAGCTAGGAAAAAAATTGAAGTAGAGTCTTCACTAGTATTGACAGGAGCTCTGCATCTAATTCCCATGAATATGGAAAATAGGCAACTTTTCCTTACAAATTTATTTTTAAAATAGACATTCAGCTAAATCAGATGCTGTAATACCTTCTTTACCATTGTCAAAACACTCATTCAGAATATTTAGCTTAGTCTTTAAAGAAGCACAAATAGTTTGTAAAGAACGGAGATACTGAGATACAGCCCATGACAGGCACTGGGCTGTGACACACGGAGCCAGAGCCATCACAGACTACAGACCTCCCCACACTCGATATCAAAACAGCGAAAAATTCAATGACTTTGCCCTAAACAGAGCTTTCATTCTCGCTCATTAGATCAGATGTTGCGTATGTTGTACAAAGACTAATTAATATCCAACTACACAAAATGGTTTAACTCCTTATCCTATTTTCACAGAGTAGAAAAATGTCAAGAGCTTTTCACTGCATATGGATCCACAGGAGATACAGATGTTTAGTAAGGAACTGGAGAGAACACACTGGGCATGGCTTACCTGTTCTGCCATTCACATACCTGGGACCCACATAAATCCCTTAAAAACATGTACACAATTGTTTGCCTTGTATTAGTACAGAAAGATGCTGATACCAACTGGCAAAATAAAATAACATAAAATAAAACAAAGTATGAGGCAGGACAATGAATTTATCACAAAGTACAGTCAACTTAAAATGACTCATTAGTTTATCCTAGGCACCCCACAAGGTTTTGACTAAAGAAATTAGTACCGTTTTGTCAAAGAAAGCAACAATTAATAGCTCAGTAATTATAGCTCTATATGACAGCACAGGAGACCAAGGTCCTATTTACTGCTCAGCTTGAAGAAGGAAGGATTCAAGCTCATACTTTTTGCTGCCCAGCAGAGCGTCTAGACTACTGGTTTAAGAGGGGATGAGCTCAGTCACTTGCTATGAATGTGAATACATTTTGTAAAAGCTCTAAGTTCAGGGGCAGCAGAAATAGTGTCCAAGTGTCCCAGCTTCCAAAGTCATCTCTTACTGGGACACTTTTAGATGACTCAGAGCACCTATCAGATTGCCTAACACAAATTTTCACCATAAAAACCCAATGCTTTTGGCCTAAAACAACAGGACTTTGATTAGGTCTTGTATAGCTAGATAAGAACAATTCAATTAAGTCAAAAATCTCATTTTTTCCCCCACCAAAATGCATACATAAAAAGTTTTCAAAGTCTATCATCTACCATAGTGTGTACAAAGAAGGTCATTCTCATGTTTCTGTATAGTATTTTTCAAATATGCTTTCAGCACATTTGGGGAGGGAAAGGGAAGGGCTACTGAAAAAGCAACAGCACCTAGAAAGGTTAGTCACAAGTTATTAACAAGTGTTTATTTTTGGTTCAGGTGTTTCTGGCACAGGCTTTGTTAAGGTCAATTTGAACAGAAAGCTATTGTTTAGTTGATAATAACATTTCCATGACAGTGTCATTCAGTTCTCCTGACTGGCTTCTCACTGATCTAGAGGGATATGTTAAAACTCTTGCCTCACTGACTTTAGTTCTGCTTCATGCTAAATTGATCCCAGATTGTGGTGCTCTTGCCAATAGCACTTCTACTCACAACAAAAATCTCTAAACTTACACGATACAGTTTCTGGTCACTGCTGAGGTGTTCCCTGAATTTTGGTTTTAGATAGAGACTTTGCATGTAAGTACTGGAATCACATTTCAGGAGAGTATCTATATTCCCTCTCAGAGAATCGTGCTTTATTGCTTTTATTTCTTGCATTTTGCATCTTTTATTAAAGACATGGAGACCTTAACTTTCATATTTTCCTTTTGAAAACCCATATTTTTTATCTTTTAAGGGAGCTGAAGTACTTTTTTGGCTGCAAGAACTTGCATTGTTGGACATTTTTAAAAGACATAAGCATACAGCCRTTGTTTCTGTACTCCCACCACAGTAAAACTGTGCATACTAACTCATTTCAAGACAAGAATTGTCTACATTTCACACCCAACATGGWCCACCCAAACTCTCTAGAATGTTTACAAAAGTGCACATTTTCAGGATGACTTTTTATACCTTGAAGCAAAGCAGTATAAGAGCACACAGTGCTTCTGACAAACATAAGGGCAACAGGTGACAGCATGATGGGCCTGACTTGGTACAGAGACTGCCAAGAAGGACAGAGAAGGAGTCAYATGAGTAGGAACTAAACAGCTCTTTCCAAAGTTGCTTTCCAAACTACAGCCTGCAGACCTCAGAAAAAGGTCCAGAGGAGAAGAAAATTATAGAGCCTACATAGCTCTTTGCTATGTTTGCTGATGAAGTCTGCTTAAGAAACATTAAGAAATACTGAAATATTCCTTCTGGCACAAGCCTAACTGCTCTTATGTAAAATGTCCCAGGAGATGGCTCCAGCTATTTGGGTTGAGACTGCTTCTCCCCTGCAGGTCAAGGCAGCAAGCCAGCACACACCACACTAGCACACACCAGGGCCCCCTCAGCTTAGCAGGGTGCAGGAGGATTCCACCTCGTAAGGCTGAGCTATGCTGTTTCAATGCTGTTATTTACAGAAGAATGAATCTAGCAAAGGGAGATACCTCTTTCTTTTGATTCTGTTTGAGAATCAAAACATTTTAACAGCCAAACTACCAGATTCTTCACTGTTCCATCAAAATAAATTTAGCATAGGTATTTCATAATTGAATTCTTTTAACRAATAGACGTAACAGTGCAAATAGAGACATTTTTCTCTTATTAAAGAACTCTATCTTCATTATCTTTAATTTGCATTCTGGACAGAAAAAAAAAGAATATACAAATTACTTACTTTCTCTTTGTTAAATTAACTTTTCATAACTTACATGTTTCATAATTGTAATTATTATGCATCTTGTCCTAAAATACTATCTGCAGTGAAACCTAAGCCGTCAAAAACTGTCTTTAACTTCAGTTCAAATACCATCCTAAAAACAGCTTCTTTTTTCCTCACAAAGCATTACCTATTACAGAAAAAAAAAAAAGTTTCACTAGCAAGCCAAGCAACTGTAACAGCACCGCAGGAAATGTGCAGTCTCTATGTAAAAAATGACGCTTTCAGGGCATGACATGGAAAGCTTCACACAGACAAAACTGCACTAAAATCTAAAGATATGTTTGCTTTTACTATTTTTACAATAGAAAAGTAAACTTCAGGAGCAGACAACAAGTTATTACACACRATCACAAATAACAATTGTGATTTCTGCTTTCCATATATTGGTTTTCTTTCTATGCATGTTCACATCTTATGTGTAAATCAACAATGACACTTRGGGCATCATGTCATGTATCTTATCAAGGATGCTGGATATTTGTTGTTCTCACAAAAAATCAGTTATGTCTTTTTCTGAAGGCACTCACTACATGATKGATGAGATGGCAGTAATAGTCAGATGGTGACATTTTTAAGCTCCATTTCCTTCAGGTCATATTGCTGTAATATACACAGTATCTTGCTTCCTCCCTGCATCAAAGCACTAATATACTACTTAAAGATATGGTATTAGAGAATTTAAATGGCATCTAATTAGAATTTCCAAATTAATATTCAATGGACATTTTATCAAAAAGAGCTTTTATAAAATCTGGGATTTCTTTATATAGTTSTTTTTAAGAAATATTAAAAATGGTTTGCACTAACTCCTGAAGTAATACTATACATTGATAATAATATTTAAAAAAACATGCACAAGCAAGTTGCAGTACTCTCAGAATAGAACACATGTTACCTACCATTAACATGGCTTGGTGTTTGATATATCTATCATTAGTGTGTGGTATTATGAAGATAAGGTATACTTGATTTCATTACTGAGCTGGATGACTGTGTCAGTTCAAGAAGCGTAATTTATAGTGGGACTAATTGTAACTTATTTAGGCACACACTCATATAAAGCTTAGGTGCCTAAAATTTTAGGGGACAAACCAGTCATGATAAAAGCAAGCTAGTCTTAGTATGGTCCATGGAAAGACACAGATGTTTCTAAAAATTGCCATAGGGTTACTTAGTCCATTTCAGTTACATGGCAAACTTAGTTGGCAAACTAAGATGCACCTTGCTAGCTAAAGGTGCCCAACAAAATCCAAAGCATCAAATGATATCAAAGCAATTTCCAGTCTGTTTCTATCATCCCCTAAGAAATCAATCCTTGCCATTTATTTTTGTTCCGCTCCCATCTCTTCAAGATATTTATGAAGGTAGATGAYTTTTCCTCCTTTGCTGGGTATATTCAGACACTGCCTTCTCCAAAGCTTCCCTAAGGAACTTCTGAAAAGAAATTTTAAGCAGTGCCAAAATCAGTCTAGCATACAAGTTCAGTTTCCAGAGTCTTAGCCCTAGCTGGTGTCTGGCTAAGGGATCCAACAGAAAATGCTATTGATTTCATTGATGCGGCAAGAACAACAGACTCTACTGAAGATATCTTCCTATTAATRAATCACACAGATCAGGGTCTTATCTTAATCCTCTAGTTCTTGTGGCAGTTTTCCACAGAACTAGATCATTTCAAGTTCAAGAATCTTCTTAAGAAGGKGTTGAAGAGGAAACAAGAAGAATGATAGCCAATTTTGCTTTAATTCATTAGTTATTTGTTTTCTTTTGGAGGCAGGGGAAGGGAAGAGATGARTTTATTTTAGTTACTTCTATAATCTGGAATTATCATATTACTTCCTTTATGACTAAGGCAAAATCATTATCAGTACCACTATAAACTGACTTTAAGTGGCTCTCAAGATTATTTCTATGCTAAATGTGGGAATAGTGCTTTAATCTTGGGCTCTATCCCAGCAAAGTTTGTGAGTCACTCCTGTCTCACCCAGATCAGGTAGATCCACAAGYTTTTTCCTCATCTGCATCAGTGAGGCCTCAGATTGTCCTTTCAACCAATGGTACATATAAGGCTTATGCTGAATATACAGTTTCTTCTCTGCTCCAATGTAAAAATCTAACAGYGAGAATAGGCAACGAGCAGGAACACAAACCAAGGTTCAGATCTGGGCTGAACATGTTATCATATACTTTATGTAAGAAAACAGGACCTGTCTTAGAGACCAACACCCCAAGAAGAAAAGTAGTACCTGACAGAGCAAGTGGAGAGGCCTTTAGAGCCTCCACRTAAAACATCTGCTTCCCATTACCAGAAGTAGTCACCACTGTTATTCTAATAGAACGGCAGTAAGCGATATGAAGCCTGTGGATTCACACAAAAAAGAGGGTTTCTCACCTGTGCTCCCCACAAGCYCATTTGCTGAATGAATGATATCCCTCACGCACTGCCAGTCAGATGACYTGAAGAGCTCAAGTAACTGGCAAGTCCTTGGAACCCCTCCTTACAGCCCAAACAGTGCTGATGCGGAGCAGCCCCTGAGTAGCTTTATCCCYGAGTTTTTCTCTCTCCATGTATTCTGTCATAAAATTGGAAGAAAAGTGTAAGTTCTGGCAGGTTCTGCTATCACTGCCCCTTAAGCAAAGTGGTGTAAAGCATGTCAAACAGACCAAGACAACAGAAAAGAGATATGAGATAGTAATGCGTTGACAAATCAAAGTGGATGTCTATGAAAGGTACATGCATGGAGAACCTGTCACAGGAAAAGAAGAAGTGTCCCTGAGATCCAACAGTTTCACAAGAGGGCAGGTCTTGTCTGAGATGGATGGATACTGCAAGGAAAGCTAATTTTAAGATTATATAGAAAATATACTCAAGCTGGGAAACCATTTCAAATGCCCATTCAAACAGACAAATGGAATTTTATATCATCCTAGTTTGATCAAGTCACRTGTTTTTTTAACTGATCTGATACTGAAATCTTTTATCATGTTAACACAGTTCAGTCTAACAAATATTTTTCTATTATTTATTTTTCATTAAGGTATTTCTTAGGATATGTAATAAGATTTTTAAGATACTTCTTAATTTCTTGAGCATTTTTTTTTAACTCTCTGCTTCATAAAAATCCCTTCCCCACCTTTTTTATATACACACATACACACACACCCCTCTACGATTGCTGCTGAGAAAATTTCTCCCTAGAGTAGAAAATCTCAACAGTGTTACACAGAAAGAACTATTATAATTAGCACATCAGGTTATTAGAAACCAACATGACAGACACCTAATTTCAAYGTTTAGGCAAAACCACATTTACTGATCAGTATTAAGTGGATAAGTTCAATTGCTACTGATCTATGTTATAGATGACCTGCAATGCAAGTCCGTGTATGTATAATAAAAATGCCAGACTTTGCCCAAGTTGCTAATGCCTGGGAGGCAAAAATGCTTAGCTGCATGCATMTGGAGAGAAAAAAGCTGTTGAGTTATTTGAGCTCTACAACTTCAGTAATTATAAAATATCTGGGGCCTTTTTATGTTTCTTGTCCAGCTTCCAACTGCCATCAGTGTTAGACCAAGATTCTTTAAAWTTTGCAAACTAAAATCAAGATATAAGTACTTTTAGCAAATAATTTCAAATACAAAGATTTTCTTTGTTGTTATACACCTACCTGTTATACATTTATTTTTCATTTACTTTAACTTTTATGATTCATCTTAGAAATGTACTTATTGATGAACCATATTATAATCAAGGTATGCTTCCTGTAGTAGTCAAGCTTTAAGTTATCATGCTTTAAAAATTACTTTCATATTGACAAAGTACATTTTTTTCCATTACTAGTTTCCCTCGAGTTTAGTGTATCTGCTTCTAGTTCATAATTCTCAACTGCCTCAACAATTCCTATGACAACCTCCTAGTATGCTGAGACACCAGTATTAGTAGGAATGTCTTCCTGTCTCTTAAGCCAATGCACCAATTTACTGTGGCTGTGTATGAAAGGACTTTTCAAAGGAGGAGTTYTCAGTACCTTGACGATACAAATTGAAAACAATATTTAATCTTGAGACCTTAATAACCTTTTCCTGTATATCTTTTTTTAATATAATATCCTGTGTTTTCTCAATACAAAATGTCAGAATGACCGCATTCATGAGACTTCTCCCACACAAGAAAACCAAGATCTGAATTTCCCGTCTTTATATCACATTTTCCCAGTATATAAAAAATACAATAGTAATAGTAGCAGGCTTAATTGGCCTGTAACTTTTGTCATTCAACCAGTACAAAGAATTAAAAATATTGTGATGAAAAAGAAAAAATTCAAAGAGAACACTTTGAATCCTGCTCTCATAATCTGTTCTTACCTCTGCAAGGAAAACTCGGCCTCATGGATAAAGCAATCGTCATTGAGGGCACCACCAAATAAAATAATTCTTATATACTTGTCCTTACAGCTAGCTTCACAAAATGTGACTTYGTGCATTTGGTTAGTCATCTGATTTGTAAAATGAGAAAATGAGATTATTTTTCTCCTATATAAGCAACACGAGTCTTGAATCAATTAGAAATATTAACACAATATAATGGAGGATGTAAGACGTGAGCCATTTTCCTATGTCATGCAGAGAAATAACAGTGCCTATGGAGAAAGTCAGAAAGCGTTCACAAAAAATGGGACAGTGCAAAGCCTCATGTGTTCTGAAATCAAGAGCTCTAAAGAAGAGAATCCACACAACAGTTCTGTGAAGACAGAGTAAAGAATATGACTAAGACCCTATGAAACTTTTGTTCCTATAAAATCTTCTAATTATTCCTTTGCTCTGCCAAGTTATTTATGCAATAAATTCTTATGACTGTCTCTRGATCTAGGGCTTCTTAGAACACACAAAAGCCCTATTTGATTGCCTTTCCATAGAGGGTCACAACTATTTCTGATTCTCTATTCAAATAAGTGAAGATTTTTTTCAAATAAGTGACAGTGTTTTTATGACTGTGTACAATAAAAATGCCAAGTAAATGAAATTCTAGCAATAAAGAGATCAAAAAAGGTCTAGTAACTTCTATCAGCTTTAACTTCAGCACAATCTATCTCCCCGTGATTAAAACCCATTCTGTTTGGCCACCTACTTGATTTCAGTGTTCTCCTAAATTACTTAGGCAAAAAATAAATTTCTGTCAGGTAACTAATTCAGTACTGTAATCTTTTTTTCTTCAAGACTCTAAACTCCAAATGAGAATATAAAAACCTCACAGAAACTGTATCATGAAAGGTATATCTCATACTGGCCAATAGAGAGATGTGATTTGCAGTTCTCCAATAAAGGGATGGTGAAGGTTGCAGAAAACAAAAGCCTCATTAATTGCATTTAGAAATAAAACTTTAATTCAGGTTTGTGTGTACTAGAAACACTGCTTTACAGATTACAGGGTATTGCCACAGCACATCACATTTTCATTTTTCTGATGTATTAGCTCAAAATTTGGGAATTTTTCATACCTGTKGAACAGCTCTCAACAAGAACAAGTATTAATGCTCTCTGAGGCATCACAAAGATCTTTGGTTGTCTGCAAGAACTCTCTTGCATTTCATCTGGCATGACAATCATGCTCTTAGTTATTCAGGCATCTTAATTATAAAATCAATTTTCACCATCAATACAATATAACAAGTATTATCACAGAAAGACAGTATATGGCATACAAGGAACGTATGCAGTCAGCAATGAAAATTGAGATTTCCAGCATTTCTTTCTGACAACTAAAAAAGCTTATTAGCTATTGTACTTGCACCAGTTAAGGAAATATTCATGTGTATGAAGCATATTTGCAACTTTGTTTTGTGTTTAATCAAAAATTTCTAACAAAGGAGGACTATAAGGATAACAATCTTGATTTATAACCACCATTTTACTTCTAGTCTATTTATATCATATTATTATAGTATGTGTTGTAAAACAGGTAATATCTATTATATAGTTTATAATTATAAGTACATAATTAAGGTAGCAAAATCACCATATATACCATACAAGAAATGCGACTAAGAAGGACCACAGTTTCTTTGTATTTGAACTCAAATTCAAGAGAGTTGCAAAGTGATAAAATTGCACTGACAAATACCAAACATATGCAAAATATTGCAATGTGTTTTGTGTTACTATGTGAATAAAAAGTCACTAAAAGATGCCACTCAAATGTGCCTTCTTCTAGATCTCATATATATGAAACTCCTATTCCAATCCATTTGTACTGAGATACAATTAGGGTAAGATTAAACTATTTTAAAGCATAACCTTAAACTAAAAAAGACCCRAAAACAAAGATGAAGAATATGCACAGTATATTAACTGCTTAAAAAAAATGAAAAAAAATCCTTTTTTTGTTACCATAGCAGATTTCTTTCAGTGAGCTAATAAATCTTAAAAGTATGTGCCTGTGTACTTTAAACTAGTGCCTTAATAAACAAATGAATCAGAAGCTAGAAGGGGTTTTGCATATCTATGGTCTTGCCCTACTGCTAATTCTAAATCCTATAACTGCTTAAAAGTACTGTGCTTTGCTTTAATAGAAAATAGCTGAGTGTGCTCCTTTTAATAGCTGACAGCTCAAAAGGTTCATTCTTATATCCTGTAATATCTGATCTGCTGTAATATCTAAACAATGACAGTAAATGAAAGTTCTTTATATATATCTCCTAAGTGTCACTTAATATGAATTCTGTTCAGATAATGTCCTTGATGCCAGTCAAAGAGAAAATGAAAAGAAAAAAAACACTGTCAACATTCCTAAAGCCTCCACAGAAATCAATTATCAGCTTCTTCATAGTCCTTCAAATTATAGTGAAAGCAAAAAAGCCAAAAAGAGTATTTGATATTTGTCATGCTTGCATTTCAAGAGCTTATAGTAATTCAGATCAGCACCATATATACTGTCCCCTAAATACAATAACTATAAAATACTACCAAATTCCTATTCTTTTTTATTGCCTAGTGACTGGACAATATCCTCTTTACTACACAACCAGATCTGGCACAGTTTAGGAGTATGCTTTGTTGAGGATAARGTGGTAGTTTTGTTTTAAAAACAGGAAGAGGTCTTCTGCATGCCTCAGTTTGTTGAGTGTCACTGTGAAGGTATCAAAATACTAGAAACATTTACCTTTTTGTCTCTTTCAGTCTCACCTTAAACATTACAGTGACAAACTATCAAAAATAATAATACAGCATTTCAACAGACTGAGTTATTGTTGGCTTACATGTTATTAAACACGTATCTACTTTGTATCTGTATAAATAGCTCTTTAATAGATAGCTATTCTCTGCCTTCACAAGTCAAGATCAATCATTAAAATACAATGTGTGTTATTAGCCTATATTAAGCAAAAAGACTAATTTAGAAAATACTTTTCTCTTGATATTCAGCTTCACGTTCTATTTGGATCATGAAAATGGGAAGAGTTAGTGTAGATATAGCATATATTTTCCTCCTCACTCTTTCTGCAAAGAGAAAGATGCAATCTTTTATCAAGAGAGACATCAAGACTGTATCCATAACTCTSCTTAATAGTATATTTACCCCCCCTTTTTTTTTTTCAAATTTAAAAACTTTAACGAACTCTAAAAAAATTTTTTCCCACCAAAAATCAGGAAACCAACTCTCTAGTCTCTCTCCTTATAAGATCTTTTTGCTCTCCCTTTATTCATTTCTGCAGAGAAATGTCTCAATTCCACATGGATGCTGGTATAACATTGCCAATAATTGTTTTCCAAAAAATACTTTTCAAAATACAGCAGAAAGCTATGCATTATTATCAACCGTAACTTTGTTTTCAGCTTTCTTCAGTAGATTTCTACTAAAAATTGCTCCCAGTACATATCCGCTCTTGCCCCTCCTCCAAAACCTCAAAACATTACAAGATATGAGAGAAATTACATCCATTTCAAGGTGGAAAATAGCACTYTTTAATACTAGTTTTCATATCAATCCTAGATGCTCAACTCTTAARGAGAAAAAAAGAGCAGAAAATGAATAGAGCAGGATCAAATCAAAGCTATGTATTTTAAGATGTGCCTTTAAATTTTAKGAAGTCTAGATAAACTTTGCAGATTCCTACCATAAAACAGATGCGTAATACTTATATTCACCCAAAGCATTCAACCAAGCATGGACCAAGCAGACAAAACAATGAGACTTCACACACAGTTTTTCTCCCCCGTACCTCTCCAAATGAGCTCTAGACTAAAACTGGGTCAAGTTCTTCCCACATACAGGAAGACTAGAAAACATTTTGAACAGCCAGAGCTAAACTTTAAGGTATGTTGAAAAGGACACATGGAAGAAATCTCACATTTGCTTCACTCGCGCTCATCCAGGTGAGATAGGACCCAGTCCTGCTTTAGGATCCACAGTACAATTTCAGAATGCTACTGTCCTAAAGCTAGTAAGGGGATGGAGACTATTCACTTGATCGTGCCTGTCTTCAACACAGTTTCTCAATTTCTGAATTAGAACACCCAGTTCCTTTGGCACATTGGCAGGATTGACCCATTCTGCCCAAACACCTTGTTGTATTGTGCCAAAAAGTACAAATCTTTGACATGTCTGCTTGAATTTCCAGTTTGAGATAAACTTAAAAATATCAGAYTGCAGACTTTCATGCCTCCAATTCTTATCTCTAAATAGATATCAGAACAAATATCTATTTTTCTCTTTCCAGGAAAAATTAAATAAGAAACCTCAGATTAAGCTCTTGCCTCAGAAATATTTGTTGCTATTGTATGATGCATCTTTTACCTAGAGATGAGAGCTGATATGAGACCAAAGAGGCCTACCAGAAAGTAGTAACAGAATCCAGGTGAGAGCTCCCAGCAGCTTGCTTGAAATCCAAGTATCCCTACATACTGAGCAGAGAAAAGGTATTGGAATTAGAGCATCCACAAAATTCTCAAGATGAAAAATGTGCAAGAATCAAATTTATATTGACTTTTCATGAAATTAAATCACAGAAAGTTAAAAGCGTGTTTTTTTTTTTTTCTGTCAGTGAAATTCAGTTAAGTTTCTCAACAGTTTCATTGAATCTGGAAACTAAAAAATGCTGTAGCCATATGAGGGCTTAAACTAGATCCAATGGGTTATCTTAAGTGCACAGTTGAACTGGAAAAATAAGGTTTTCAAACAATTTATTTGCTCCTTTTAGCATTTGAGATTACCCTTTTGTTCCAATTACTAAGTATTTTTGCCCTTCTCATGGCAATGCAAAACGTCTTACTACTGGGCATAAAAATATTTTATAGTCAAGCCCACAACCTGACAGAAACAGTCATACATATAGACTGCCTCTATCTCTAAAATACATATTAGATTGTAAAATGACTACTTCAGTCAAGTCGTCTTGCCACCACACTAAAAATGTGTGTCTCAAGTGCACTGCGGTAAACTAGGAAATAACATTTTCCCTTTTCCTTGATGTAGCAGAAGGGTGAAAGCTACATCATTACTTTTTGCCCTGAAACACTCCTCTTAATTCAGCATAAGCTTCAGCAAAATATGTGTTTACACATATTACACAAAGGAGGAAAAACCCTAAGATAGATTTKTTTTATGTCATTTAATGCATGACATGAATAATTGAGCTGGTCTTTTTTCTGTTGAATTTCTATGCATAAATGCTATCATTCAGAGTGAAAATACTACCTCCACTCAAGCTGCTTACAGATATTATTACATGCCATAAAACTGAAATTGCATGCCAGAAAATCTACTTTGAAAATAGTGAACATCTGAAGATCATGTATTAATTATGCAATTTGCCTTGACAGAGCTAAAGTTTTATCTTTCCTTATTAAGAACAATTAAAATGCTTCCTTTGGTCTCAAGCTTSCTTTAAATTTTTCATTAATTAGCAGTAATATTTAATACCAATGAAACAGAATTCTGTCATGAAAGAAGAAAAAACATTAAGGAACTACAGCATCCTATTTGGACCACATAGAGACACACTAAAAAAAAAAAAAAAAAAAAAAAAAAAAAAAAATCTGCAATACATTTACATGCTTCAGAAATACGCTATTAACAACTCGTGAATGAATGATTTAGAATCTTTATATATTTGATATAAATGCATTTACACCTAGCTAATCAGAAAGCCATTGCTTAAAGCATTCCCAAGATGCTGATTACCATCAGCACACGAATACTAAATAGCTAGGCAGTTTTGTACATAGCTGAAGTTTTCTGCATCAAGGYGCAGAAAGCTTTTTTAATAAAACAGTTCTGTCTTTTTCAGAATAGCACCCATTACTATCCAAAATGACAGGTCAACCTTCTCTACACTGGGAAAATATAACAACTAGCATGAAGAATATTAGACTGACATCTTAATGCAACTCACTCCCGTGAAGTACTACAGCCACAGTTYCGGGGAGCAAAGTCACCTATGGCTTATACTGAATGGCTTGCTCTGCTCACGCRGTGCCGGCCAGCTGGCAACGCAGGAGCTGGAGCAGAGCCACCAAGGTGCTCCCCGCTGGCCTGCTGCCGGCTCCCTCAAGGACGCTGCTTCAGAAGCCAGGCAAGCAGGAGGGCACGGCAGCTGCTGCTCAGCCACAGTCACAGCTGCTGGTGGTGCAGCAGGACCCGGCGGCAGCAGCAGCCACCCACGGGCTCCCCCATCCAACCCTGCAGCAGCAGCAGCGGCCCAGCTCTCGGTGCCAGGTTTGGAGCATGTGGCACCCATCACTGGTGAGGGATGAGCTGGAGGGGAAAAGKAGGGGAAACTACCAGAATGCCTCTGACATTCCTGTAGTGTGCAGCAGCAGGATTACGCATGCTGAATTAGTAAAGTCCTCAGGTCCAAGAAAAACATCAGTGAAAAACACACACTCTTAAAAGCCTCCACGAAGACTGGTCTTTGCTGCAAAATTTGCTCATCATCCCTCATTCCTGAGGGGGCACCTACTTCTACAGAAAAAGGAAGGAAAAGGTCAAACTTTTCCATCAGTTTGTGAAAGTAATCATTGGATATACTTACATTTCCACACACAAATGGCCTTTATTAATCTAACTTCATCCCACTAAAATCCCAGTAACTAATAAAGCAGCAGCGGGTAACTAATAGAATAAATACTCAATGAATTTGCCTGATGGTGGAAAGAAGTCAAAGAATGGCAGCAAATCCTTATAGCCTCTCACCTTGCAGAAGTCTGAAGTACTTTGCCTGCCCTGGCATCTCAATCCTAATCATCACTTGGGGCTGACAAGCCCCCTTTCCCCTCCCAGTCCCACAGAGATTGAGCCCTTTTACTTAAATTTTGCTGTATGCCCAAGATAACTAATAACTGGCGAACCTCAAAAGATTTCAACATTTAATTCAGAAAAGCAGCCAAAGGGCCTTATATCCTTTCAAATCTAATAATCTGAACAGCTCATAGGAACAAGGTCTCTGTTGGCATTTCTAGTAACTTGATTTTAAAAAGGAGTGAAATATTACAACAGGCTCTTGATATTTCAGTATTTATTTATACTTTCCTAAACAAAATCAGACAGAATAGATTATGGGGGAAAATAACAGCAAATGAAATTAAGGAAAAATAAAACTTAAAGATGAAATTTTGGGTCAAAATATTCAAAGATTTTTGGTTAGCTCTCTGTTACAGTTGGTTTCCTACTTCTTTTCCCCAAACATTTTAATTAAATTTGAAGACACAAACATCAAATCTCTGGCAAAGCATGAGCTCTTCTCCAGTATTGTTTAACTTGAAATTTCTTTGTTTCAGCTAGCAAATTATGCTCAATGTGACATGCCAATATGTGTATTGGATAATATCATCCTTGTCTACAAATAATTTATTTTACACGGGTTATTTACTGATATCTAAGTTTTATTTTGGTCTCAGTATGGAGAGTAATACTCAACAGGCAGAGATGTCTCTAAATTTACTATATGTAGCCTTGAAATTCTCTCACAAAGAGGTTTTTAAAATAGGTAAAGCTGGCAGGATCAAACTGTTCAAATATTCACATAAAGTGTTTTTTTTTTCTTTTTTAAAGAAGAATCACCTTTCTACATGTGATGTACATTTTTCCCAATTGATAATTTTAGGTCTTTGCRAAGTGTCAGCCTGTGTGATTCCCAAGTTACGTGATGAGACTACTCATTACTGAAATAATCCTAYCTTTGAGAATTCAAACTCCACAGAAGTCTACTTCTATTTAATAACCAATTTCATCACTGTGAATTCTCTGTGCAGAGGCCATCCTCAACAGCCATGACACTAAGTCACCCCATGGCTTAGCTAAGGTAAGAATGTATTCTGAAACACATTGTTTCCYGCTGCAATTCCTTTGAAGCCAGTTCAGTTTTATCAAGGATAAATTCAGATCACAGTCTCTTAGAGTTCTCAGTATTTACTGAGGGAAATCTGAAGAACAACTTCTAGTTTTAAAAAATTTCTCACAGAGCTTTTTCAAGTTCTCCTGTGTATTATTTCAAGACAGAACTTTTTTATTTATAATATTAGTCTAATCTAAAAATGTACAGTAGCTTTTGAATTCACCAAGACAAAATTGCCTTTTAAGTAGCTGAAGTAAACAGGTCATAGCAAAGATATTCTGAGTGGATTTAGTAGGTCTTTGAGTAGGTCTGACTCTCCAGTCCCTAATTAGATCTTGTATTTGGTTACTCACTCCTAGTTTCTAGAATGCAGAAATGTTTACAAATGTTACTTCATCAGACGGTTAAAACAATTTCCCCTCCGTTTCTCCTAGGCATTACCTGTTTTTCCATCCCCTTTCACTTTGTCTTATGTCACTCATTCTTTTTAACCTCTGAACACAGATGTCAGGAGTTATTCCAATTGTACTTGAATATTTTCCAGTGCGCAGGTTCTTTCACCATGACTACATGCCTTCTGTCTCTTTCAAGGTTAGGAGGCAGCATTAGCCCCAGGGATACTGAATTAGCTAAACTTCTGCAAGTTTCACATCAAATATAAACTGAAGAGAAAGTGTTTTACATGAAGTCACCCAAAATGAACCATGCCAGTCTGTTTGAAGGAGAAGAGACAAGTAGGTAATTCTGTAAGATCAAAATCAAATAGTCCACAAAACATTTAATGTTTTGATGAATCTGCAAGGAAGACTCAGGGATCACATAAACTGTATCATTTTAACAGATTATTTTTTTTTCTGGACAGAATATTAAATTTACAGTACAAGTAAAACAGAAAAGGTATAATATGAAACTTTCAAAAGTATGTATTTTTTTTTCCTCCTAGAAATGTAAGATGCTCTATCTTCAGTATGGCTGGAAATTCTTTTGAGATCTTAACAAACCCAAAAAACAAAAAATAAAAAAACCCCCACCCTCGTAGAACATGAGAGCCATTTCCTGCTGCTCTATATCCAGTAAGACTGGTTCCAATGGTTGGAAGGGTTGGAAATCCTAATTTGACCCTGTATTGTGAAGCAAATCCCTCCTCACTCATTCAGATATTAAGAGCTGAACACCATCTTTTCTCCATGGTCATTCCTCCTGAACATGCCGCAGTCACCCAGGGTCTGACAAGTGTATCCCTCACTTTCTTGCACTGCTCCCAATACAAAGCTTATCCAATGAGTTGCTTCAGTTTAGTAGCATTGGTCTGGCAGAGGAGATAGAGTAGAGTAAATCTTACTCTCTCAGCTACATCTACTCCTCTCAGCCATGTTGCAAAGGATGTGAATCACTTGTACATAGACGTACCTATACCCCAGAAAACTTCCAAGTCATACCCTCTGCTTGCACGCGGAGCCCCCCACTGTTTAACAGCTGGGCCTCCATGGCATAACTCTACTGGACATGAGAAAGCCAGCARGTGCTGGGTCAGGCCAAGCTCCATCTTGCCCATCTTTTCCTGCCTCTGATAATTAACAATAGTAAATACCAAAGTACAAAATCAGGGCGTACAGCAGTACTTGTCCAGAATATTATCCCAGTCCATGATTTTGAAAGGAATTTGTGTGGATTCAGATTCTGTCTCATGTGATAGCATATGCCACTTTCTTTTCTTCCCTAAAGAAACTGAAYTGGTACATCTGATGGTCCTCAGAATTAGCAACTGTGTTGCTGGGGTAGCAAATTGTAATGGACAGCGTACCATCCACGTCATATGACCTATCACTACATTACCATCAGCTCCTAGATGCCAATAACTGATTTCATACCCACTATCATAACTAATTATTGCTTTATTATTTAATTCAGTGAAGAAAACTGTATTTAGTGCACCTGACCTACCATAAACAAATAAAATAATCCATTAAAACATGTTTTCTCCTATCTTCCCCACAAGAATACATCATAACTAGAAAACACTAGAAAATAGAAAATAGCAATATATTTGGCATCTAATTATTCAGTGCAACATTATAATTGCAGGCTTCTCAAAGACATATCCTTCTCTGATACAAAATTATACGCCTCTTAAACTCAGCTTGAATTTCATACTAAGGCTGTACAAGTAATTATCAGATTTCTTAACTAGGCTACTACTTCCCACATATAAATAGATCATCTAGAGTTGGTATGCTTAGCATTATTCGCACATATACCAGAATTCCTGAATGCAGCTGGCTAATTGTTGTATTATTTTAGACACTGCAGTGTCTTTTTTTTTTTTTTTAATTTTGTCACTTGTCTGCAGTGACCATTAATAACAGCAGAAGCTAGAACCAAGAGCTCTGCAATATGCAAGGAATGGCAAAAATGTGACTATTGCACATTTGATAGAACTAAATTAGGTCAGTCTTTGGTCTGTCTGTTTCCAAAATTCAACTGTCTTTAGCATGGCTTCATTTCATTCCTCTCAAGATCCAAATGTAGTCACCTGTAGACACAGAAGGTCATTCTCCAGGAATGATAAAACAGAGGAAGGAATCAATCCACTGCTGTGTTATAAAACAGTTAAAGTTGCTACACACACAACGTGCTCATCTTTAAATCACCAAATTAAGGTAATAAATATGCAAGTAGCCTGACAGCATCACTGCCTTGTAATGTAATCATTTCATTGCATGCATTTATACTTCTTCGTCAAAGACTTGATGCGGTAGGAGTCAAATGATTATATGAGAATGTGAATTCTCATTAACTTCTAAAGTCTCTATCTTCATAGCTAAGAAAAAGCACTTAGAATTATTACAGAAATATAGCTTAAAAAGTAAAGGTCAGAATGTGTGTTACTGTCAAGAGCAACTCAAGATTTTTGCGATGATTCTAGAACTTCTCGGGATTCAACATTTCCTTTTTTTCCCAACGCTTCTTTTTTTCCTCTGAACTTGGCAATGCTGCAACACAAAAAATTGCCCATCTAACTTCTCCTTCCTATACGTACCAGATATCAAAAGTTTCACCCTTTCCTCCATAAGCACATCAGCTTTCCAGATATGCTTTACCATGCATACCAGATTACCTCCCAAAGTTCCTCTTTAAATATTTCTTTCAGAGTATTACCAATTCTGGATGGACAAAGTTTGCAAAGACAGGAAGGTGAAAATTCTTACATGATATGCATTTACTGGAGGTAATTTTAACTCTTTCTCTGGAAAAAGCTGCAGGAAAATGTTTATCATCATCAAGAAAGACCTACAGGTTCAGATCCAATGGCTGAAGGGGCAGTCATATCTGAAGATTTAAATTTCAGTGACAATTTCTTCAAAGATGAAGAATGAATATCTCAGTCTCTGTTTACAGTGCCTCTTATAGATACTGGTATGAAAATTACTTTCTCCTTAATAATTTGACTACCTAGCATACCACAACATGCCACCACTCGCCTCCCTACCAACATTTACACATATACTTAGAAGATGATTTGTTCTGCTCATTCTAGACTCTTGTATGTAGAGGCCTCTTCTTCTCCAAGGATTATAGAGGAAGCCTGAATGCCTAACTTAAAYAGCAGCAAAAGTTGCATAAGGAAAAAAGTGACCAAAGGACTCAATCTTAGCTATGGCATTGACCTTGAACAATCACAAAGTCTGGATAAAAGGAAAAAAAAATTCTCAAACCAATGACTCTCTAGATACACAAAAATATTTAATCACCTATTCAAGTCGAAGACAGGCACCAATAAGTCTCTGCATAGCTGACTGAACTGCTACCAACAAGCACAACAAAAACCTGCATATGAGAAAACTTCAGTTTCATAAGAACTTGAAATAAGGTACTTCAATCTGTTTCATCTTCACTCTGAAAATAATGTACAAGTCCTCATTTATACAGTATGTACAATACACTATTTATGCAATGCTGTCAGACAAAAAAAATAACATCTTTCTAAACAGTATTTCCAGTGTTAACRTGCATCTACCAATCCCATCTTCATAGGTACTCATTTTCTGGACTTACTATATTCTGATTCAGTTACTTGTTACTTAGCTAAATTAAAACAGTGCAACTTATCATTTTTTACTTGTCTGCTTAAAAAAATAATAACAGGCAAGCCATAGGAATCTATCACCACGAAGATCATCTAATAGTCAAATACTAAGACAACCTCATGCATTCAGGTAGCATTTAGAAGAATTTCAGGGATTGTCACTAAACTGCCTGAAACACTTTCATATATAATTGAGGATTATCATAAGATTTTCCAAATTGTCATGTTCTTATCTTAAAAATAGAAGAACTTAAAGATGAGGTTTACTTTCTAGTAAGGAACAGGACAGGAAATACATAAAAATTCAGACAGGGATAGTTGCCACTGATCAACAAGCACCACAGAAGTCTTCTGAAAATGAGATCAGTAGCTCACTTGTTCAGTACCTGAACACCAACACTAGAACTACTCCTTTGGAAGAGGTTGTTCATTTTCTTTTTGGATAATCAGCCTCACTTCATTATAGTAGCAGAAAAACAGATGGTAATAACCCTCAAGAGATCAGTTGTGTTCTTGTTGAGAAAGACTTAAAATAGAAGGAGAAAGAACAACATTAAGAATTGTATATGCCAAAAGCTAACTTCTAGTACTATATGATTACTGTTCTTTACTAAGCTTAAAAGAGAAAATTTCTATTGTCAAGTGCTTTTAACGTCAACCATTATCACTTCTGGAAGTGATAATTAGTCACGAGGAACATATACTGAACACATAGTATGTTCTTTCCTAACTAAAATAAGAATAATTATTCTCCCATTGCTGCAACATCCTAAAGTAAATAAAGGGGAACAGGTTCTGAAAACTGAGATAAAACAGGCTAAGTGGAAGGCATTCATCAGATGCAATCTTTTCATTTTGTTTGGTCTAGTCTTCTGCAAGTGGTTGAATTTCTTTTGAGAAATTCAGTTCCACTCATGTTCTCCTAACCAAACTCTTTCCTGAACAGGTCCAAGAGATGATTAAAAATAAAGACATGTGCAAAATCTCTCATTACCAACTTCTCAGAATTTTATCAGCAAGAATTTAGTATTATACTTCCTATTTTGCCATAGTAAATAACTTATATTTTATTAAATCCTATTAGGTTTATTACACTTACACCTACAAAACCCACTAAAATCAGCTTAATTCCCCTTACTCTAATACTGAGCAGGCTGCTAAACCTATTTCAGAGATAATAATTTGCTAGACTTATGATCTATGCTAAATTGATCTAGTTACAATGTCTCGAGAAAAAGGTTGAAAGATACATTCTGACTAAAGCACCTGTTCTAACAAGTTGTGTTTTTCTTCCCCCAAACAAATTCCTTTGGGCCTTACATCATTTACTGCTTTGCTTCAGTTGATAATTTTGAGTATGGGTGGGGAGAGTGAGTGTTCCAGCAAAAATAAATTATGCTTATATTTAGCTTTAGAAACTACTCAATAGTAACACCTTTTTTCATACAAACAATTTCTATTTTGTGGTACTCAGAATATTCTCTAATAGCTGTAGAATATACCAAAAATTTCACAGCAGTATCAAAAAGTATATGCAAATACATATATCTATTTTTTAAAAGCAGCTTTATTTATTCCTTAATGAAAGATCTCCAAATTACACATAAACTTAAAAATCAGTACTTTTTTCTTTTTCCAATTTGGGAAATGCAGTGGCCCTTTTTTGGTTTCAGAGTGACAGCTAGATTGAAAYGACGACAAATGCTTATGATATGCCTGAGAGGAGCTGCTTGGCAGGTGAAGGCTTGGGAGAGAGGAATGCTACTAGATAGGATATCATTTTTAAGTGGATTATCTTCTCAGGCTTGCTGTGGTGGCTCACTTTGCCAGGGATTAAACTCTGCAAGATGCTGAGTTCTCTGGGACTGATCCAGTAAAATAATCTAACATCAAACGTGACTGTATCTTAAATAAATCTACACAATATGCCATAGTGTAATATTCCACACGCCCTTAAAGTAACTTAATCACCAGAAGCTCTGTGCGTAGTAAATCATATTGTTCCACAGGACTTTAGCATAAAAAAGTACCGAACTAGTTTATGACACCTGCCCTGATATTCAGAAATATGTTCTGCAGGACACATTAGCCTCACCTGTTTGCCATGCTGCCACTAATAMTACTACTAACCACTAGATCAAGTGTTTCTACACTCTATCCAGATTCCAGTATAAACAAGACAAGATACAGTATCCCTCAAAGTCAGCTAGTTGGGGGGAAAACACACTCCGAAACAGAAATTTTCAAGYATATGATCCTAGACTTTGCCTCATCTAGATCCTTAGATCATTATGCCATAACAGCACTCCCATTCAGAGAAACAGAAGGCTGTTTCTTTTGTTCAGAAAATCAAAATCCTTAATATCCATTTGCGGGAGCAGGTTTAGCTCAGTTGGTTAGAGCGTGGTGCTGCTAATGCCAAGGTCGCAGTTTCCGTCCACGTATGGGCTACGCTGAGGGTTGGACTAGAAGGTCTCCAGAGGTCCCTTCCAACCTTACCATTCTGTGATTCTATGATTGCTGATATTTCACCTGCCACTACATAAGTGCATCCTARATAAATTAGAGGATGTACTGTCACTCATGAATAGAAAGACAGCAGATGAACTCACTGCATTTAAAGGTTTTGGACAGGGCGAGGATATCAAGTTAATATCTGTAATGACAGCTGGAGCTTATGATTTGAAGAACTGGCAAAATTGGACAACCATATAATGTTTTTCTCTTTTCTTCATCTTTTGTTTTAAGTAAACAAAGAAAATCCCTTAATTCTGCATTTTCACCCATGTTTTCACTGAGGAAGGGATTAAATGGATGGGACCAAATATACAGAAAATCTCTGTCAGAAAATAAATAACCTTGACCAGAAAGGAGGCAGGAAAGAGGTCACACTGGTAACAAGAACCCTGATTAAGCTCACTCAAAGTGTATCAGATAGAGGATTTTTTGACCTTTGTTGACAACTGAAATTATTTTTTTTCCAAAAAGCRTTAAATAGGAATCAAATCTCTTAGGTTTACACTTACCTTTCCCCAATTCTTCAATAATTAACATTCTAACGCTACAAGATRAGACTTCTGAGAACACACATTGCTTGAGCTTGATGTTTTGTTACCTGAAGAGTAAACATACTAAGTACTGCTACCAGAATCTGTTGCAGAATCCATACTACCAACATAATAGTATCACAGCCTAAAAATGGCAAANAAAAAAAAAAAAAAAAAAAAAAAAAAAAAAAAAAAAAAAAAAAAAAGTCAGCACTGCCATGTTGACATGCTATCAGTACTAAAGATTGGGTGACAGGCAGTCCCTCTAACAATATCATGAATACAAGTGTTTCAAGATCATCTTTCCATCCACTGAACCTGTTGATCCCAAGAAACAGTTGTTATCCCCCCAGACAAGGAAAATTTTAATAACTGCAACAGTTTATATTATCATCTTTTATCAAAGACTCAGTTTAAAGAGCCACTTAAGACATAACTTTAAACGCAACTCTATAGCAGGAGTAACTTTTAAATCTCACTGAATTTCCCAGTCCTGCATCTACTTCCCTAACGAAAAATGTCCTTTAATTGTACAAGCGTGTAAGACCGGACTGATTTTAGCACTGAAGCTGTCTATGCAAACAGTATGTCTATGCTTCAGTCCAGAGGTGCAATTTCACCRAGCTTGGGCATACACCGACTTGCTATCTGTATCTATTTGAAGTGGCTTGAATTTCCCAAAGCCAGTAAAAGAGGCCTTAGTCAAAACAGTGCCCGTGGAGCACACTGCTCTGCAATGCTACCAGTGCCAAGCTGGCTCAACTCAAYACCTGCCAAGGTGCATCTGTATAAGCTCCAGTCACACCTTGGAATCTGAGCAGCGACAAGTTATTTATCCTCAAAATAACCCTCAGGAGTGTCCCTACTGTGCCTTGTTACAGTAACTCCAATACATCACAGCTGTAGCTGAGGAATATTTTAAAACCACATAAGTAACATTCGAATCCTGCTCCACACAATCGCTGAAGGAAAGGCTTCTACAGCAGATTAGAGAGGTATTTCTACCAAGTTTTTGAAAGAAGTACTCTACTTCAATTGTAAGAAAGATCTAGCGAGCTCTTTCATTAATCAATGACAGGCACATCTCAAAGCAACCATTTTTACTGTGTTAGCTTAACACATGTGGCAACTTGCTTCTCATCATATACTATGCCAGTTCCATGAACACTGCTTACACTCAGTCAGTATTAAAAAACACTCCACATACTACAGAGAAAATGTTAACTCAAAAGTAGTAGTAAGTATTTGCTATGTTTCAAAGTAAACTAGGCTATTTCAATTTTCATCTCTACTTCAAAGACTTTGTTAATGCATCTTAAAGCAAATACACAGAATTATAACTTCGCAATACAGTTTACTATTATTAAATATCTGTGGCTTTCTATCACAATTCTGGCACTAATTTTTTTTCCGATAGCCAGACTGAGGGAGCTAAAGCTTTATTATATCTTACCAGTTTTACCTACAGCACAGCTGTTGAAGTAAGGACAAAAAATTTTCAAGTTATCCATGAATACAATTAAAACACTTGTAGCTGCATTTAAAAGTCAGCTTATTTGAGTATGGAAAGCAGTAGAGGAAGGAGTTATTTCTTTTTAACAATTTTGTGCTTAGTCAGTTAGAAATTTATAGCTTCTTAGTAGCCTCCAAATTCAAATATAATTTTTCAGTCATTAAGGGAAACTCACAAATATCCTAATAAAGTATATCCAATAACCAGAGGAAGTAATAACTGAAATTAAAAATGAGTGTTTGAGGATTACTCAAGTGAAAAATGCAGGATAATTACAGGTCTACATGGGGCAAATTTGAGAAATTAGGGAGAGATCTCATAGAAGTTTATGAGCACGGTTTTTGAAAGAGCTTGTACCAGCTTCACTTACCTCCCAATTTCAATGGCAGTAGACCTCAAGGGCAGCCAATCTAGGCTAATGTTTTCCAGAATCATATCCTATACGTTTATTTTCACAGATTATAGCTGAGAAGAAACTACAGTAATAAACAACAGTTTGAAGATGAATTTGCCTCCAGTGAGAACAGTGATTTGAATACTCTGAACATATAGTACATAAATGTGGTTATATTCATATTCACTGAAACATGCTTTAGAAGGCCAAAGTTGATTCATACATTTTGGTAGGGGTTTTTTGTTTGTTTGGATTTAAAAAAAAGGAAAGAAAAAAAAAGAAAAAGAAAAACACAGACAAGAAAGGCAGACTTCTAGGGATATATCACACTCAAGTGTGTTAATAATGAATATAGTTACCAAAAACTCATCCTAGTTAGAGCTCCAGCTTGCAACCGCATGGTTGGAAATGAGATGACATGCTCCACTAAGTAGAACCAAGGCACTAATGGAAACAATATCACTTCGCTTGAAGAAAAATCATGATTTATAGTTCCAGTACTCTTGAATCACCGGTCAAACCCACCCTAATGAAAATGATGAGTTTTGGAACCTGATTGATTTCTGCGTGCTATACTGAAAAGAAAGAGTAGGAGCACAGTCCACCCACAGTGCTCTTAAAGTAATTCAGAACTGACAGGCAATAAAAGAAATATTGTTCCTCTTCTCATTTAAGAACAAGAATAGTTGTGTGCAATTTTATATCTGAATTTGGTAAGTGAAAAATGACTCATTTTGTTAGACAAAGACAATTTAAAATGTTAAAAAGCCTGCTGCTATAATTTGCATATTTTGAAGTTTAAGTTAGTTCATCACAAAATGTTCAGATATAGTATTACATGATTGTACATGAAAGCCTGTATTAGGCCTAATAGATATAAAGATGGTTTAAGTCATATTACTTTTCAGTTGTGGGTCATGTTCATGGTCATAAAGGGTGCACAATAAAACATTTTGTAGCTGTTCACACGTCATTTGACATTCCAGACTATAAAGGCAGAATTGACTGGAAGACTAAAAGCAGATTTCTCTGGGGGACAAAAGGCACAAGGATGCCTGCCTGACACACAGCAATGAAACAAAAATAAATAGGCTGAAAGGGGGAACTTGTTTCGAATTGTATACCCAACTGATGCCTCCTCCTCTGCATTTATAGCTGTATGTACTCATCAAAACTGCACCAAGTATATTAACAAGTAACATTGTAGCCATGTTGCATTGCTAGTTATACCCCAAAATTTGGCAGGCAAAGTAAATTTTACAGTTCGAGAGGCTGTCCCATAAACAGACATGCTGGTCTCTCTTTTATGCACACACACATGCAACTATCCTTTTAATTAATGTTAGTGCATCTGTAGAACTGTCTTTCCTCTCCCTGCCCTTTGCCCTCCGTCCGTGCTGTTTAATGTTCATCTCTCAGTTATCAGCAGATTTCTCATAGACATTGGACATCAAGGAAAAGTAAGTGCTGTAGAGACAAAGTTTGGTTATATACCCAAGCACAAAACTGTTCAGTGAGTTTGCCTGGATAAATGTCAATATTTATGTTGAGTAAAGCCCCAAAATAGGTTTTAAAAAATTATATTGCGGTTTATGACAGCATCAGAAACTCAAAGGGATTACTACTTTGCTAGGCATATAGAAACTCTCTATGTTGAGAGTTGCCTCATTTAATCAAAAGTTATTTAAGAGGAATCCTAGAAAAAAATCTGTGAGTCAGAATAGGAGGAAAAGATTTAGGAGTCAAGTCACTGGACTGGAATTCAGAACACATTTTAACCAAGTTCACAATTAACTTCTTGTGTAACTTTTAAAACAACTAATGGAATCTCACCAAAAATCTCTTTAGTCTGTAACTTGTTCAGACTATGAGCTCTTTGGAGAAAGAAAGAGCTTTTTTAGTATGTATGAATGCTGCACATAGCTCACAGGGCCTTGTAATAGCTCCTTACACCTGAAAAATGAATAGTAAGGTAAGACCTCTGTGCTTCCCCCACCACTCATGCCTGAGAGCAGACTCCAGTATACATCAGAAAAGGGAAATGAYTATTCTTTTCCCAAAACCTCCTTTCTCTCAGGTACCTACAAATAAACTCAACTGCAGCTAGAATAAGTGTGTTCAGAACCCAATGCTTGCTATACCAATCACTATCATCTCATATTTTGTTTTATCCTCTCCATTTTGTCTGCCTTAATTTCTGTCCTCAAGAACTAATTAGGCTTTATAAAGTGTATATTGTCTTTATTCTGTGCTTTTACACTACCTACCACAAAGAGGGTTCTGATCTATGACTTGGAATTTTGGTGCTACAGCAGTACAAAAAAAAAAAAAAAAGGGACCCTCCTTCCATACACTTCCATATCCTGCATTCTTCCTTAAGAGACCAAAAGAAATTTCCCTGAAAAAAAGAAGCAAATTCACTATAGGTCTTAAGGGTTTTCACTCAGTGGAATGTTTCACAGAAAAAGACTCTATTACAGAGCATTTTCCCTTCCAATTCCTGGCTGTCAAGCTAAAGCATTTTGGTAAGTAGAAGACAAGGCATCCYCATAGACTGTGGCTCCATAGACAGTTTCAGTTTATGCTCAGGGTAGTAAATGTACACATTATTAACCATTTTTTGTTKCAAGTTTCACAGTTTGCACAAGAACAGTTTTTCATTCTGTCAGTAGGTATTTTAAAACCTACTTTGATTTGACTGCTGATAACATTTATTATTATTTATCTAATAAACAATTCTAAGAGGAGATGTACTGAGCTATACTCAGTATTTTYGATACTATTTTGGACATAGATGTTGCTTACGGCATGATCAACATGCTGATCAATTCACTAATAACTGTCAGCCACCTCATTATCTCAACTATTTTTATTATATAGACAAAATTAAGAAATGTAAAAACTTAYAATATTTTAGTAAAACTCTCCAAAATTTAAAGTATTTCCTCTCCGGGGTTATGCAATAGAGAAAAAAAAATGATTAGCCAATGAAGGGATTAAAAAAAAAACACATAAATTATAATACACAGAATTAAATCTGATGAACTGCATCAACTGTAAAAAAAAAAAAAAATTTGTCCCCTCTTTTGGTAAACAGAAAAASTCTGCAAATCAATAGAAGCTAAATGCTACTTTCTGCTTTAGCCCTGGAGAGAGCCCTAGAGAATGCAACTCTGCTGCACTCATTTTCTTTCATTTGTTAAAGTATTCTATTTTATCTTAACCTTACAGAGTGACAGACAGGCCCCAAGGGTACCCTCAGTCCTGCTGGTTTCTGCTCAATGCCCAGGGCTCCCACCTGCCTAGTCCCAACCTCCATTTCTGCCCATCCARGGGCCAATGCTGCACCTCTTTTTATTTGTTTAAAAAATAACAGCAAATGTGATACTGTTTAAACCACTTACCTTTTATAATTTTACATTTTATAGTAAAATTATTTTATAATAAAATTGGTGGTAGTAAGTATTACAACCAAAAATCTTGGGTGATAAATTATTTGATAACTTTATTCCTGGGAGTTTTCCCTGGTCTTTGGTTTCTTTTTACTTCTATTGTATCCCTCACAACCTCCTGGAAGGAAGAGCATAGGTGGCTGGTCTCACAGAAACACTTGCTGTTTGAGGTGGAACCATCTCCACTTCTTAGACAGAGGGCAGAAGGGAGAGCAGGAATTGTAATCAAAAGCGCYAGAGGAGTTTTATGCTTCTGTGATACAAGCCTGTTAAATAAAGTAACATTTTAGTGCTATTTAACCTACCTGCCAAAAAAAGTTAAAAGTGCAAAAGCAGAAAGGCAAAAAATGAGCACCACATCTAGAAAGGAGAAAAGGTGAACAAGTAAAATAACACTTATGAACAAGGCCTGGAGTTAAACTGATTCCATTTTCAAAGCAAGCTCGTTACCTCTTTTTGATTCATTTCCAGGTAGTAATGCATCACTATTAGGTAGTCTTAGTATATTCCACATGGCTTTTTTTTAACTGGTTAGGTGATGCAACATTATAAACTTAATTATGGAGGTAGAGAAAAGTTAACAACTTCATAATCTAAAATCTTCTAGTCAAATGAGGAACTCATCATAAATATTAATAAGGTAAACCAGCATGGGGGGGACGTATATTTGTTGTTGGGCTCGGGGGGTTTTTTGTTTGGTTGGTTCCTTGGGTTTTTTTAAGTTCTGAGTCACTGACTTTGGAAAAGAAAAGTTGTATGTAATATATGGTGGTCAATGGCCCAAATATTTGTAGAAGTCTGTAAAGGAAAGAGCAAAGTTGCGGTATTTTAAGAACCATGTTAAGAACTGATGAGACCTTGCTTATCTCAGTAATTTTGGACACATGCTTGGTATATTTAAGAAGCTGAAGAACCGATAATGAATCAATTGGAGTCATTTTCTCAAATATTCACGGAATGTAATTTCATCTTATCATTTGCATTCACTTCAGRAAATACAAAACACGTGACTTGGCACACTCACATACAGAGTAAGAACAGGTCCTGTACTTAACATATAYAGAGTGGCCAATGCATTAAGGGTTCTCTACAGAAAAGTTACCCCTTTATAACATTTATAGAAAGTACAGCAGATCAGAAAACAGCTATAGAATCAAGATGCAAATGTTACAYGCAAATTTGGGGCCAAAATACTTGGTGGTTTAGGTCTGAGCTCTTTCCAACAGTGTAATTTCCATTTTAAAGGTGGAAAATGCAGATAGAAGTTGAGTTGGTACTAATTAGTTAAGTAGCAGAGCAAGGAATTCTGATTTCTAATCACCACTCTGTAAACAACTTGCCTTGAACCACCATGCAAGGACTGCAAGTGGTCAGCACATAAAGCAAGAAGCTTCTTACACAAGTTAAAACATTTTAATTTGGGGAAAGGGATCACCACATTGAGTTGGGAAATGGTCGATTTTTTTTTTTTTCCCACTTTTCATGATAGTCCAGAGAACTGCCTTGTGATGTTAGAGACCCAGCTTTGTGTAACTGACCAATAACCCCTGTAATCCAAGAGGGCTCAGAGGAGATGAACACAGGCAAGATGCCCTTGAAGCTCAGGAAGATGCAACTTAGTAATCACAACTGTTGCACAGAGACCTGACTTTATCTTAGCACAAAGGGCAGCAGAGGGTGGATTGGTTTTTTTTTGGTGGTGGTGGTGTGTTTTTTT